>NC_053455.1:44253530-44566502 GCF_015227805.2 Hirundo rustica | reverse complement strand
TCCAAGTGGTGAGGGCAGGGCGTTCATAGAATTACATCCCTTAAATTTTGCCATCAGTTCCTTGCATCTCTTCCCCTGTGTATTGCCGGGCAAGACAGACAGAGGTGAGGCTGCTTACTCCTGAGTTACAGGGTCAGGTTGCTGCTGCTGAAGTCTATTCTTCTAAAGGTCTCCCCTTTCCATATGTCACTGGGATCTGTATATGTCACCAGCATCTTGCTCCAACATGCTGAGCATAGGTGTGGAGCTTAAGGGTCTCTCAGAAGCCAGTGACAGCGTGGAAGAAGAAGGAGAGGCCTTCATGTCTTCTCTCTTCCTTCTGTGCTTTGCATGAGGAAGGTGAAGGTGCTTTCTGGCTTGCTGTGGCCCAGGAAATGATCTGGGTGGTGGTTTTTGTCAGTGCTCCCTGCTCATGGCACCATCATGACAGTTGTTGAGTCCATGGATGATGCTGACCAAGAGAAAGCAACCAAGGAGCCACTGGCACCTGGCACCACAACTGGAAGGGAAAGTGAACCAGCAAACCCCACAGATGATTCCCATACCCATGGGATACCTGGAGTTTTTTCAGACATTGAGGACCGTTTTATTCCCTTGCAGACTCCTCTTACTACCAGTAAGAAAAAACAATTATAACCATTTTCATTTATCCATCCAGTTGTTATTGAGGATAATGGCTATTGTCCAAAAATGTGTACTAAGCATAATCGTAAATGGTTGTCATATCGTGATTTCCTTTTTGGGTTTTGTTATTGGCTTCAACCTGCTGATAAGATGTCATGAATGGTACCTCTTTCTGGTAAAAACATCAGCTAAAAGGCTGAAAATTGTATTTTAAAAATAAGCTTTCCTTATATTCTGTTATCAGCATGTCATAACACAACTATTGAAATGAAGAAGTGCAAACTTTCTGCTTGTGCCCATACATTTGTGATAGAATTTTGTCTTTCTTTTTTTGCTGGCCACAAATGACAGCTATGTGACTCTTAGCTATCTGTAACAGCTCTACATTAGCTGAATATGTACAGAAGAAAGGTAATGCTCTGTGACACCATTTTTTCCTAGCTGTATGTGTTGTTGGTATCTTTCCAGTGATAAATTGTAACTGTCACTGGGCTGTAAATGGCATTTCATTTGTAAACAGCCTTGTTTTTCAAAGGGTTATTCTTCTGATCAAGTCAGTGCAGTTACCAGTGTTTGCTTATTACACTACATATAGCCTTTGGTATTTTTTTAATGCGTTGGCCATGTGCTAGTAATATGGGAAAAGAAGGGACTTTTCCTTATTCCCAAAAGTAGTTTCCATACAAATAGCCGTCCTAACAGTAAGGGTTTTTTTCCCCAGTTCAGCTAATCCAAACACTGTTTTCACCCACTTTCTTGGAAGTTAGTGGAACTATTCCAGAGCAGAATTTGGTCAATGCTCTGTGGGAATTCATTGCTGATAAACAAGATTATGTACCTATATTTTTACAGCATTATACAGAAAACACTTGAAAACTAATTCCCTTAATAATTCATTAATATTAATATATTGTGAGATAGAACTAGGGCTAATAATTTTTTCAATCATTTTTTTATAAACCAGTAAATTCAGCTCTAACAAAATTGCCTGGTTATAGTATTTTGACATAGGCATAGCACTATAGATGCAAAATACATATTTAACAAAATTTTATTTGACAGCTAAAGCCTTTTTTAATGATGCCTTCCTACTGAAACTCATTTCTTTCATTTTGCAGGCCCTACTCACTTAATTAATCTAAGCTGCCCTCTTAATTTTATGTGCAGACATTACGCACTATGAAAAAATGTTTGCTACCTTTCTGTTTTGAGCACATAAAACCTGTAAGAACTGGTTTGAAACTTTTTCAGTGGGAATATCTGCATTGAATCTTTGCATTGTCAGTACCCTGGCAAAAGGCTCAGAGGGCCATTTTCTCGAAACACTTCCACTTTTCATTTACCTTCTTTTGGTGCATTTTAGGAACACAGTGTACAGGAATTACTAAGACACTACCATTGTCATCAAAAAGTTTATTCATTGAATGGTTCTTCCACTTGTAATGTTGCCCAATACAGGTGAAATGGAATGGAAAAGATTAATGAATATATTGTTAAAGGCCTTCTCTGATAAAATGTTTGATGTACCGTACCACTTTTTCTTTTCACTTGCTTTTTTTCTGCAGCAATGTTTAAGCAGTGGTCAGATATCACACTAAATGTCCAAGTGTGCACAGAACATGAAGTCGGTCCGCTGAAGGAACACAAAAAAATAAAAGTCCATAAAGAAAAAAAATCTAATATGTTACCAACATGAAATGTAGAGAGATTTTGAGGATCCCTCCCTGACACTTGCAAGCATCTCCCCAGAGCCAGAACAGCAGGGAACGTGGCTGATCCCTGCTTCTTCTTCTCAGTGCTCAGGGGAGCAGCAAATGTAGCAGGTTTCTAAGCACAGAAATTTTAATAAATGTCTGAATGCCATTCTAAGGGGTTTTGTGGAGGAAAAGCTCTGGTATTTTTCGAAGATGATAAAAAGCACTTTAAAAAATCTGCTGAGATGCAGACAAATTAGGAGGTCCCTCCTTCTCAGCATTCTTTGGCGCTAGATCGAGACTCTTAATTGTTGAATTTGTGCTCTGTCCTTTGTTGTGAGATAGCACCAAAAAACACTCCAGTCAATAAGTTTTTTTGTTAATAAAAATAATAAAAACATCTGGAAAATTCATGAACTGTTTGCTGGCTATGCTTCACAGAGGGAATTAAACACGCTTCTCAGTTTTGCATTTGCCAGCTGTTACTAGGAAATGAGATCAGAAATGCTGGTTGCAATGTGTGTTAAAGAAAAATAACTTTACAGCTGATTGGAGTTAGTGTTTAATTTCTTAGAGTCTGGAAGAATTCAGAGAAGTGCAGATCTGTAATATATTTTTTTGTACTGGTAATGAAGCACTAGTCCCAAATGAAATTACTGTATCTACAGCCTACTGATAATTTTCGACTTGGAATATCCTTCTAGTAATAGCATGTGCCAGGAATTTAATTGCATAAAAGTTTAAGCAGTATGGCCAGCTTAGAAAATATAAGAGACTGATGTAAAATCTAATACTGTCTTGGAACCAAATTACACAACTTATTGAAAAGGACAAGGGAATCCACATCTAGGTTTGCAGAGAACAATTTTTTTCTATTAGGCAAAAAAGACTTTTAATTTTTGGAGTCCCACTCTTTATCTGTCAAAGTCACAAGCATTCAGAGAACTATTGCTCTATTTTATGGCAGCATTAGAGTTTTAGGCATTCTGTTTTATCCTGTGTCGGAATAGAATTGAAACATAGGAGGGAGACGATAGGGGAAAACCATGGGTTTTGCTTCTCAAAATACTAAAGCTAGCCATAGCTCAGATGAGAGTCATGCTTATAGTCTATGTGATAGTTTTCAGTACAAACACTCTAATTGCGTCAGCATGGACTTTCTAGAGTAGGATTTTTACATTGTTAAAGTCACAGCCTTCGCATGTTGCTGTTAAATATTCATCGAGCAAATTTGGCCTAATGGGTGGGGCTTTTTGTTCTTTAGGCTCTACCTCTAGTGAATACGATAACCAAGGACCACACAAGGGACATTATGAATCCACCACTTCCCCTGGAGAGACAACCACAACAGAAATATCTTCACAACCAAGGCCGGCCCCTGTACCAGGTGGGTTTTTGTAGTCAAATGTTTTAAAAATACAATACAGATTTGTCTTCATATGAACTGAAGTAAGCGATGAAAATGAAGTCAAATATGGTTGTTCAGGCTTTGTTCTGAATCAGAAAATATTCAGCATTTCACAAGTAGTCTGAAAAATGAAGTATATTATAACCCATATAATTTTTCAGCAGTATCAAGATGAGAGAAACCATGCATTTGGAGAATGGGATAAGGATTCAATTAACTTTTGGAAATTGAAATTAAATCAGGCAAAACTCAGTAAAGTTGTATGCATAGTATCATATCCATGAGAATGTTCAGCGAAAATAACAGCTGAGACAAGCTCTCCAGAATAGAGCTTGCAGACTAAAGCAGAATAAAAAGAAGCCAACACCATGATACAGCTGCAAAAGAATGCAAATATATTCTGGGACTTATTAGTGGTAATTTTTAAAACAGAGAAAGTAATTATCCCACTCAGGCCTAGCAAGTCCAGAGCTGAAACTCTGTGTTTAGTTCAATGCATTGCATTAGTCACATGGGAAATAAACTGGAGAAATTTACCTTTCCAAAATTTTCTGGAGAAAACAGAAAATATTGGAAAGGTAACCTTTGAGGCACCTTTTGAAGAACTCATCATTTGCAGGGAAAACTATAGGGAGATATAAGAAGAGCATGCTACGAAAAGAATGCCTATCAGTTTTTCACCATGGAGTACTAATAATTAACTCATTAGAAGAGGTAATTTTCTTCAAATGAAATGTATGAGTCTTGTTAAACAAGGGTCAGTTGTTTCAAGCAAAGATAAAGGACATAGTTCTTGGGAGAGGACTCCCATCTGTAATGGTAGCAGGTCTATAACGGTAGTAGAGAGTAGGCAACTGGGAAGGTTTTGAAACCTTTTTCACTAAAAATGTGCTAAAAGTCATCCTGCTACTGTGCCTGGGATTGCAGCTGTATCATGCTAAGCCTTTTCTTTTGCCATTGGAGTCAATTAGTGAAACATCTCCTCTTCACCTATGCCCACCAAAGTGCCTACAGCTGACAGCAGTGATGGGGTGTCTTATCTGAGCTGGCCTGTGTGTAGCTGAACGATGAAAATGTGTTTGATTTGCACAGAAAGACTTTGTAAGCCAGACAAAGCTAGGAAGCTAGGAAAAGAGTGTGACAGCTTAAAGGAAGTAGAAGAGATTGTGTTTTTGCAGTTCTGTGAAGTGGCAAAACCACATGAGCTCTCTCCCGCTCCCTCCTCTGTCCCTGCAGACTGGCTGATCATCGTGGTAGCTCTCGTGGTGCTTGCGCTGATCCTTGCGGTATGCATTGCAGTTAACAGCCGCAGAAGGTAAGGACACGCCTCTTCATTTCCAAAACACGCTGCCTTGCTTTTTTCTTCCTTGAGAGTCTCCGAAACTTTGTGAAAGAGTGGAGTAGCAAACCACAGGGAAGAGCATCCTCTGCAAAGTTCTGCGGCTTGGGGTGTGGGTACCCAGGTCACCATGTCCTGCACAGGTCACACATCAGCCTTCACACTCACCTGCAACCACTCACGTGAAGTCAGCAGCTAAAGGAACCATTTGGTCTGGTGAATGGAAACTTAACTATATAGATCACAGAAAATTAATTGCCCTCTAACTATTAGTTATTATTGGGAAAATCGTGTTCACAGAGCATGGAAGTTGTGAGGTGAACATAGACAGTGACAACCACAGGACGAGCGAGGAATAATCCTCCACCTTTAAAGCCTTGTCTGTGTGCAGTGTGAAGGGCTCTCTGAGACAATCACAGCCGTTCTGTGAAAACCTGGCAATATTTTCCTTCTGAACAAGAGCCAGTACCACAGCTGGCCCTCACAAGCACACATGCTAATGCTGCTCTCAGAGCTCTCAATAGCTGTATCTACTCAGTTTTACAGATGAGGTAGCTGAGGAGTGAAAAGTAATGCAGCAATCTGTGCAGAGTTAGCTGAGAAATTGGAAAAACCCTAGCATAAAGGATAGGCTATAGTAATCTTACCTCTTCCTTTTCTCTGGGTGCTGTTCTTGGTTGGTTACTTCCCAATTGTCTTCAACAGCTTTTTGCTACTTGAATGTTAAAATTGACCATGAATGTGATTTTAAGTATTTTTTTTTTTTTTTTAATCAGAATGACCATATAATATGTGGAGATTTTTGTTCAGGAAGCAGTGAGCACATTTTTTCCTAGTCTGTTGGCTGCAGAGCACCCTGAGCTGCTCTTTTAAGAGGCTGTGGAGCTCCACAGCTCCTGGCTGGCATCTTTTGACATTTTATGGCTGCAGAGCAGGAAATCATTCCCAAGGGTGTGTGTAGCATTAGCAGAGTGAACTGAGCTACTTCAGATAAAATAACCCTCATCTATGAGTCAGTAGGCATGAAAAAAATGGTATTTCAGAAGGATAATAGTAAAATTGAACAGCCAAATTAGCCATTCAGGAGAAAATATCTTCATTTAAGAAGAAAGCACTTGAAAGTCCAACTTCACAGGCACACTGTCCCTCTTAGGCATGCTAGGCTATGCATATTCAGTTTACACAAGGCTGTTTGAGGACAAGTAGGATGTCCAGCGCTGTGCAGCCAGAGAGCCATCTACACAGTAAATCTGACAGCAGTGTAAGTACTTTTTTACCACACTGAAGGATACCCAGCCCACGATAACCAGTGTGCATCGGCTTTGGACTGCTGACTCTTTAAACGATTTTGTGTGTGTGTGCGTTTTAATACAGAGCTACATATAAAGTTTATTGGACAGCCCTGCAGCGAGTGTAACTGTAAAAGCACAGTACCTATTTCCTACCTGAACATTCCAAGGAGCTCTGCTGCAGACAGCAGCAAGAGCAGTTCTCCGTATTTCCTTACTGTTGGTTGGCTTCTAAGCTTGACATGCTAATGCAAAAAAAACAACCCCAGTTTTCTTGTTTAATGAAGTGAGACCTTGATCCAGATTTTCTGCTTGCTTAAGAATTCGTGAATTTTCAAAGCTCTGGTCCCAAGCCTGGATTTAGAGGGTGTCCTTACAGTGGAGGTATTTGCAAAGTTCATTAATGTGGATATATTTAAATGATAGAAAATATTTTCTAGCATTCAGTAATGAAAGTTTTTGCTATAAGTGAGCTCCTGATAAATTTTATGCATCTAATGGTGGACGCTTTCAAAAATAAAATATGCAATATGGAGAAAATTTACACTTTGTATGGTATAAGTCTGCACTGGCAGACATGAGTTTAATTTCCAATCACCTTTTCCTAAATATTGACCTTCGTTTTTTAAATTATTTTTGTTAGACACTATTTATAATATTTTATTTTTATTTCTTTCTAGATGTGGGCAGAAGAAAAAGCTAGTGATTAACAATGGCAAAGGGGCAGTGGAGGACAGGAAGACAAGTGAATTAAATGGAGATATCAGCAAATCACAAGAAATGGTGCACTTGGTTCATAAAGAACAGTCAAATGACCGAACACAAGCATGTGATGAATTCCTGACTGTTAATGAAACACAAAATCATCACGAGTTTGACATGAAGACTGGAGTGTAATGGTACCACAGTGCCGAACAGATCAGGGCTGGGGAAACCAAAATCATGTGGAACTTGAACAGGAATTCACAGATGCACTGTGCTACTGATGTCTTTTCAACATAAGCATAAGTTCTGTTTCTTTTTAATCACTTTGCCAAGATGCCTGAGTTTAAAAATTGACATGTGTTTTCTGAAATACACCCCCAAGAGTTGCATAATGCTTTCAGTTCCCAGTCCCTTCACAGAGGACTCTCACTGTGTCCTGGATGTTAGGAGGCATACAAGTTTGTATCATTATTCACCAGATGGAAGGTCTTCACTGTGTGGAACTAAAGAAGTATCCAGGCACTCCATCCTACAGATATTTAAAAGTATTAAACATGCCATGGTACAGAAGTAAGTGAAGAAAAATTTCAAGAGAAAAGAAGTCAAACTTAAACCCAAAAGGCATCTTCTACAATGTCTGCAACATCAGAATCCTTCAGAAATGCCTTCCAGCCAGGAATAGCAGTGGGTACATTCAGAATCCGCCAGTATAAACAAAAAGTGACATTTTATAATTATGTGTGGCTTGGTCTGCAACGAGGGAAACCCAGAAGGAGAAAAATTATTTATCTCTATTTTTAAATATCTATGGACATACAGCAAGTCTTCATGGGAGGGGTAATAAAGGCATGAAAACACGAGCTGAAACATAATAAACTTCTATTCCTTATTATCCTAGCAACCTGTACAATTATCCTTCAGTTTTTGAGATGTTCTCCCACTCCTTATTCATTGGTCCAAGTTTGTGCATGTTTTTAATGAGCCTGTTAGTTAAGATAATGAATAGAACAAAATGACCCCAGCTCTATCACATATGCACAAATCAAGCAATTGAATCACTAGGGAAGCTGACCGTATTTTGTTCCTGAAAATAGGTCTCTATATTGTGCTCCTTTTTACTAAGGAGATGCTGAGCCTATTAATTTTTTTTTCCCCTATAGCTATTATATTATATGAGATTGCTGATATTTTAGAAGTCGCTTTTCTATGATCTTGCTCGTTTCCTCAGCACTATATTTCATCTACATTTTTTCCATCTGCCTTTTAAAAACACCAAAAAGAAACATTGCTTACTTTTTGGTACCAGAAGTTCAATTTCCACAGAAAAGATCAAAGCAAATGAAAGGAAACCCTTCCCAGCCATGTAATATAGTAGAGTAGGTGAGCTGCATTGTTACATGCTTTTGTTACGTCCTTGTGTGTCTGTTATGAAAAAGTATTTGTATTAAGCTATGATGCTGTGCATTATATTGATATGAATTGTCAGGAAAAAAAATTATTTGCTACTAGTGGTCTGTGCCATTTTTAAGAAAGCTTTTTGGAATGGAGGGAGAATTGTAACTTCTAATTGGACTGCCCCAGGGAATGCAGGGAAGAGCGTTGGTCTGTGTCAGCTGTGGGATGTGGAGGGGCTGTAGCAGGGTTAGTCAGGAGTTCTGTTCACTGACCATAGCCCCTGCCTTTGAAACTGTTCTGCTAAAGTATGTTATTTAACGCTCTCCATCTGAAGTAGTTTGGAGGATGAGCATTCAGCTGGCTAAATACTGACTTTAGCTAGCGCTGATCTTTACTGGAACACAAAGCACAAGACTGCTGATTATATTTCTGAGTCACAGCCCTCCAGCAGTTTCCCATGTGCTTCATGGAAAGGCTCAAGTGCCCTGGCATCTGCTGGCAGAGCTCCTCAGGGCAATTTACACTTGGGAAAGAATTCCCAAGTCAAGGTGATGTTTTAAAATCTACATAGGATATTTTCTGACCTTATGTAGGTCAGATATTTCATCTGTGAATAGTGTATTAATTTTCGTTTAATGTTTTTAAGCACACCTTTTTATTTGTCATTAGAAATCAAAAATATCTGTTGAAGGCTGTGTTTAAATTGGTGTTAGGTACTCATTCCACTAAGTATGGAGATCCAGAGTAAGAAATATTCCTCTCTTTAAATCCTAACTGAACGTATGTCTCAGTGAGAAGGACATATTTCATTGTCTTGGAGGGTAAATTTCTCTTCTAGAAAAACAATCTGTGGCATGTTATCAATCTCCCTATTCAGAAGCTGAATGAAGAAATCCACAAACTTCTTTGTAATTTATCTTCTAGTTAGTAGCTATAAAAGCACAGACAACACTGGTTGGGTTCTTTGTATATTTTTAAATAGGAGATGCTCAAGAGGCAATGCCATCATTTTATATATGCTGATTCTTTTTAGATTATGTCCTGTGACTTACGTGTAATTGTTTCATAATAGTTTCAAAACTAGACAGCCATTTCATATACAGTACATATTTTTATTAATCTTGCTTTTATTATGAGGGATTGTTGTGTGTATATATTTTTATATAGAGCACTTGATATATTTGCATATTTATTTAATAGATTAATCAGAATGAAAGAAAATGCCATCTCTAAATTGTAACTAGAAATAGTATTGCTAAAAAAAAATTGGACATTAAAATAAGCTTCCAAAATAAACCTGATTCCACACTGAGGATAAAATGTAAGTCCAGCTGTTAGTGGGAGAGAAGTATTCAGCTGGAGAGTCGCGTTGAGTACTGTGATGGTTTTTTCTGCTTGCAAATTCCAAGCCAGGCTGAGGTGAATGCTGTGCGACCTTGTCTGCTCTGCTGGCCTCCCATGGGCTCCACAGATGCTCTTGGAGTTAGTGATGAACTCAGCCTCCCCTCAGAAGCAGACAACAGCTACAACAACTTGGTTCGGTTTAAGATCAGCCCAGTAAGACCTTGACGACCATTCCTGGCTCACTGACCCAACAGCATTTGGAGAGTGCAGCATCCAGCAAGTTCCAGCCCTTCCTTCTGGGTGCTGACAGGCTGTCTTGGTCTATCCTTGCCGCCTAAGAAGAGTGAAGATCTCTCCGGAAGTTGCTAAGGAGGTCAGACCCTACCACCAGCTTGTGTTATTCCTTTGTCTTGAGAAGTTACGAACAAATGTGATCCAGACCAGTGGAAATACTGTCTAAGGCAGCAAGCATATTTAAGAGGGGCTCTGTATGTTTTATGGGAATGTAATATTTTCATGAAGCAATGCAGCCTGGTTGTTTAATCTGTATTTTGTTGAAATTCTGAAAAGGAATATTTGATTAAAGCAGAGAAAGGATGCGCAGCTGTCATGTCTGCCTTTGTGGATGTGAAACCCTTTCCACAATACCAGTTCCAAAACTGCACTTTTGCAGTTTTTCACATGATAGGGATGGTTTTTGTGTGTCCCTTGTCAACAACAACAGCCTCTGTACTAATTGGTTTGAAGCATATTGCCTGGAATATTTTTAGGACACAATTGCCAAGTGTCTCTTTAGCACGTATCATTCTGGTTAGGCTGATCCTAATTATTCTTTCTGTAGATGAAGGAAATAAATCCTCTGACAACTGTGCTCTGCCTCCGCATACAAAGGGTATTTTGTAAGTCAGCAGTTAATAGGTTTATTTTAAGCTATATTAGGCCATTAGACAATATTTATTTCTTAATCTTTATTAAACAGTTTGAGAGTCTGATTCCTCTGAGTCTCAGCAAGAGCTCTGATTAGTAAAATACCAGCCCTTTTGGTAACCACAGGTTCTGACTACTTCTCTGTGGAAGGGAGAAGGACAAAAGGTGGCAGGAAAAGGGCTGTTCCTTGGGGTGTGGTTCCAGTGTGTGGGAGTGGGTGACAAAATTCTTGTTCCTTACGCGTGGAAAGAATTGTGCAAAGGTGTTTTGGGCGTGGTGCTCTGGGGGATTCAGGACAGAGGGAGAACACAATTTCTGGGAAAGGCTGTAAAAGGAGAGTGAAATTTCTTTACTACAAGTGGGAAAGTACCTTAACACCCCAAGAACTCTGGCACTCAAAGGTTTCACAACTGTGAGTGGGAAAAAAGAGCCTTTTCCTGTGAACCTCCCCCACCTCCAAGCCATCTTCTACATCCACCACCTCATTTGAAGACTGATTTTGAATTTTCCCCTGGTAGCTTATTTCTCACTATTGCTATGCCCTGCTGCGTGTGGCATCCCCAATGCTGGGGGCAAAGAGCTGTGGCAGAGGAGAGGCAAATTTAGCCAAGATGAGCAACAGTGTCTTCTGTACAGCACAGGGACTGCATTTTTTGTCTTCTCTTACTCACCCCTTTGGAGTAAGGTTAGGAAAGACAAGATTTCAAAAACATTTCTGAGAGGGACTGATTTGATTTTTATTTATGCCTTAATGTAAGTTATACATGAGGTGAAAAGTTACTGTAAGGACTGTATATGTGCTGAAAGCCCTAACATCTCCCAGGTGTTGAGGATGCCTGGGAAAAAATGCCTGGGAAATGGAGCTGTGGGAGCAGCCTCAGCAGACAAAAGCAGTTGCTCTCTCCATCTCCCTTTTTCTCTCTCTGGTAGCTTTTCTATCCCACTCTGATCAGAACTATATCCTTTCTCTATCAAGGAATGGTTCTCAGGTGCAGTATTTGCTGCTTTTGGGCACTATCTTCATCTGGAAAATCTCTCAAAATGAGTCCTCCCCAGCTCCTCTTACAGTGGGATGGGACAATTCTGCTTCTTGCTTATCTTCCTGTTTTGACAGTGCAAGGCTGGTACAGATCTTCCCATTGGTCAAATGAGCTGCATAGGGGTTTTTCAAAAGTTAAAACTGTAGAAGAGAATCCACCATCAAAGCAGCTCTCCTGACCTCAAGACAGTTGATTATTAAAGTGCAGGTAAAGCAGGGGCAGTGAAAGCAGTACATAGGCTTTAAACACAGTCTTCTTTCAATTTTGTCTGGATGGCTCCAGCAAGCAATAGAAAGGTTTTGTCTGAGTGACACCTTCGGGGAGTATCAGGCTTTTTATTAGAAAAGTTTTATGTAAAGGAATTTATTAATTTATATCCTACTCTACAGGCAAAAGGGGTTTGGATGAAAAAGTGGGGTAATGAGACCAGCCTTTATGCATTCTCTGCCACAAAAAGATGTGCACTGAACACTGATGTGAATGTTGTTAGCTTTTCTTAAATAAAAAATAATAAAAAAAAAAAAAATAAAAATTATGAAGTTTTGGACAAAAACAAGTCCACAAAACCTGTCAAAAAAGAAGATGACTTTTTTTCTCAGAAACAGACAGTTTCAGCTAGTTTTAAAGTTCCAGATAGAAGATACAGCAGTACAAATTTCCTTTTTCTGTTTGTTTGGTTGTTTTTTTTTTTGGTTTGTTTGTTTGTTTGTTTGTTGGGTTGTTGTTTTGTTTTTTTTTTTTTTTTTTTTGGTTTGGGGTTTTTTGGGGTGTGTGTGTGGAGGGGAAGATTCTCCCTTTCTAATACATAGTATAAGCTTTCCCTTTGTATTAAAATGAAATTCTTAGAAGTATTTTATGGTCCCATTGGGGGAAAAAAAAAAAGAAGAAGAAAAAAAAGTATGTGCAAATCTACGACAAAACAGGATTGTTCAAGTCTAAGATGTCATCAATTTAAGTACATTTATCAGAAAAGTCTCCAGCATTTTTTATAGAAAATTTAGGAAAAGTCTCACTCAAACACCCACTTAACTTAGAATTTAGGTCAACAGCAGCTTTCTTCTGGTGCTGAAGCTGAGGCACAGCTGAGATTAGGGGTACGTAGGCTGGCAGTGGTAAATCAGCATATGGCTCATAGGTGTTGGAGACTCTGTATGTCCAGAAACTTTTAGGTCTGCTGAGTTTGTCCTGAAGTCCTCCTACCTCTCAGAGTAACCCAGGGCAGAGGAGGATGCAATAAGACAGTTTCCACTTCTCTGGAGGCTCTACATTTTGTACCTGGTATCTGAAAGCCTTGCCTTGGGCAGTTGTGGTAGGATGGACTCAGTTTTAACACCCATATTGACAGTCTCACGTGGAAGTGCATAAATTGTTTGGTACAGCTGAGTTTGGTACCCAATGGCTTTGGTACAGTGGAATTTTAGCTTTAATTCTAAACTGACTTGTAGTCATTGGTGTACATCATCTAGCTTCTGTCAGGACAGAAGGCTTTTCTACCCTGGGTAAATCTGAAAAAACTCTTAGGTCATTTTCAGTGGCCACATTTTCCTTTGCATGAATTGAGACTCCACACTTCCATTTTTCTTGTAAGAAACAGCAATAAACTCTTCTGCTCCATGATGGGAGTTGAAGTCTGAGTTTATATTTATATTTTATCAGAGTACTTCAGCAAGCATCCTGTTCAGGGCTGCTGCTGCAGATTGCTGGCAGCACCTTACCAGAGCTAGCTTAGGGAGATGGTTTTGTGCAGCTGAGTTATCTAAG
This sequence comes from Hirundo rustica, assembly GCF_015227805.2. NCBI lineage: Eukaryota > Metazoa > Chordata > Aves > Passeriformes > Hirundinidae > Hirundo > Hirundo rustica. The sequence continues at coordinate 44,552,976 of NC_053455.1, read as the reverse complement.
GTGAATCCATTTCAGCTGAGGCCCATACACCAGACACAGGGATCTCAGCTGACAGCAGCGCACCAAGGGAGAGAAGAGTCTTCCTGCACATGCTGTGGACTACTGCCATCAGTGATACAAACCTCAGAGCAAAGGTTGGGCTCCTTTTACTTTTTGAATCCAGAGATTATTCTCTGTTTTTTGCCTTGTTCAAGCATTGCCTGTCTATCTGTAACCTAGTGCGCAAGTGCATGGAGTTTGTCTTCCTGTAAAACTGTTTCACAATCATCCCCTCATTTCAGCATGTTTTGTTCTCCAGCAGTAGGTCTTCAGATTCACTAACTTTGTCGTTCTTGGGTATTTCCCTGCAGTTCTTTAGTGGTTTATTTTCTAGTTAATCTTTCTTACATTAATCAATTGAAATTCTGAAATGAACTCAAGATAAGGGATACTTGTTTGTTCAGCCAGTGACTTAAAAACAAATTTACCCTTTGTTCAAAAAGGTTGACCCCCCCCGCCCTTGCCCACGAAGAGGACAGATATAAAGCCTGCCTACTGTTTACTGGCTGTTCAAAAATGGGAGAAGCCTGGTTCAGAAACAGTTGAAATGATCCAGTCAATTTAGATAACACCAGTAAGCTGGATAAGAGTGGAATGAAATTTGGGTGCATTTCCTAGCTTGGTCCCTCCTCTTGTCCCCTCACGGCACTGGGACTCAGCTGCCTCCCTTGCACATCTCCCCAGCAGCATTCCTCAGGTGTTGTCCGGGGATCACAGGAGAGTGATCCATGCAGCATCTTCAGCAAGAAAACAGCCAAACGGGAGATAGATCTGTTTTACAAATGACTACATGAAAAGGAAACACTTTTAGTTCGGTCACGAGTGAGAATGAAGAGCACAACACTGTGTAAAACAGACCCTATGCTGCTTTTCTTAATGCTCATCCCTGTACTTCGGAAGCCCTACCAAGAGTGTGAGGTCTTGCTCCTCCAGACCTTGTTCCTGTAGTTTTGGTGGGCAGCAGTCGGTTTTGTCATTTATCTGCCTCCACAGACACATCTTGTTTATCAGCACAGAACCTGCCTGCCCGAAGCACCACGACCACAAGACCTTATCTTGCATGCAATCTGTTCTCCTTCCTGCCTTCACTGCATGCTGCACAAGTGAGACAGCAGGCAGTCACCTGCCCGGCCTGGGGAGCTGCCTCAGCTTTGGGTGCCTGCACAGGGCTCTGCACAGCTTTGGAAGCAAATTGCAAACCAAGGGTTTGCTGAAAATAACTCCTTCCAGCCTAACCGAATGTAATTTTTAATGCTGTTTTCCTCTTAAAGCACTGTACGTTGGGGCCACCTGTTTCTTTCATAACCTTGTCCTGTTCACATGTACTAGTTAATACAAAGGAGAAGATTGTTTCTGGTCTAACAACCCTGAAGCATTATCTCAGTTTTTCTTTCATGTCTGAGAGGAGATACAGAAATATCTCTTAATATGGGTCCATGATTCATAACCCACTGGCTTTTATAGCCCCTTTTAGCAGATTCTTTCCTGTAGAGAGGAACGCATTCCAGAAACAAACACACTCCTGAAATAATCTTTTTCTCTAAGGCAACAGACATGGACAAAAGGGTACAAGGGGGTTGTAAGGGCTTAGAGAATCAGCCTTTGGGCTGTGTATTTTCAGAAAAGTCAGCTTCATATAACTGCAGTACTGGTTCCTGCATGGGTTGGTTATTTTAGGTTATTTTGCAGAAACACTGCTTTGAAAAAAGCAACATACACAGATTGGTGTCGAGCCTTTAATTTTAAACTTCTATACTGATGTGCAACAGAAAAACAGACAAATTCCTTTTATGGAAGGAATTTGACCGTACAGAGTGCACATGAAGTATGTGAGTGATGGGCATCCTGGAAAAACCTCAGCGAGGCGTTTTATGTCAGCAAAATGCATTTATTAACAACACTTGTTGATGAGGCCAGATCAGGATGCTTTTGCTGTGGTATCAAAATGGCAACAGATAGATTTACTTTATCAATAAATCAGATTTGCTTTTTGCCCAAAGATCCTCCTAGCACCACATCGGGACTTAGTTCGTTACTGACTCAGAGGGCAGACTGCCAGCTGAGGCACTGCCAAAGCCACTTCCTGCCATGCCTGGATTTCTTTGGAAATTTCTCAAGTGGATGATTAAGAAGAAATAAGCCCAGGGTTGTGCAGACTGTTAGTCCTCAGCTCTGAGGTTTGGGTTGTGCCTTTATCACACACCGGTAGCTGTGCTATTTCCGTAGCGCCTGCTATTCTGAGCATGCATAAACGTTGGAGCTTTCTCTCCGTACTTGGCAACTGTCACTCCACCAGGCCATGGTTCACTCCAAGAGATCTCTTAATTTATGTGTTAAATACTGTTGATTTCTTTATAAAGAACTCCAGAAGTTCCGCTACGGGCTTTGTTTATTATTTTTTTTTAGAAAGGCTATGAATAAAAGATGTATTTTTTAGCAGCCAGGGGAGGGAAGTAAGTTTCTAAAGCAACTGCTACCATTGATTTGTGTCCTCCTACTCTTCTAACGTCTTTTCACTTCTCTAGGCTTCATTGCCAAGAGCTGAAGTTGGTGAATCCTGGCCTTTGTGGGAAATGAGCTCATTTGCAGGCAGCATCCTGGAATATTTGGAGGATAAAGTGAGGGGTGAGATCTCTAACTCTTTGGCAAAGTCAGGTCCATCTTCTGCCCTAGATGTAGTTCTCAGAACCGCCAGCCTCTCTCATAAGACTGCTTTATCTAAACTCCTACACAAAGCATTCCCATATTGAGCCCAGGCTGAAATTAAAACCCACAGATGTACAACATGAAAATTATGAATAGACATTTATTGATGATATGTACATAAGAGATACAACACTTAGTTAAATATTATATTCATGACTATTTCCAGTATAGAAAGAATGTCTAGTTTGTTTTATACATGAAAGTTACAGAAATCAGTTCACTCTGTAAGAAAGCATTAAAAGCAAATGACTAACAATCCTTGTAAAGAGGAAAGGATCTGAACTACAAAAATAGAATCAGTCAACAAGGCATTCCAACTACAATATACAAGAGCAGAGCCCAGGGTTGGGAGAAATTTTATCATCTGCATTTATTAATTTCTAAACAAACTGTGCTATAGATACTGTACAGTACATAATTTCAAAATCTCTGGAACTTTCTGAGTGTAAAGACCAGCCTTATCCCTCTTTTTTTTTTAACCCTTTTTGCAATAGAACATTGCAAAACATTCCAGTTCATGCCTGGTCACCTTAAAGAAGGAGCAAGGGATGATGAGCAGGCAGCACAGAGTACCCCAGTGTGCAATTCATCCTGAAGCATAATGTGACTCACCAAGCAGGATAGTTTCTGTGCTTTGGGGCCTAATTTTTTTTTTTCTTTCTGCCTAGAGGGGGTGATTATATTGATGAAAGATCCAGGTCCAGAGTATCTAGGAATGAATCAGCTTCTTCTTGATGCAAGGTTCTATTTTCTCATAGATCCGAACTGTAGTTCTGATTTCAGAGGATTTTTGCCACTGACTATGCAGTTGATCTGTCTTTTTTTATGATCAGACATACTTTTGTAAATAACAGACCTGTACAACCACAGTAGCTTTAGAAGCATTTAGTTTGGCATGTACTTTCCAAATAAATGCTAGTATTCCTTTTTAACAATGAAAGAAACAGTGCCCCTTTGCCCATGAGTGTATTCATCTTTCTCAGAGACTGTTCCTGCTAAGGGGATGAAGGAGAGGTTCCTACTTGGACTTCTCAGGCACTCTGGAAGGAACTGGCAGCCCCTAGCTGCCTGCAGGCTTGCCCAGTCACAGCCTTGGGACTGCACTGCTTTCCTGGCATCTGCGGTCGAGGAGTGACTGGAAGTGACTCAGAGGAATCCTGTGATGCCCTGGCGTGACTAAGGGCTGAATGATGCACAGAGCCAAAAGCAGCCCTGGTATCCAACCGAAATGCACTTAGATGGACTTCCCCTCATTCATTGTGCCAATTTAAGTGGTGACTTACTAAGCTTCTGGTGATAAAGAGTCCAAACATTTCAAGCAAATAATAAGAAAATAAAACAGAAACTTATCATTCCAGGTGAACATTAATTCTTTATGTCATAACAAATGTGTTCACCAAGCAGCAAATTTATGCTGGGATCACTTTCACTCACTGCCAGGGAACCACACACATGCAGCTTCTAACACACACCATACTGGTTAGATTGTTGAAAACTAAAATTAACATATTTACAATGAGCTGGCTGCATACATGATTCTGAATGTTATTAAAACTGGGTACTCCATAAGAGACAGATAAAGTAGTTACTAAGCTGTGAAACTTGATCAGTTGAACAGAAAAAGAAACAAACCCAGATACAAATGAAAAACAGAAAGTAGAACAAAATTTTAAAACACAGTCTGATTTTCTACTATGGCTCAAGACACAGAAACCAATTAAATTAATTTAAAGCTACACATACTGTATACACCATTTCACTGAAATTACCTGTTGATAGCTACATTATCTACACTAAGTGCAGAGAGGCACTGGACATCATGCTTCAACAAAATGTCAAAACTGGTATCAATAAGGTTTTACAGCTATTAGTAACTCAGCACTATTCTACCTGTGATTCCTATTAAGTCAATACCTGTTACATCTGATTTAAAATACAATATAGATCAAAATACAAGGGTATACCAACACACTTCCTACATATATATATATCTACTAGGAACTTAGGCTCCAAAACCTCAGCAGAATAACATGGCCCCACGGATTTCTGAATAGTTGAAGAGATACCCAGTATCAGTCACACTGGGACAGCAGTCCTTCCTATTCGATGTTTTCTTTGTTTTGCATTACAAAGAGCTAGTAGGCCATAGGAGATTTTTTTTTTTTGTTTGTCATATAGCTGTTATGAGTATTTATATTATTTTATTTTTATTCCTCTAGAAACAGTTCCTTATTAATTAAATTGAAATTATTATAGCCACAGCCTTAATGACAACAGGTATTTCCCTAATGGGAAGAATTTACCAAAATGAGAAGTAACTGTCATTTGGGTCAAAAAATATAGTGATTATTCTCTTAAAAATACTTAAGAAAACAGGAGGTATTTGTATGGATGCTACCCAATTAGGTTGGTCCCATGGTGGTTCTGTTGGTCCTTTTTCAAGAAGGCAAAATTAGGTGGCAAAATCCTGAACTTTTTCCACAGGCTGAACTCACAAGCACTGCATTTGTAGCAAGATGGAGGGGGTACCCTACAATATATTTTTTTGCCTACTCAGATATGTTTTCTATAAACTGCATTCTGAGCCAGCCAGTTATACATTAACAGGTCCTAAGGAAGAACTGCAGGATTTGGCAAAGGTAACATCAGGAAAAATTACAAAAGTGAGGGACTATTGCCGGAGACAATCAATCTAGAAGATTGCTCAGATTATTATAGTATTGTTCCATGATGGACTGCAGCATTTAAGGACATCTCCTATTTGCTTTTTGCATTTTGTGCTTTGTCTATAATTCATCACCAAGCATAACAAAAAATATTTCATTGATCCTAAATGTCGTAAGAAAACCGGTTCTGTTCTAAGGTATTGATCACCTTTAAAGGATTATTTCCCTACCTTATATGATCCCATAGAAAATATTCTAAGAAAATATTTGTGTGTCTGTAAATTACAGATACTAGGTAATTTAATTCAGTCTACACTGTAGTTTCCAGAGAACAAGTACAAACCCCTAAACCCTGTGTTATTCTTACCTAAATCAGTGTTGAGCACACAATATTTCACACTATAAATATACGTTCAGCTTTTTCTGATGCATTCTACAAGCACAAGTTCATACTGGGTCATAGGAAATAAGAAATATTTAAGAAAGTAGCAGGATATATTGGATGGAAGTGTATGCAGTTGCCTTTAAGTAGGAAGGACAACTTGTAGTACACAAGAAGTCACAAGTCCATACAAAACACCAACATGGAAACGCTATAATCTACAATACTGACTGCAAAAATGGATATGCAAGCACAGTTTGCATACAGTCTTTGAAAAACTGTAGAAAAAGGAATGGAAAAGAACGATACAAAAATTCCAGCAGACTACTCTATTTATGTACAAAGTAATATACAGGTACGAGACAATCCAGGTTGTGTGATGCTTCCTGTGACAGCTTCCCTTCGTGCAATGGCGTGTGTCACAGAGCATCATTAAAAACAGTTGCAGGACTCCTGAATGTTGAGTAGAAGACTAGAAGGACTGCATGCTCTAGCATTGATCAGCATTGGCTCTGCAGCAGGATGGAGTTAGAAATGAAAGGGGATGAAAGGTTGGGTGAAGTGGGAAACCTCACAAGTTTTCTTGTCTCCCCAAATCTTGCATTAGGTTGTTGGTTATTTCCATCCTAGACTGGTAGAGACTTACTCAGTGGCTCAATCATGTGCTCTAGGCTTTTCCCATGTTTTGAACCCGGCTTTTTTGTAAGACTCATAGTTCCAACTGCACAACCACTTTATCTGTTAGTTTTGCCTTAATCCGTTAGTGGGGAGTCACTGGGTTTCCCCTAAACAGGGGAAGATGTCTCTGGGGTGGTGGGCACCTCTGAGGGACAGCTCTTCGGAACCTTGTGCCAGGGAAGCCGCTCAAAAGAGAAGGAAAAGAATTACCAGCACCTGGGCATCAGCAGTGTTCATAGCAGCAGATTTCCATTGGACATAAAGTATGACCAGAAGGAAAATCTGAGGGAGGCATCCATTGTAGGGCCTGTACCCGGCACTGCTCCCGGGGGCTTTACCAGCAGTCCTGCCTCAAGTCTGTGCACTGTCGGGGGGGACACAGCCTTGGTGCCCATGGGGGAAGAAAGATAGATGACTTTGGAAGGAGTATGCACTAAATACATTATTTCAGGAAAATCATGAGCAAGAACACATTTTCAAAAACAGTATGGCAAAGCTGAACGATTCATTTACAGCTTGACTGCCTTTTTTGACACTTCACTTTTGTAAATCCTTTGTTTGTTCTTTTTAGTACTTGAAACTACAATCTCTGTATCATTCTTTAAACAAAGATAACTGGGTAAATATTTTCCCTTCAAAGTCACCAATATTATTGGAGAGAAGAAAATAACTCATCTTTCCAAGAATGCTTTCTGCTGGGAACAGGAGCTTCTACATAATCTTATATGATGAATTATAGCTGAGGTGAACTGTCCCAATGGCCATCATAATGGCTAATATGAAAAATATCTTAATTGTTGCCTTAAAAGTCACAGTAATAAAATCAAGATAGCCTTCAGGCTCATAGAATTCAACTGAATAATATTACAGTACATTTTTATAAAGTGCCCTTATCCTTCTGTAAATTAATTCAAATGTAGCAATAAAAAGAGCTGAATGGAAATTAAAGAGATGTGAAACAGTTCTACCTTTACATATCCACGAAAGGATTCTTCTGAGCCCGGTACTAAAGCTCAGAGCCTTTTTAAAAATAAAGAGAGAAGAGGATGTTAGAAAGGAGGTTTAATATTGCCTGCAGTTATGGGGATTAGTGCGACTGCTGCTGTGTTGCTACAACAAGGCTGCAATAACACAAGTGAAGGCAAGGAAGCAAAGAAAATCCAGGCAAGTCACCAGAATAAATTTGTTCACATGCTGATGCCTCAGCTTCTCAAATGAACAGTCTACTTTTCTGCATGTCTACTGCTAGAAAACTAGTGGCCCTGGGAGTGATGGAAAAGAAGTTAGAAATCTATGTTACTCCCACTTTTAAAAGTGGCATAAATTCCATGCGCTTTGATAAAGAAATGGAGATCAGCTATATCTCAGAAAAAAAATGGGAAAAATCTGTAATAAGAGTGATCCTTATTTTTGTGCTGAGTTTAAATTCAGTGCTGGGCTTGTAGCACTGAAACAATTAAGTATAAAAGAAGTATCTTGGCAGAGATCTTTTGGATGTGGAAATCAACTTCATTATAAATAGCAGATAAAAACTATTCCCTAGGATGGGATTGTGAAATGTCTTATAACTTAACAGAGCCAGGAAGGGACTTGACTTTTCCTGGAACATTGTGACTCCCACAGATTTCAATGGGGCTTTCACGTAGCCAAAGTTTTGCAGGCACAGTTTTTACTACTGCAAACGATTTTTCAAAGATATACCAAGTTTCTCACCATTTCAAATGGAAAGAGCACATATTGTAATAGGACCAAGTGGCTTCTGCCCTACCTGTTTGAAGATTCTTTGCATGTAAGACCCATGCACATTTCTTAAAAGGCTGGTGCAGCTGTTGTTTTCCAAGGAAAGCAATGAAGAAACAATTTAAGTGGCAAAGTGCTCCACCTCTCCTGCAGTTCTAACAATACAGTGTGCTTTGCTTTCAGTGAACAGATACTATGAGAATGCTGACCCAACTTCTACTGAAATGCAAATGCATGAAGCAAATGCATAAATATGTATGCAAGGAACTGGGTCTTTGCCTGGTCTAAACTCTTCCATGTGCCAGCGTGCTGCCAGCAATCCAAAGGCCAAAGGATATCATAGCTGCACAGACAAGTGACAGAGCACCAAATGCAGAAAACAATGTTAATACGAACTACCTAGAAACCAAATGACTTTTCACTGAGCTTTTTCTTTAACTTTGCCACCCCAGCACGGTGAGCAGATACAAAAAAATTGCCAGATGCAGATTAATGCACTGAGACTCCTAGTGAAAGCAAAAGGAGGCTGGCCTTCAAAGCACTGCCTGCTGAAACGTGAACCTTGGATTAGCTGAAGTGGATGGTCCCTGGGTTATTTTCTGTTTATTTAGTTAAGTAGCAACCCAGCCTTGTGGAATGAGCAAATCGAGAAATGAAAGCCAAGAGTGAGTTACATTTTCCCACAGAAATGGAAAGCTTTTTGATGATTTAATACAGTGCTGCACTGGAGTAACACTATATTAAATATTCAGTCAGGCTACAAGCAGAGGAATATACAAAACCCAACATTTCTCTTTCTCCCACATCCACATTTAAATAGAGAAATACCATCGTAATTATATTTTGAAAAATCCCTGAGTTACTGTATCTACAGAATTACCACTTTAAAATCACAGTCTGCTATTCTAATCCTATCAAAAGATCCAAATTTATTCTCCCATTTGTGGGTGGAGTTTCTCTAGCACTGCATTCCTTCCTTCCCTAGTCTACATCCAAAGAAGCACTCTTCAAAGGACATTACATCCCAAGTGGATAACTGTAAGCATATTCTAAGTGTTTCTCAATATGTAATTTTGTGGAGCTGCCTAGTCACATGTTGCTGACATTCCTGTTTGTTTCCAACTGCTGAACAGTTTCAATGACAGCTAAAAGTATATGGACCTGTTTTCTAAAAGTTCTTTCAATGCAAGCAATCAGTGTGGCTGCTCCTAGGAAACTGCTGTGGTGAAGAGGCAGAAAAATCATTTATTAATGGGTGAGCTATGCCATGAAACAGCTCAAGAATGCTGGATATAAATTGGGGTAAATGCTGTGTTATTCTTGGGTATAACTACCACTCAAGTGACAGCAAATTTCACTTGATGAGAGCCAGCACCCTCACAGCAGGGAACATTTTACAGTACCTTCACGCCATCCCAGGCACATTTCTGGCACATAACCCAGTGATTGCTACTTGGGAAGCAATAGCTAGACAGAGATTAACTCTGGATATGCTAATAGCAATGACTGAAGAAAAGAGAATACAGCCTGCCTGCCACTTCTCTGAATAACCTACAATTCCATCCTTCACAAAAAAAAAAAAAAATCCTCAAGATCCTTCAGGAGGCCTTTGGAAAAGGCCACCCCCCTCTAATACATGTTAGAGGCCTAGAGAATTCACAGTGGTTCAATATTGGTTAAATTATATAGGCCATTTTGCTTAGGATTTGCTTGGCCATGGTATTCTAGTGATGACAAAAATACAGTGGTAAGAAAAATATTCCATGATAAATGCTTAAATGATGGAGACTTTCACAATGGACTTGATCTTGCACATCATTAATCATGCAAGTAGCCTTGGCTGGCTTAGGTCCGTGTGCAGTTTCAGAGATATTTATATGAATGCAGATGAACAAAAGCAGATTATATTTCTACTTTAATAGCTTCTACAGAGCCAAATAACACTCTACAGTTAAACACATTATCCCCCCTTAAACCCATGACAGGTCTGAGCACAGACACTGAATGGCCTATTTCCATTTCCAGTTCGAACTCTGTTTCTTGCCATTTTTAAGTTCACCATATGCTCATATTCTGATTCATTCTGAAAAGTTCTGAGACTTTCCCCCAAAAACGCAAAAAGTTTGTTCTGTGAGTAGAACCTTCTAAGGTCATGTGGCTCAGCTTTGCTATGGAACATTGCTAACAGTATAATGGTATTCACCAGTATCTTAAGATTGCCAAGTATTAACAAGCACCTTTAAAAAATTTCACAAAGTGTTTATTCTCACTGCTATTTCTTCTGACAGGGTGAGTCAGATATACTATATTGACCAAACACTATCTCATTAATTCAGATGCCATGTGCTCAAAGAAATATTTCTCTGATATTAGGGAGTTACATACTTATTACTCTGCAAATGAGAGAGAGATGTAAATTCAACATACTGGCATAAATCCTGAAATTCTGGTTTCATTTTCATTCAGTCCTAACCCTGGACAAATTCTCTTAACCTTATATGGAATTTGGTTTAGCAATGAATTCAGGATTTAGCCATTCTCTGAAATGACATACTTGAAAAATGGCTCTCACTTCATAGCAAATGCTACCGATGTTCACATTCAAAAATTCTGTAAGAGTAATGGATTCAGAACTTGTTTGCTGCTCATTACCAAGTACCCAATCATGACATCCATAACCAATATTAGTAGAACCTTACTTCAGTATCCCATCCTCATAAGAAACCCCTCCGACATCAGTGGAGCAGGGTGAATAGTAAGGTACCACCTACTTTGATTAAAAATGGCACAACTGAGTCCATGCTTTTCTATTTTGCAGATCAGCCATAGATTTAGTGAAGGAACTACCACCCCTATAATTATACTGCCTTGTACTGTATGGTGCATTGTGGTCACAAAGCGGCACAGCCCCAGCATAAAACAAAGACTGCACCTGCCCTGGGACATCTGATAAAAACTCACTGCATGCACATACAAATGTAAGGTCTTCTCTTGATGCTGTTTCAGTTGTACTGATCTAACAAAATGTCTGGGATAATTTATTGACTTCTATGCATTAATCCTGCTCCTGGATCTAAGCTCAGTTTAAAGTACAACTAGGCATAGAAGTACAGTGCTTGTTATTATCAAAACAAATAGAAATCTTTATGGATGTTTTCAAAAGGTATTTTAGCCATACAGTGATAAACAGATCAGGTATGCCACAAGAGTCACCAAAACGCTTGAAGGCTTACGTGGTGTTATGTTTCTTTTGTATCTGTGACCCTGAGTCCCTGTAGTGAACCGTACTGGCACTTTGATCTTCCCATTTTGCAGCATTTACATTCTCTGTGTCTTGAATGAAAGGGGAAGGGGGTGAGAGCACATTGCACTGCATGGAGCATTCTCCAGGTGCATTCCAAACAGTAGCACAAGGGAGACAGATGACTATGGATCATTGCTTGGCAAAGACACTACAATAACTTGATGAGATCTTTGCTAAGTTTCAGTTACGAAATTAAGCAGAAACTGTAGATGTTAAATAGAAAAAAAAAAAAAAAAAAAAGAGAAATCTTCTTTAATCATGGTATCTTCTGCCAAAGATGCAGCTAGGAATCTCTTCACTTAGTTTTCACGTTTCCAAGGCTCTTCTTCAACAACATTGAAGTCTGCAGATTTGCCATTGGTTGCCAGTGTTACCTGCAAGTAATTATCATCAACAAGCGACTTAAAGGCCAAGGCACTTTGACAAGAAAAGTAGTGAATTTTATATGGAAGATTATGATATTTACAGGAATTACATACACTGTCACTTATTATATAAGTAAAATGTATTTATTCAGAATTCACAACACTCCCAAATAGTGAGACTCCTGTTCATTTATTTATTATAATGACTAGAAAACATCAGTAGTAGAAAAATGTTCCATATAATCTTCACTGCAGTTTGTTTGTTTGTTTGTTTGTTTTTGTGTGTTTTTTTGGTAGTTGTTTTTGTTTTTTTAATAAATCTGGCAGATTCTACCCCTTTCTATCTCTTGCAGATTTCTCTGGATTATTTCAAAAACACTTTTTTTTTTTTTTTTAATGTAGAAAATCGTATTTTTTCAGTGGAATTCCTCTAGCAAAGCTCATACCTGATGCAACAACATGAAAAATACGCAAGGCCAGAATAATCATAGATGTGTATCTATACAAACTCACCTACAATTACACCACCTTTAAAGAAATGGAAGAAAAGACAGGTTGTGAAATATTGCTCATCATACCACTCTAACAATGTAGTGAAAGATTTTGACTGTAGTCCAATTAAAAATTCAGTAATGCTAAATCTCTCTCACATGATGTACAGCAAAACCTTACTGTTTCCTGTAAAGATACATACTGGAATTTTTAGGTTTTAAATATGGTGGAAGACCTACAGAGATCTACCAACTCACAGTGAACACTGGACAATATATTCCATTCCAGAGAGCAGTATAAGTGAACCAATGTTCCAAGAAAGGTATCTCCAGCCAAATGACGTTAAAAAATCAAAAAGGTAAAATGTCAATTGATCTTTACAAAAGTGATGTAGATCTTGATAATGTGAGAGAATCTTTCATTTAATTCAAAATAGGTGGCTTACTTTTTCCTAACTTACCTTGTAAGTTAACATCTTCAGCTTCAAATGAAAACTTAAAGACAGAGCTGAAATTCCCCATGCTGGATAAACAGGATGCATGGAAGCATTGGGACATGGAAACATGACAAAATGCACTGATTTTTGAAACAAAGTCAAGCTTTTTCTTAGATAATTGGAAGGGGAAAACATGCAACTAGAGGAATGGACAGCTTATTTAGAAATGAAAATCACACAGAGTCATGTGAAATACAATAATTAAAAAAAATACAAAAATATCATGGAATAACAACCACTCTAACCCCATACAAAGGTAAACTACTTATTAATTATGTACATTGACCATGCAAAATTATAAACTACTAGTGTTATACATGGTGTATATTACAGAAAGTAAGTAGAAAGGGCATGCTAGTAGATTAGCTTTTCCATATCCTGACCAGAGTTGCAGTAAGCTTTTCAATCCACCAGTGCATTGGACAGGATGAAGAGATGGCTTTTCAAATTTAACAGCTGGCTGTTTCAAAGCTCCAGATCCTACTCTCTGTTGCCTTTGCAAGTCTAACTCTTGGGAGTTGTAGACCACTTCAACGTGATCCAAATGCTTTGCAAGTGCCAGCATATATTCATAGCTCATCAATTAGGTCACAACAACACATCCTTTTGGCAGCTTGCAGACAGACAAGAGAAGTGACCTGCCTAAAGTCAGTCTTGTGCTCAATCCAGTAAAGCCTGGCTCTTTTCATGAGTTTAAAAGTGCAAACTGAGACTGTAAGGAGAGCAACTCTAAAACAATTAAAAAGAACAAACATTTCTAGCTCATAAATCACAGGTGCCAAACTTGAATTGAAGGATGTGCTTAGGATGACATACAGCACCATTAATCCATAGTTTTGAGGCAAGCTATTTCCTCAGCTGAGGGAAATGATATGAGAAACTGAAGGAGAAAAGAAAGTGCAGCAAGTATTGACTGCATCAACAGGCTACTACTTTTTAACTTGACTTGGATCTCTCTGCAATTTTAAGAAACTGGGAGCAGATTAAATTATCAGTATTCAGTCCCATAAACATAATCTTAAACCTAGCATTGGCTATTTAACTTAAAAAGAGTTTTCAAAAAATTCCAAAACAAGTTATCCAAAAAGCGTGTGTGTGCACATGCTCTCTTATCCTTCTTTCCAGAGAGTATTTTTTCTTCACATTTTAATCTCGTGTCCTTGCCTTTTTAAAGAAATATAAATTAATGACAATTTTCAATTTTGTGTAAGTATGTATTCTCTTTCCATTTCTAATTTTTTAAATGTTTCAAATGGTAAAAGAGTGGGTCTGAAGAGAAAGGGGAGAGCCATGTCAGAAAAAATGTATTATTTAAAAAAAAAATTGCTTAATTGAAACCTTGGAAAATTCAGGGAAAATTTGAAGATAAGATGAATACTGTTTGGATTTGTCCCTGAACTCAGTATTAATTTTTGGCCTGAAAAGTCAGGTTTGGCCTGCATTCTCAAAAAGTAACCATTAATTCTAAAATTAATTCTAATTCTAAAAATTAATTCTAAAGAACATTTCCAGCCAGGCTAGATACAGGTGAAAATTAGATTATAGGATTATATTTCCAATACAAAGGGTGATCTGCTAATGGACTTAGTGCAGTCATTCACAGCTAGATACTGGCTCAGTTGTGGCAACTGGAAGATACAAGCAAATCTGCTTGGATAAATGTCTCAAATACAGTGGACACCATGACTGGAGCATTAATAAATGAAAAAAAAAAAAAAAATAAAAGGGGACTATGAAATTAGAAGTTCCACCTTGTTTTACTTTCTTTTCTCCTCCTTTTCAAAAGGTCTCTCTGGGTTTTGAACTGCCCTATTCCAGTGGTGAGTTCTTAGTGAACTTTTAACTACTAACCTCCTGAACTGTCTTCACATTCAGCTGGTGGGGTTACTCAAGCTCACTTCACTCTGATCAAGAGGTCATTATTAGTATTAATATTGCATGTTAGTTACAGCAAGGGTTACAGAGGGGAGAGAGTGCCTCAGGAAGGAACGCTGACAGAAGAGAAGCAGAAGCGTGCTGTGTGAGTGCAGGAGCATTCTCATGCTAAAGCGCATTCAAAGTGTCGACCACTGAACAGCATATCATGAAGGCAGTCAGCAAGTGACAACACCTGCATCTGAGTTGCAGCCATCCTCCATTTGGGTTGGCAATTAAGTTCTCTGTTGCCACAGAAAATTAAGTAAATGTCCATAGAAGGTGATGCCATATTCTCTGTGTCTTGGCATATTCCACAACACGCTGCATCTTGCCTTTTGATATGTAAACAAAGTACATGATTTTTTCCCATCAAATGACAAGTTTTAAGAAGAGTGCAAAAAAACATCTTTTGAACTGCTCAAACACATTCAAAATGTCTGGGGTTCATGGACCTTGTTGTCACATTGTTATTTGCAGAACAATTTGAAAAATACATGCAGGTTAAAAAATAAAATAAAGCATGCAGTGCTATATACATGTCTCAATATCCATAAATGTGAAAGGTACCTTGCACTCATCTACCATGACTGAGTTGTGAGCTGCAAAAACACATTGGTTTGAGTTGTTTTCCCTATGATTTTTCATGTCGTCATAGATTGACTGAGTCTTGGTCATTTCAATGTCTTCATGTCCTTTATGATGGGAATCAATGGTGTCAAGTTCTGCCTTGGAAAGGTGGTAGACGATGCCAGCACCAAAAGAATCCCCCACTACATTGACTGACGTTCTCATCCGGTCCCTACAAAAGAAGGAAAAGGCAGAGGCTGAATGGCATGAGAGGAAGAAAAAGTAGGGCATGGCAGCCCTGTTTATGGTACAGTTACTACATTTGTTTCAGGAAGCTTAAGGTAACATTTGAACAGAGAGATGGGACCTTTCAAGGGAAATGGGAGAAATTTGCGTTCCCAAGAGACTTATTCAGACAGGGGATGATGTTCAAATTCCCACATACCAGCTACTTATTCTCACGAAGTTTGGCAAAGAATGTATGCTAGATTGCAGCCAAACTGCAGAGCTGAGAGACCTCAGTGCCCACTTCTGGAGCTGGAGGTTTCAATATCGGGATGCCAGGCTCACACCCCTGCCCTTTTTTAAATCTGAATTTATCAGAGCACTGAACTTCATGCAGCCAGAGAAAAGGATTTTGGTTCTGATGAGCTGTTCTCATTTCTAGTTTGAATTAATGAAAGGCCTCTCCCTTTACTCTTAGTGGGTGAACTATAGGGAACAAAAATACCTGAAATATCTCCACGATGCTACTATTGAAGGTCCTCTCCTGGCACCATCTTTACAGATGGCCATCTGTTGGTGTGGCAGCATGCCCACTCACACTACGTGTGCCAGAGCTTGGCATATGAGGAACCCAAATATAGGTCATGGCCTACAAAATTATGAGCCTGTGACAGCATTTCACTAACGAGTGCCCCTTGTTGTAGGAGGGTGCCAACAGAAGCATGCTAACTTGCTTCATTACAAAGAAATACGTTCGTTGGCACTTTCTGGACAGGATGCCATTAAATGGACATGCCACCTTTCTCCTGTCTTGTCTTTAGCGTGGCTCTATCCGTCAATAGTGAAGTCACAATTGTGTATTTTCCCTGACTTCAGAATTCTGCCCCAGACCTGACCAAAATTCTGCAAAACTGGGAGCTGGGTCCTGCTATCTTTCCTGCCACAGCACACATGTTAAAAACACTTACAATCTCATTTGCCTCTCCATATCTGCACTAAACATGAAACTCCTAAAAACCTTCTGACCAAGGGCTGCAAATTAAACTGACTGAAAATGACCGAGTCGAGCTCTGCCAAATAGGTCAGAGAAGTGATTACACTGATTAATTCTCAGAAGTATATTCATGAAGATTCATTTACACAAAATGGCCAGGTTGAACAGTGTGAACACTTGCCAAGTGACAAAAGCTACCATGTAAGACCTCATTTCCCAAGACAGTGATTAATTTCAAAACAACCTTTCTAGTATTTCTAGTACTAGATTTGTGTGACATCTCCTTCTTCTGTAGAACACTGAGAAGAAAAGATCTAAATATATAAAATCTCAACCGATAAACATTCATTATTCATGCTTATTCATGACCACATAAACTTCTGAGCCCATTTTAACATCTTTGCTCTACACATCAGTAAATCTGTTTTTCTCAGCTGTGGAATTATATTCCCATTCAAGTTTCTCTTCTTCCTCTCAACATTATCATCCTTACATATTTACAGATTTTGTGGTGTAATCTTTGCTGAAACAGCTAATTTTCTTATTTTGACTTCAAAAGAATACCCAGAAGGGAAAAAAAAACACAACAACCCTCTACAGTAATTCCCCTGAGAAACAAGCCAACAACCTATAGGAGGAAAATGTTCTTCCAGGTTTGCTTCACACAAATTAAATGCTTTATACAATTCTCATCCAGTGCCTGTGAAGACTATTTTAAACCTGGTCAGAGTGGTAGAATAGGAAAATAAGACTTTCTGGTGCGATTTTTAATTAAGACCATTAAATATGGTCTTAATACATGGCAATACAACCTGGCAATACAACTCTACAAAAAGAACACCTACTTAATTTTTTGCATGAGTGGTATTAAATTTTGAAAGGAGTCAATTATGCCAGATGACAGAGGGATAGTATAGGTTGCCAAAAAACCAAAGTGGAGAGAATACATAAATATAATTGAGGCAGAATTTAAATTCTGAAAGGGTCATTTGAGGAGACGCTCCAGCTCATGCGCACGTACCACTAGCTGAGAGATTCAGCACTACAAACCGGACACTGATGCACAATGTGTGCACACTGCGCGATCCAAAGGAAACCAGGAAGTTCCCTAAACAGAAACAGCAGAGCTGTCAGGAATCAACAGCAAAGTGCCACTGACCTCTTTGGGGGCTAAGAACACCCTACAAAAACCAGACAATTGTACTTTTTTCTTAAAACCAACCAACTTTACTTCCAGGCAAGTGGGATGATGTAAACCATACAAATACAGGAAAGTTGCAGTCTAGACCCTGTTCAAAACATCCAGACTTCAGCTGGGTCTGAATATTCTGACTCTGATCTAAGCCTTGGCTTAGATCTAGATTCAGAATATTCAGACCCAGAGTCAGAACTGAATCAATCTTTTTCTGAGTTACTGAATGAAGGTTTAAGTACCAGATCAGCTGCCCAAGCTCGTTTTCTCTAATTCCTCTCTCTTTGCTGCAAAATACCACTAATCTGGTACCACTGATATTTGCTAAGCTTGTCAGCTCACATCTGGAGAGCACCCAGTTTGTGGTTCAAGCAAAATAAGCTCATTTTATTCCATCTGTTGGCATATAATTACTGTCCTAATAAATGTCACTGCTGTGTTGTGCTTGGTTTTAAACTGTAAGAGCTGTGAAATCCTGGGAAACTTGCCTGGTTGAAAGAGCTTATACTGGGTATGTATCAGCGGGAGGTAGAAAGATTGAACAATCCCATAGATAATGGAGAGGCTTGAGAAAAGATTGATATGGAAACCTTTCAGCTCCAGTTTGAAGGAGAGGGTGGCAAGTTTAAGGATTTGACATAAAGTGGTCTTTGTATTACACGATGAACAAATCATGCAACACTGGTTTTGGTAAGAACACAATTTCAGATGGTGGTAGTACTGTAAAATCAGCTGATGTTCTGATATTTGCTTTTATCAAAAAAAGAGAAAAACTACTCAAGTAGAATATTTTTTAAATCCTTTTTTAACTGAAATTGAAATGCAATTGAAGGGCTATTCCAAATATTTCTACGTGGCTGGTTGCATTTACTCATGGATTCCAGAAAAGTGGTTGCAATGGGGTCTTAAATATTTTATTAACTTTTTCTTCTACATTTTTTTAGAAATACTGCTGCAACATTATTTAATGTTTCTAAGTAAAGAAAATGTGGTTTTAACACATTTCATTTCACATATGCTTTAGGTCTGGTCTGTGTGTGTGCAAAAGCTTGCTCAGAAGTTGGCCTGTTTTTAACATAGCAATATCAGCAGCATCATTTTTCATAGTTGGCTACCACAACACAGCCACTGGAAGATGGAAAATGAAGCTATTTGTTGTTGAATATTGATTAATAACTACAGCACTTTCACCAACAAACAGCATCTTGACATTGCAGTACCAGTGGCATGACACAGAGTTTTTCACCTCTGCTTTTATCCCTTTTCCATTTACCTTTCAGTTCTGAATCACACTGCACTGGCACTGCTGATTGGTAGGCATGAGGATCCAAACCAAACCATTCAGGCTGAAAGTTCTCTTGCCTTCCATTTATTTTGGAAAGACACCTTGAAGTACTTCTTTCAGAATTCCTATCCTTCCTCCTCCTATAGTCATCATGGCTACAGCTCCACAGTACAGAAGTTTTTATTTCTTAAGCAAGGTTGGATTAACCAGTGGGGAAAATGCTGCTGAAATGCAACACCCACAAGTGGATCAGAACTGCTGATAAACTTACAGCTCTGAGGCTTACTAGTGTAGGCAGGGCTTCTCAGTCCACAGGAATATTTAAAAAATACATTTCCCTAAAAAAAACCCAAACAAACCACAGGCTCTTTCTGCACACCCTCCTACCAGCTGCAGAAACCTACCTATTTGCCTTACTTGGAGAGCCAAGAAAAACAGATATTTAAATATGTATTTTTATATATTTTTTCTCTCCCTCTTCCAGCTGCAGATTCATATACCACTTTCCTGTTTTCAACTATGACATAATAAATATAATAAACCCACTGAATATCACATCCTTCCCTATGCCTGCTGTAACTTCTCATTTCACCATTCTGCATCGTGATATCATGAAATTCAGTTATATAAAAATGATATAAGTCGAGTTTTCCCTTTGCCTCCTCAAGCTGTAAATTCCTCTTTCTTTCTTTCCTGAAGCAGAAATCAGAGCTGCATGTTATCCTTCAAAATTTTTAGTGACAGATAGACCATGCCAGTAGACCCAAAATACATGTTGGACGATTAAGTTCTTGAATTCTTCTCAGTAAGCCAAAAGATAACGTCAGGAAATTAAACTTCTATTTTATCTGCACGTGTATGTTCTCAACTCTGTTATTTCTTCTTGCATAATTTTAGTTGTGTATCTGGAACTGAAAGTTACCAGAAGCAGGCAGCTGAGGCCGCTAGTGTAGGAGGAAACACACACATAGCACAGTTACATTCTATGTCTCCCTTTCTGGACACCACACCTGGAACAACAAAAACAAATGTCTTTACTACTTAAAAGGATATTAGGGGAGAGCTGGCTGGTGACCAGAATATACCAAAATATTCTGTGCTGCAGCAGTACAGGACAATACAAAAGTGTCTCTAGAGGCCAGTACAACTTAAGTGCTACTGAGTCTCTTTCAGCTCTGCACAGAAGACAGAAGGATATCACAGTTGTCAAATGACAGCAAGAGGAAGGATGTGGCCTGGCATAGCCTCTGTCTGTATTTACGGCTTCTATATTCAAGTGCTGAATACCAGTAGCCTCAGAAAACAATATGTGGGTTAGCTTTTTCTTCCTGGATGACCTGCAATGGCACTGGAGGACTTTGATCACAAATTCTTGGAAACGAAAGCCATTCTTTCTAGTTTGAATGATCTGTCAGTAAAATGAAACTAGAGAATTACCTTCTTTATTTCTGTTTCCATTCTTACTTGTCTTTGGTCTTTGTCCTGCCCTGGAACAGGCTCTTTTTAAAAGTATTTTACTTTCTTATATGTGAAAAGAAACTGACTTTCCCCCCTACACATGAAAAAAAAATTGATACTACAAATGCCCAAATCATTCTATAACTTGTTGGCAACATCCTGATGGAACTTGCATTTTCAGCATTCATCCTTCATTTTAGATCAGAACTATAATAAATGGAAATATGGAAGCAATGATTAGAAAACTGCTCTTGAGTGATGGAAAGGCGTCATTAGGAAGAAGATAATATAAAAGTGTGAGCTCACAAGTGTGCCAAGAAGACCCTTGGCTCAAGGAAACTGACTTCAGTAGCTCTGTAACAGCTTGTAACAGCTGAGAAGCTGCTTTCAGTGTCTCCTACTTCATGAATAGCCCATTTCCTCCTTTGATTTATCTGCAGAGGAGAGACTTACAGTTCTTTAAGAACAGTGGATGGAAAGCATTGTGGACAAACATTACTTCACTACCTTTTCTGCATCAAGCAGCGGAGTCAGCACAACTTACAAAAGCCAGTCAACAGCAACAAGCAAACTGATGTCCTGGGTAGGGAGACCCACGGCAGTCAGGATCAGCAGCATAGTGACGAGCCCTGCGCTGGGAATGCTGGCAGCTCCAACACTTGCAAGGGTGGCTGTCAAACTGCAAAACCATAAATCAAATGGGAGTTGCAGGAAGAGAACATACACTTTACTTGCATACTCATATAACTATTAGGAAGGTCATATTTTTAATGTATTCTTCCCATAAAACACAACTATATGATAAATCAAGGTAAGCTCAGGTCATATTTTTCACTCTTGTGTTTCTCTAGAAATATTATTAGGGGAGGCCAGATCTATGGGGTTTGTTCCAAGAGTTGGAAGAGGGTTGTCTGTAAGCTAGTTATGACATTCAAATCTGTGTTGTGGTGTTTTCTAAACATGACAAACTCATCCAGGGTTTTGAATCCTGGGTTTTAACCATCCAGACATGTCAAAGTTTGGTGACTACAGGTTGAATTTTCAGAGTGATTCATTTCTGTTTATTTATGTTACCTGAAGACTGAATTGTGAGTTAAAGGCTGAGAGAAAGCAGTTATTATCAAATACAGAACAATAAAAGTCTGGTATCCAAAACTCCCCAAATACAAGCTACTTGTGTACCAAGGTTGGATACAAATAACCTAGATGAAAATGCAAAATTCTTTCATAAACCCAAAACTGTGTTTGTTTTTGCCTCTTATATTTTGATGATCAACAGAGTGAATCTCTGAACTTCAAATGTTTGTAAAAATACAACACAGACCATAACAAACATCAGCATCATTGGGCAGTCCTGCCCAAGAATGGAAAAATAAATTTGTCAGGGAGCAAGTCAGGGGGAGAAAAACAGGGAAGAGAAGGAGGAGAGGGAGAAGCAGAGAGAGAGGGAGAGAAGGAGGGTAAATAAAAAGGAAAGCAGGTGAGAGGGACCAATTTGATTATTATTTTCTGCCTCAACATCTGCTATACATGAGGTGAAAAACTACTATAGTGGCTATACGCATGCTGAAAGCCCTAACACGAACCAGGTGTTAGGGAGGCAGAAAATGAAGGGAGGCTCAGTCTCTGGGGGCACTTCATCTGGCAGCCCATCAGGGCAGAGAAAAGTTCCACAGTTGGGCTCCCATGTAAAAATTCCCAGGAAAGGGGGCTGTGGGTGGAGCCTTAGCACATAAAAGCAGTAAACTGCCCCACAGCGGACACCATTTTCTCCGGGTTTCCTGGAGGGACCGGGGGCTCACAACACCACTCACACCCAACAAATCTGAAACTGCTTCCCATACAGAAGCAGGAGAGAGCAGACTCTACAGGAAATATTTGCCCATTAGCCCCAGAACTCATCTGTGAGGATGTTCCCCGATTTAGAGCTGCCAGATGCTGTCTGGCTGGGTCTGACCCAGGCTGCAGTGTGTTTGTCAGGTGTCTGGGTTAGAGTGCAGCCTGGCTTACTAAACACCCAGATAGGTCCAGCAGGTGTGCAGGCAGGATGCTCTGCTGTCAGGCTTTGCATGTGATGCCAGATCCTCAGGCACTTCCAGCCTAAACTGGTACGGGATTCCTTCCAAGCTCTGTGAGGAAATACTCCTGCCCGCCTTCCCACAGCAGCGCTTTCAGACCTAGAGGGGAATGTTCAGAACTAAACAGAACCTGTCTTAGCTACCAAGATCACCCTTTCCCAAAGAACAGAAAATCAGAGGAATTAAATGACCAGTGTGAAGTAACTAAGGCTGGTAAAAGGCTAATTAGGACTTCATGAGGTTATTTGAATATTCTCAGTATTACAAAGTGCATATACCAGACAAAACCTAATAACCTTTCCTTCATTTGTATTGTCATCTCAAGAGATTGTTCTTGTCGTATTGCCGTTGCAAAAATGCATGAAGAAGAAAAACAGTGTTTTTAAAAATTGACCAAAGTTGCTCCTTGCTTTGTAAATCTCAGTCGCAAAGCTGTGACAGTCACACCAACCTTGAAATGGTGAGATCAGGAGGAGGCAATTGGTCAATCCCTCAGAGGAAGAGAAGATGAGTAACTGAGGTTCAAGCCTATCAGATCTCCTAGACAACAGCAGATTCCTGATTTGAATTTCCCTGGTCTCAATTTAGTTTATATGTGGCACCTCTGAAATGACTGTTTTCAGTTTTAGGAACAAATATGGATCATGCTGGTCTGGCATCTACCTTCATTAGAAGCAGCCCTGAAAACCTTTTATAAACTTGGCTTTACTATTTCAGGAGTCAGGGCAGGAAGTAAATGAATGGAAAATGCAGAACTAGTATAGCTGGGTAAGAAACATAGAATTAGACATCCCTTTGCAGGAGTTTCTTTAAAGTTAAAAAGGTTTAATAAAAGAAAACTGTGTGGGTGAAAACAACAGGAAGAAGACAAACTTGGTAGTCTTCACTTGTGGTTTCCATTTTAACTATTCAAAATGTTAGACCTGCTGTGTTCACCAAGTTAAAACTCTCTTACAGTAAACAGTCTTCAATCACTCTTCTTCTTTTTTAATGGATACTTTATTTTGTCCTTACAGATGCTCAGCTTTCTTCTGGATAAGACAATTTGATATGAAAAGCCTACAGTTAATATTTTTTGGGTTACAGATAAGAGGTCTGGGACTACTATCCAGACCATGCCACAGAATGCCAATCTCACCCTCAGGAAGGGCTATTCTCAATTCATTACTTTTTTCCTGCTCACAAAAGTCACTGAAAAAGTACAGGCAAATATAAACATGTAGAAAGATTTTTTTAAGGTATAATTTTTTGTTTTAGTGTATACAAACAGATATATTCTAGAAAGCTAATGGCCCATATACGAGTTGTAGCATACTCCTAAACAAAAAAAACCCCAACATTTCATTAGATAGAAAATGCTTTATATTACAAATGACATTGTGTTGCGTGCTGGTTTTGGCTGGAGTAGAGTTAATTTCCTTCACAGTGGCTGGTATGGGGCTGTGTTTTGGATTTGAACACAGGGTTGATAAATACAGAGATGTTTTTGTTATTGCTGAGCAGGGCTCACACAGAGCCAAAGCCTTTTCTGCTTTTGGTACTGCCATGCTGGGGAGGAGGCTGGGGGTGCATGGGAGGAGACACAGCCAGGGCAAGTGAGCCCAAGTGACCAAAGGGAGATTCCACAGCACACAATACGTCATCAGTGCATAGAGCAGGAGAAAGAAGGAGAGAAGGGGAGTTTGGAGTGATTTCCTTTATCTTCCCAAGTGACTGTCACAGGTGGTGGGGCCCTGCTCTCCTGGAGATGGCTGGGAACCTGCCTGCCCATGGGAGGCAGTGAATTAACTCCTTGGTTTGCTTTGTGTATGTGCACTGCTTCTGCTTTCCCTATTGAACTGTTGCTATCTCATCCCATGAGTTTCCTTTTACCCTTGTGATTGTCTCCCTGATCCCGCAAGTGAAGGAGTGGCTGTGTGGGGTTTGGTGTCTGCCTGAAGTTAAACCATGACAATTGTCAACTGCAGAAATATAAAACACCACCAGTGTGCACTAAGGCTGCAAATGGTAGAAAACACATCACCAGAGAATCAGGACCTATATGTAAAACATTCATTTATATATCATTATTAGAAACCCATGGATTTTGTACTGAATCCAACTGAGACAACTTAGCTACTGAGAAGACATCCAACCCAAAGCATTCACATTTTACAGTCTGTAGAAACAAAGGACTCTTTTGAACTGACCTCACAGTAACTATCTGGCCTCCATCCAGGTCAATTCCATTCATCTGTGCTATGAAGATGGCAGCCACAGCTTCATAAAGGGCAGTTCCATCCATGTTAATAGTTGCTCCAACAGGAAGAACGAACCTTGTTACACGCTTATCAATGCCAAGATTTTCTTCAAGACAACGGAATGTGACGGGTAATGTTCCAGCACTAGGGAGAGAAAACAAGAAACATAAAAAAGACATAATTAAAATCAATATACCACATGCACATAACAGAGCAAAAATCAGAAATTCTAATACCATTGTTTACATTTTCTACTTCTACTTCTACTTTCTGCTCTGATTAGACAATTTTTAGACAACTTTTAGACAATTTTTAAATTAGTCCTACATTTAGCTGGAAGTGGGACTGAGGCCAAGACATGAACGTGACTTGATGTAGGATCAGCTTGAGAGTGCCTGGATGAATTTTTTAGACTTATTGCACATGATGCAACAGACCCAGAGTCTGCTGCAAGAGACTGTTAAACTACCTCCCTCCCTGGGGGAAGTACCTGGGCATTACCACCTGGCCTGAACGTATAGTAATCCATTGGATTCTACATTTTTTTGCGGGGACCTTCACCACTAGGAAAACCTGATAGACAGCATCAATGGGATGTTGGTGGGATCCACAGAGTGGTGATATTTTCTTTAATCTGTCACTCTGTTTCTGTCTCCAGACCTCTTTTCTATTTCTCTCTCTTCCTTCCCCCCTCTCGCTCTCTCTCTCATACTTACTATTTAATAAAATCCATACTATTGACTTTGGCATATAGTCTCATTTGCACCTTCATTCAGGCAGAGGCATTTCTAATAATTTTAAAAATCGGACTGTAATACTGATACACAGACCTCTGAGTGTGATACAGAGACCTCTGAATGTAGTGACAAATTTTAAATTTATTTGATTGTGGATTTGCTCTAAATAGAGGAATTGGTATTGGTTAAGGACTGAAAATGTCAGGCAAAAAAATGCAACCCAGGTTGTTCCCTGACACTAGAGGACAGGAAGAAAAGATGTGAAACGCAGTAGGACAACAGGAAAAGATGGCTGGAAGAGAACAGCTCTTTGCACAGACACACAGTGGCTTGCTTTTGTGGGAGTATTTCAGGTCATCATATTCACTTGCTCAAAATAAAACACCACCATCCAAAAATACTGCTGAAGTGTGTTGGAGCCCAGGGCTCGTGGAAAATCCCTCAAACTAACCTGGGGTGTTTGAGACCCTGGCTGGGACCCCAGGAAAGCATTTCCTTTGACCTTAGTCCATGGGAAAAACTTCCAACACTTAGAGATGAATTAAAAGCAACAAAGATTTGAAATAAATAGTAGTTTAGTTTGTCACAGAATGAAAATTTGTAGTTTTGGTGTTTTAGTATGGAGATAGATGAGAGCAAGATGGAGGATTTTGGGCAGTGTCCCATCTTCTTCTTCTTCTTCTTCTTTTTCTACTCCATTTTGGTTGTAACGGTGGCACAAAGATATTGGTAGAATGGGTTTGATGCAGAAATTGCATGTTTAAAATAGGTGGCGATTACTGCCACAAAACTATAAATACAGTACGTTTTAAGAGTTAATTGGACTAGAAACCTTTAACAGACCTTGGAATTCTCTGGCTTGCCAGCTATGTTTTCCAGCGCGCTAAGCTAGGTGTTAGCGGCGTGCAGACCTTGAAATAAGAAACTGAATAAACACTCTAAAGACCAAAAAGCTGCAAGTTCTGTTCATCTTTTAACCCTAGTACCGGACTTTGTGTGGGAGAAAACTCTCAACTCTCACAGAGGTGGAAACTCAAACACTTCACTGAACAAAAGCCTTAGGTAAATTGTCATTTAAAAAAACTCTTGGCCAGACCAGATCTCCTATAATCCAACATTGTTTATTACAGAGCCAGAGAATTACTGAGGTTGGAATGTATCTCTGGAGGTCACCCATCCTGACCACCTTGCTCAAGGCATGAGCAGCTAGGGCAGGTCTCCCATGTTTCTCAGGTCTGTGGCCAGTCAGGCTTAATGGATCTCCAGAGACGGAGACTCCACAACTCCTCTGGGTAACCTCTGCCAGCCTTCATGATCTGTCACAGTAAATCAAAGCAAAAAGAGTTTTCTTGTGCTCAGACGGTACTTCCTGTGCTCCAGTTTGTGCCCACTCCCTCTCTTCCAGTCACTGGGCACCACTGAACGTGGGCAGCACTTCATCTTCTCAGCATATTCATGCACATCAGTGAGGTCCCTAGAGACTTGTTCATAAGGGAGAAGCTGCTCAGCAGAGCAGTTTGGGTTGACCCAAAGAGATAGTTGAATTACAGTTCTTTCAAGGCTTTCTTCAAATCAAGAATGCTCAGTGGTCTGGTAGCCAATTTTGAACTAGAGTTTTCTGTTTTCCCCTTTTTAATTAAAATGGAAGATTACATTTTCTTCAGAAATAAAATATTTATTGAAGGAAAACACTTTAAAATATTGTATTTAACTGAAAAACATTTTCAGCTCAAGATCTACTGACTACCCCAATGCAAACCACCAATTTTTGATTTTTTAAAATTTATTACTGAGAGTTGTGTTACTCACAGACTTTTCTGAGTCTGTTCTGTGCATCAACAACTCTAAGATGCTCAGCTTTTCACTAAAGTCCAATTATTTTGCCAAAATTGATTGAAATACAAACTGAGAGTTTTTTCCCTTTTTATTTTGAAACCTAGCAATGTTTGTTTTTTCTTTCTTGAATGCAATGAGACTGGTTTTAACATGCTCTCAAAATAAATAGAATTATCACATTTTCTAGTTAAAGAAACAAGCACAGAATTAACACAATTTGCACAAGTGATTAGGCAAAGGGCAGAAAAGAAAACAAAAAGGAGGTCTCCCAGACATCTGCAGGTGGCTATACAGCCTCTCTAGAGAATCCTGCAGGCAAGTGGTATTTTGATTTATTTAAACGTGGCTGCATTAAAAATAGTTTTCATTCAATGGCATAAAATGATTTTGCAGTGAAGGTTCGAACAGCAGATGTACCATATCTAAACAGCAGGTAATAATCTGCTAAAAAATAAAACACACTGGTATTTCTCAGGTGTACCTGGAAGCTGTGCCTAGTGCTGTGATCCACGCCTGGAAAATTCCAGCAAGGAATGAAAATGGGCTTTTCCTTGTTATCACAAAGTAGAGCAGAGGCAGGAAGATCCCTCCATGGATGACAAGACCCACAATCACAGTAACCATGTACATGCCAAGTTGTCTAGCAACTACTTCTAAGTCCTTGATTGCAATGATTTTTCCACAGATGAGGCAAGCAATACCCAACGGGGAATACCTGGAGAAAGAAAACAAGCATAGACAGAACTCATCTTGGCAGTGCAGTCATGAAAACTATGCTGAACAAAATACAAACTGAGAAGAGTAGGGGGCACTCAGGCTCAACACTGAGGTGCACAGCAAGAACTGATGGGAATTCAAGGGATAGTTTTCACAACTTTTTAAAAAATAATGGCCATCTCCAGCAAATTCCCCAACTACTTCATTTTCCATCCTATCAAATGGAATATGCCTTTCCTGAATAGTTTTCAATTCTGAAATATCTTTGTACAAGAATATGATAATGTTACAGAGGCTTGTATAATTATAAAGAATGATGTAGATTTGTTCTTAAGACATAACTTTTACAACCTTTTGTTTATCTGGTTTCAGGGGGTTGCATTATTTACTTCAGTGAAACTCTTTGTTGAAATAGACTGTTTATATCTTGAAGGCTGACAATGTTTCCACTATGTTCTTTCAATAATTCAGACAAATTCTTTTTAATTATGGATTCTTCATTAATTATGTGCTTTTGTTTCTTACAGTAGTGTTTCTGTCTCCTCAATCATTAAAACAGTACAAAGACTTTCAGAATAAAAGTGCTTCCTGGTTTTTGTTAGAATATCTCATGGTTTCTCAAGCAACATGCCCAAGGCCTGGAAAGCCTTCAGTCACTTCAAATGCAAGGCCAGATGTTATACCAGTTATCGTGAAATGCCACGTTTCAATGAACTTGACAAAATACAGTTCTTATAGAGAGTTACATGGTGTCAGAGCCAGATGTCTGTTTTGTTTTATGCTTCTGTAGCAATGCCACGCTCTTGAGAGTCTGTAGGTGCCATGGCAGTCAGAGATGTCTGCACTGAGAAATCATAAACCAAACAAAATGTAACTCTGCATAAGGAACAGCATTTTTCTTTATAAACACACCTAAACCCCCCTTGCTTTTGGCCTCAACAAATCTTTAAAAATTCTAAACAGATGTGAACAAAAGGAATTCCCAACATCAATTTCCTTTCTTCATGAGAAGAGAAATAAAAAACACATCAATAAAAATAAATATTTACAGTGAATTTCTTGAAACTTGGAAGATTTCCTGCTGTTGCAACACTGGCTACTAGAGAATGTTTATATTGTAGGCAGGGTATTATGTCTTGGGTCTACCAAATGGTGCTAAATAAGAGTAAATTCTAGCTCCTGGAGGGTTATGGGAGTATAGTCACCATCTCCCTATTGAGTGGAGATTGAGTAAATACTGAAAGCTTTGTGAATAAAAACAACTTTTATGCAGCAAGATCATCTACTGAAAAGCAGAAGCATAGCAGGACTGCAAGGTAATTGCTTCAAGTTATTTCTGTTACTCTGCATGTTTCCCCACTGTTGTTACTCTCTGCATCACTCCTGCGGTTACTGTTAACGCTGTTAGCGGTGTCCCTCTGAAACAGTGATGGTGCTGAGAGGTGCGCTTCAGGCACCCTGCTCCCTTTCCTACACATTGTGTTCGAGCTCTGGAGAAGCAGGCAGCTTTGTAAGGCAAGAAATCACTCCCAGGGACACCAGGGAATCACAGCCAGGATACATGTGTTACGCTGGAGTGGCTATTTCTGCTCTCAAAGACCTAGGAAAGACACTAGTACAACGCCAAACGTAGCAACGCATTTTTATGCTCTGGAAAACTGGCTTTATGTGAGATGGCCATGCTTGACATACAAATAGCTCTGGGGAAGCACTCAGAAGAAACACTTAAAAAAAAAAAAAAAAAAAGGTAAAGTCACTTCCTTAAAGGCAAGTCAGCCCCCATTATTACAGACAGGTATACTTCGAACACAGGGCAGATATATTCCAGTGCAGTGAGGTTGTAAGACACATTCTGCAAAAACTATGAGTGAAAGGATTACACATCACTGAAAACTACTGGAATTTTATTTGATGATAAAGTATTTTTACCAAAGAAGACTGTGAATAAGGTGTGTCTACAGGTGTTGTTTTTTTTTTTTTTTTATCCTAGGTAATACCTTGGGATTATGCTAACCTCCCAGGAAGATTGGGATGTTCTTATGTAGGCCATTCTTGCTTGCTTAGGTGCTCTCCTATATAATAAACTTCCATAGTCAATGTGGCATTGAAGGCCTTTGCTGGTACATGCATGATTTAAATTTCAGCATGCAAAGAACAGAATCTCTTTGGAAATGTTTCAAACTGGGTTCTAAATAATCCTCACCAAACAGAGATAATGCTGCTGTGGCTCTAATATACCTGCCAAGGCTTTGGAAAGTCAACTATTTAATTATACTGTTTTCTAACAAATTGGCATCACTATGTTAAGGTTTTATGAGGCCTTTTTAAAAATGACTTTTTTGTTCTGTGAGTTAGAACTACAAACTTACCACATGATCATGGTTACTAACTTCATTACAATCTCATTCAGGATGTTGAAGAAATCCACCATCATCTTGGCCTGTTCTCCCATTTTTCCCATAGCAATGCCAAAAGCAATAAAGAATCCTATCAAACCTATTGGGGAAAATTGCAAGACAAAAAGAAGGCTTTTAGGAAGTTTTTGCACCTAGTCAATGTCTTGATGCTACCTGCAAATCCAGAAGCATAGAATCACAGTTAAGGTAAATTTAGAAGGGACCACAGTGGGTCATCTTGTCCAACTTTCCTGCTCAAGATGGGTCATCCTAGAGCACAATGCTCAGGATTTCAGAACTACAGGGTATTGGGGCTTTTAATATATGCTCTTGCTCAACTACCATGATCAAATCAAGAAAATCTTTGATTCCTCAATGTTTTACTAAATTCCATTTTCACAGCCCAATTATGTTTCTTGGGGTTTTTTTTTGTATGGTTGTTTTTTTCTGTATTGATCTGATCACCAAAAAATACATATACAGTAATCATCTCAGTGCCATTCAGCTATTAGAAACCTCATGAGCCCTGGCAAATGGGAAAGGTAACACAGTGCTGCACTGTACCTCTGCTGTTAGAACAGTTGCTAGAAACCAAGAGGAATCTTCTCAGGCTTTAAAAAAGTACTTTGGCAGACCAATCAGTCCTGGAGTGTAGGGAAAGGCAAAAGTAGCCCTAGAACTTTTGTGGGAGTATTCCTTTTAAATGAAGAAGGTGGTGATGGGAGGTGGGTATTGCACTTAACCATAGAACTCCCAATAAGCAGATTAATCTCACTGAAAAGGCTATCATTCAATAGCATTCAATATGTGTAATATTTTGTTCCTAAATGTAAATCCTGAGGTGCGAATATCTGGAGTATTGGACTATCAGTGTAAGAAAACAACAGATGCCTCTGTCGTGGATTACTTTGGAGCTGTTTCTTCAATGCTAACTAACCTTTTACATACAGAAATTTTCAGTGTCCAGAGTTGGATTATTAACTGATACTGAGAGATGGCTTGAATCTTCAGCCATTCTTTGAGGCTAAATTTTCAGTCATGATATGAGTCCAGTATTTAACAAATGTGTAAACTCATCTGAAAAAATTCCTATGGAAGAAATTTATTGGGACACAAAAACCATTCACGATAAGGGAATATGAGCTGCCAATACTCTGGGAAAAGACAGGCTGTCCCATACCCTCTCACTAGGTTTAGCAACTAGATTTTTTTTATTTTTTTTAATCCAATTTCCTGGATACAAAGTCATTCTTTAGAACCAAGCTATCTTTGTTGAGTCAGTTGAATAGGGAAGTGAAGCATATGTTTGTGTGCTGCAGAGCATAGAGAAATGATGAAAAGCTTTTCAAAGACCAAGTTACTTCCTGGAATTCAGAATCTGCATTAGAAAATGTTAATAGGTAGTTTTGTTCATTAATTCCAAATGAGCTGTTAGGTTAGTCATGAGAGTCAGATTGGTCCCCATTCTCAGGAATTTGCCTGGCTTGTACAGCTTATTCAAACTGGATGGCAATTCCCAGAACATTTTCATTTCTTCATTCAAAATCAAACCCACACCAAACCAACCCAGAAAACTCAAGAACATTTGAGAGTCATTGGTCAAAACACCACAGCAAATTCCCCAGCTAAACTGTGTATTTCTTTTCTGTAGGAAGTGTATTTAGCCTTCTGGATATTTTCTTTTAGGTGACAGAGCCTGCACAAAACAAGCCCAACATTAAATGTAATGCATCTCTCATGTCTGAAGAACTGTTTCATTTTAATGGATAAGCAGAAGCCCAGGAGAGAAAAAAACAGGTGAGGGTTTTGGCATTGGCAATGAGCTGCTGCCTCATGCCTGGTGCAAAATGCCAACTTTCAGCTCTGAAAGTGGCTCCTCTGCCCACAGATGCTGAATGGAAGGAGAGCCATGAAGGCAGGAAGGATACAGGGCTCTTGTAGAGCAGGCTGCTTCATAGAAAAACAAGAGCAGCTTATAGATGCTATCATCTCCCCTGTATCAAAACAAAGCAGCCAACCAACCCACCAACACCTCAGGAAGGTCTGCGACACAGCAGCCACTGTGTCAGCAAGAGCTGTTCAGCAGCTCTAAGAGACCATTTGCCCTTCAGAGGTTATAGCCTAGTGGTGAGAGAAAGCAGGGGATTAGGTACCTCAACATACTGTCCCACTTTGAGGACAACACCTGCAGACACAGAGGTGTCAGCCTCAGTCTTGTGGACATGCTGTCACAGAGCATCTTGGAGCGTTGGTGTGAGGCTACAAATTGAGAGCTAATCTGAGGCTGACTTCACCCACATGTAGAAAGCAAGGAGTTGAAGGAGAAGCACTCCCCTCTGGGCTAACAAACCAGGGACTCTAGACACAGAAGAGAAAATAGAAGTGGTGTGGAAGCTATTTGTTTCTTGTGTGACCCCATCTCAGACTGAACAGTTGCTTCAGGAAAGGGTGGGAGATAGGCAAAATTTTCCTACCACCTCCACTTGCTGGCTTGCCCAGGCAAGATGGCATGATGGCATTTGCAGCTGGTAAAGGTCAGCAGCCAAGATGAAAGGAGGAGGGAGTTGTGACTCAGAAATGTGTCAAGCCTTTCTGGGATTTTTCTTGGGTGGTGTGGTTCACACTCCACCTCTCACTTCAGGCTCTGCCTCAAGCCAAATTAGTTCAGCACACCCGAGACACCTACTGGAAACAACTTAGCTCAGATCCATCAGGGGGTGCGTGAAGCACTGGCTCTTGGAGTTCTTCCCTATACTATTTTGCCAATATACATTAGTATTAGCCTAGGTCAGCTTCTTCTAGGATGAAAGGATATTTTGGGTACCTCCCACATGCTTTGCCACTGTACTCTTCCAATTCATAACCACAAAGCTACAGATCCAGAACAATTCACTTGCTGATTTCTGTGATATCTCAGAGGCCAACGGACAGCCAGTAGGTGATAACATTTGTTGATTATCTGGAGAGACTGAACATGCACTGAAGACCAGATCAGACAACACTGACTACCCCAGCCACAGCAAAAAGCTGTGACATACATATGATGTACATATTTCACAGCCAGAAAATTTTCTTACCCAGGACATTCATGCCATCCTTAAATTCAAGTCCCTTCTTAATGACCATTTGGGCTTCAGGTGGTGCTGTGTCATTCACCATAGCAATAGCAGAATCAGTGACATTAGGTGGCTCTTCAACAGGTAGTGGCACTAGCACTTTCTTGGTGACAGTTTGGATCTGATGGCAATAAAAAGGGAGGATGAGAATGGAAATAGACTGAATATGGTAGATAAGGAATTAATAATAAAAAGTCTTCACTTAAAAATCCAAGGAATTATATTTTTAAAAGATTGGATATGCAGTCCACAGCTTCTTAACCCTTCTTCCAAAACGAAGTCTATTTTTCAACAATTTCAAGTGCTACAAAGTACTGGTGGTCTTCCTCATGACTCTAGTGAGAAAAGTAAGGCAAATGCATGTTTGTTATCACTGCAGTTAAACATTTTACAGATAGCTAGTCCCTTTGGGTAGGCAGTTCCCAAAGGGTGCTTCCCAGACTGTGTGTTACAGGCTGATACCAATTGTATAGCACCAAAGGCCAAGTGCCTCTAAGACAAATCATGGCAGAAACTCTGCAGTAAGGCTTGTTATTCAGGATGATCTGACCAGCTCAAGGCATCCCAGTTTGATGGTTAACTTGAATCAAAAATTCAGGACATTTCCAATACTTCTCTTACAGCTTTTGAGCTCTTGACTGCAAGAACTCACAAAATGGAATATACACAGTCCCCTGAGCTCTCTAATTAGAAGACTCTGGGGGATAGATAACAGAAAAATTATCAGTGCTTCCAGATACAAATCTGACCACATTAAAAAAAAAAAAAAAAAAAAAAAAAAAAGCATCAGCTTCCAAATGCATTTGGACCCTTCCTGGCACATGAAAGGTGGGGTAAAGAAAAAGCTGGGAAGGACTGGTAGGAGGATAAGTGAGCTTGAGGTTACAATTAGGAAAAAAGAGAGGAGGGAGTGGAAAAAGATCTGTGATTTTTTTGCTTTCAGAAGGGATGTTTTTCTCCCACTTCACACCTTGCCCCTTTTTCCACCTCTTCATGGTCCTGGGACAGGCAAAATAGTTTGGAAGCTATGACTGGCTTGCCATGTTTTCCCACCTGCTACCTACTCCCCTTGCTCCTAGGAACACTTAGCAAGATAACAGAAACTGTACATTGGCTTTTCAAAGAACATTTGCACCTCTTTCTTGTTGACATGGACATTGTAGTACTATGGATGATGATCCAGACTCGATCCATATGGTTTTAAGACTTATGGTTTTAAAATACCTTACATCTCTCCTTCTAAAACCTGCTGCCTAAATCTGGAGAGGGGGATATCGACAGAAAACCTACATAGCTTCGCATGAGAAACTCTTCAGTTGTCCTGAAGCCACCTAACACTCTTGCAAGCCTAAATTTTTTCAGAGTTAAATTTTATCTGAAGGAGGTTGTCAACACAGTACTTTTTAATGTAATGTATTCAGAATGTAAGAACTGAGTAATGGAAATTAAATTTAAAATATTAGATTCTTCACACTCACAAATTCCACTACAATCACTTAAGTCAAAGGTCCTCAGCAGTCCTTTGCACAAGGGCACAGTCTTTAAAAATGCTGAGTCTGACAAAGCTTAGGTTCTGACCACATTGGAGACTAGAAAACTGTTTAAATGTCATGGTCATATTTACAGATGGTCCCATGGTTTTTTTGCTGAAACAGAAGTTTTCATTATAAATTTAAACGTTCTTGTGGACGATGCTAAAATTCAGGAGAGTTTGAAATCTCATGATAGCCCACAGTCCAGTTTGCAAATGAACAGTTCCAAAGCTGCACATGAATCTCTTCATTGTGTTTTGCCTCGTGGCAATAGAATGCACAAAAACCTCCCCCCACACTGCTCAGCACCATTGCTGTGCATCCTTCAGAACCACTCTTTGCAGGATTACAGTAAAACATTTCTTCCTCCTAAGGCTACCTGGAAATTCTGAGTGTCTATGGAGAGAGACTAAATGCATAAATGTATAAATGTATAAATGTAGGACAGAAAATACATGCTGACACCATTAAAGCATGTAATTTTCCTCCTAAAGAGAGAGAAAAGTAAAGCCTAACTCCTTAGGGAGGAATTAAAGACTAGCAGAAGCAAAAATTCCATCTAGTCACACTTCACAAATGAAATGTGGCTTTGTGGCAGAGGCTTTCACTAGAAATTAGTCTGGAATCTGCTAAAGTCAAACACTAAAAAGTCAAAAAGCTCCTTTTTTCTTACTAAATTTAAAAATAATCAGTGAAATTGGTGATCCATGACTAGTGAAGTAATCTGAACATTGGTATTACACACACTGAAAAAACACTAATGTTTTAAAAAAACCCCTATCCAACACAGGTAGCTTAATTCTTTGTTCTGTTTTTTTTGCCCCTTTGTCAAGATATTTGACCACTTTCAACTGATAAGAAATTGACTTTTCCTCTCTTCCACAGTTCAAATGAATGAGAGGAAGAGAAAACCATAAGCACCCTGCTTTCCCTCACTCAATTTTGCAAGAATGCATTTCGCGTTACATGTGATGTTTAGCCACCAACAGTTTGACCACATGACTGACATTCCTGTGATGATTTGGAAATATTGAGAATGTTCTCCCTCTAAATCCCCAAGGATTATATGTTTTTATGTGGAACTCCATGTAAGAAGTGAAGCAATCCAAGCCCTTTTGGCAGTTTAGGTCACCCTCCATTCTTCCACTCTCCCATGGCCTCTTCTCCCTTCCCCCTCTTTTCTTTATTTTTTCCTTTGGCTACAACCACTGCACCAACTATCACACCATTTCACACAGAAACACTTAAGAAAAGGTTTGGCAGCAAATCCTGTTACATAAAAACAAAAACCCAACCCCCAAAACCCTCTGTCTACATTACTTTTAAATGATTCAGTTGGAGGGAGAAGCCTCTTACATACAAGAAATATGCTTAAGCTTATTTTACCTCTTAAAGTCATGGTGTTTTGATTAAGTACTGGTGAAAAGCTTTCAGATAAAATTATCTCCCTTCAGAGCAAGCAACACATTGTGCATCCTTCCTTCCCAGCATGCTTCAAAGCTGGTGAGATGGAGCCACCTGTAGGTGGGTCCGCCTTTTAGATCTATTATCCCCACCTCATCGGGACTCTAACACAGCAATAGAGGTTATGAGAGGTTGGGTTTTGGGGTACATTTTTGGCAAAGAGCTGGAATGATGATTGTCCGTACGTTCCAAAGAGGGCACTGCAGAACCATCATCTCTGTAATTAAGTTAAAATTCAGCCTGGGTGTAGAACCCAGCCAGCATTCATGACTATATATTGCATGGAGAAAATTAAAGTTTATTTTATAACAAAATTAAAATAAACTTTTTTTTTAAAACATGAATTTAAATAATAACTACAACATAAACCAAGGCAGCTATAAATAATGTTCTTTCATACCTGCTCAAGACTTCAGACTTGTATTCCACTTTACATCATCATTTCTCTTATTAACCTAAACAATGACATTAACTCTACAGACAACCCTAACAAGTAAGAGATGTAAAGAATATCACCAAGGAGCAGAAGGAGTTACCTGCTGAAAGCATGCTTGAACCAGATTTTCAGGGAACAAGTTTCGGATCAAATCCAAGAAGGCATCCAGACTAGACACTTCATCATTCTTCTTCCCTTGACCAAGCTGCTTCTTGAGTTTTGGATTCCCGGGATGGATGGCTAAAACCAGAATCACACCCAGCACTGCAGCAATAATAGTGGTAGACATGTAGTACACCATGGCTCTTGTCCCCAGGCGGCCACTCGCTTTAGCATCTAATCCAGACAGTCCTGCAGGTGTTTAAGATACAAGCAAATACATTGACACTCAATATCCAAGTCAGTAATTAGAAAATAAAATCCTTTATAATTTTCAAAGTTTAGTGACTCCCTATGGGTGCCTGCTTTCATCCCTGAGATATTCTCACCATGAGAGATTACTGATGCTTCTCCCTCTAGTTCTTATCTGTGCAATATCTACTGCTAATAATTTGAAGAGAAGCATTTAAAACTCCAGCTAATTGCAGAGGAAACATTGTAAAATAGAGATCTCTACCATCTCTTTCCCTTGACTTCTGCAAACTGGCCATGGTCTGGCTGACAGCATGCTTGAGGCTAGGCTCATTAGTGTCATGCCATTTTATTTGCAAGGTCCAATCCAGAAATTAGATCAAACAGTATATTAAGAAATTTCTGATGGTAGCATGTGCGCATGTGTTTGGGAATAAATTCACTAGAGCATATACATACTAAAGCCAACCAAGTTATTCAGAAATTTACTCTGAAATACCCACAGCAACGGCAAAATGCTGACAGGATCACACCATTATTCTTCTTACACCACAAAAAGCAAACCAGGTAATACCTGTAAAAAGCATCTGAAAGTATTTATGGCTAATGGATCTTACCTGTGATTAAACTGGAAATAATTAAAGGTAGGATCAGCATTTTCAGCATCCGCATAAGAATATCTCCTGGGAAGGCTATTAACATGATGATGTCAGGGTCAATAGGCGTTGCTAGACGAAGAAGACCTCCACACACTGCACCCAGGATAACACCTGGAGGAAGAACAAAGAAAGGAGCAGGTGGGCATTGGAAGGAACTGCCTGATGTGAAATACTGCACATATCCTTGAAAAAAAACTTGATTCTTAGGGCTCATGTCTTATTCCTTTTTTTTGAGGCTCTGCACCTTTCTCCTTGTGCTGATGTTCTCAAATCACAAACAAACCCTTCGTCATTTATGAGGATAAAGTGATAAAACTTAAACCTCCCAGTCAGGACTGAGGCTGTTAAAGAATAGATGAGGGGAAAAAATGCATGTGTACTTTCATAACATGATCTTTGTGAACAGGTATCTTATGTTTACATCCAGGATGCCTTTTTCTCCTGATCCCAAGCCCAAGTGTAATAAAACCTGATAGCAAAGCTTGTGTTGTGATTTGCAGCAACTATGACTATGAAGTATCTCTTTGATACAATGAAAAATATATGTGTATTTAAAACTCTTTTCTTGGACAGCATCAGGTATGCTTTTGAAAGGTGATTCAAGGCAAACACTTCAGCAGTATGGGGTTTTGCAACCTGAAAATATGGAGATGAAATTTGCAGCTCAAGACCAGTTGCAGCTGGTTTTTCAAAAAATAACAAGAGTATGTCTACAAATTTGCTTCATATGGCTGTTGGGCTTTCAGTGAAAAAGAAACAGGCCAAGAGCCAGTGAACCACAATAAAATGTCAAACTGTTCCATATTTGGAAGCTGCTAAAGCCAGAGGCAATATTCAGGATGAGATCATGGAGCACTGGCTTACAGCTACAGAGAGGGAATACAAACCTTAAAGCCAGTGAAGTGTAAACTGAGAGATAAAAGAAAATTTTGAAGAGTTTTTATTTTTTAATTATTTTTTCCAAATGAGAGAGAAAAAATGTGTAGCGCATTCAGTTCTACTGGATGGCACTGACCTGACTGGTCTTGGGGTTTAAACCACACACCTTTCCAAACCAGATACCACCTCAGTGGGGTAGATTTGCTCTGTGTTGTCTCAGGAATACCCTGCTCACCTGAAGTACACAAGCAGTGACCATGGGCATCCTATTTACTCTCTGGCTGTTCAGCTGGAACAGCTGAAGGTCACAGACAAGGGCTGTGGTGCCACAGGAATAAATGCTGATACACACAGAGTGTCCAGAGCAGCAGATGTAGCTTACCAAACACAGTAAGAGTCAGGAGCAGATTCCTGTGGAGGGACTGGCAGAACTGCACACATATGTTCTTGGATCTGTGCTCCACTGGATTTAAATGACTTTCATGCATCCGGACTTCTACTTGCTTAGGCATATTGTTGGCACTAGAATAAAAAGTGAAAAACAGGGAGAAGTTATAGCACAAGATGCCAAAAGGGAAAGTCTGGATTACTTCCATCATATATAACTGGGGAATCTGACGCATATTCCACCACCTCCCACATTTCATAAACACTGCATACTTACTGCTCTGAAGAAGCCTCTGAAATGGCAGTGGTGTGTCCTTCTAAAGGTGTAGCCTACCCAGTATTTATTGTAGTTATTTCTCAAACAGTAGAGATACAATCAGAATTAATTCACTGGACAGATCATCCTAAATGCTTAATGGACTAAACTACTGGTGTGGAGCTAGAAAACTCAGTTTCCCCAAAGACTATGGCTGTTTATTTAAGTAAGAGAGATGGCTGAAGTACAAAGTTTTTAATAGCAAGAAAATGTAGATTTTAATACCTTATTTAATTCCAACTGAGGATAATAGTTTAAAATTAGGATTTATTGGCAAAATAAAGCATTCAATAACATTTTGCTTAATCTTTTGAAAACATTTAATTTTAACATTAACATTTTATTTTAATACAATCAGAATGTTGAGGTCAAGAGAATACTTTTAACTTGGTTATAATGAGACTTGGAACAATTGTCACTGAAAATTGGTCAGAAAACTAAGCATTTCCCAAGAAAACCTTTGGTTTCATTGAATTGGCAATGGTTAGAGGAAAAAGTTTTTTACTAACTGGTTTATATTTGAGGAAGTGTGTAGTGGGTTGATGCTGGCTGGATGCCAGTCACCCACCAAAGCTGCTCTCTCATCCCTCTCTGCAGCTGGACAGGGGAGAGAAAATTTAACAAAGGGCTCATGGGTTGAAATACAGACCAGGAGAAATCATTCATCAAATACCATCATGGGAAAAACAGGCTCTGCTTGGGAATATAAGTTAAATTACTTTGTTTATTATCAACAAAGACCAGGATGAGAAGTAAAGTAAGTCCTTAAGGATGCCTTCCTGCCACCCCTCCCTCCTACCCCAGTGGTGCAGGGAGACAAGGCATGGGGGTTGTGGTCAGTTCATCACCCAAGGCTTCTCCCACTGCTCAGCGAGAGGAATCCTTCCCCTGTTTCACCACGGCATCCCTCCCACAGGAGACAGTTCTCTCTGAACTTCTCCAGTGTGGCTCCATCCCAAGAGTAGCACTCCTGCCAGAACCGCTGCAACGTTGAGTCCCTCCCAAGGGCACACAGTCTCCCTGAAACTGCCGTAGCATGAGTCCCTCCCAGGGGCAACAGTGCCCCTCAAAATGTTGGAGTGTGGGTCCCTCTTACACGGGGTGCAGTTCCTCCAAGGTCAGGCTGCCTCAGCATGGGAACAGGGCCCCTCTCTCCACGGGTTTCTCATGGACTCACAGCCTCCTCTCAAGCACCCCCTGCTCTGGCGTGGAGCTCCTCCATGGGCTGGAGGTGGATCTCTGCATCCCAATGGATCCCCATGGGCTGCAGGGGCACAGCCCCACCATGGGCTGCACCTTTGGCTGTAGAGGAATCTCAGCTCCAGTGGCTGGAGCACCTCCTCCCCCCCCTTCTGCACTGACCTCGGTGTCAGCAGAGCAGACCTTCCCACATGTTCTCACCCCACTCTTCTCTGGCCACACTTAAATATGTGCAATAAGGTTTTTTGTTTGTTTGTTTGTTTGTTTGTTTGTTTGTTTGTTTGTTTTTTCTTACATTTGTTATCACAGAGGCATTACCATCATTCTTGACTGTCCCAGACTTGGCCAGTGGCAGGGGATTGGCTCTGGGGGCCATGGTGGAAGCTTCCAGCAGCTTCTCATAGAAGCCACCACTGGGCCCCCCCGCTACCAAAAGCAGGCCACGCAAACCCAGTTCAAAGTGATACATACATGAGTGCAGGACTGCAAAAGTCATGCCTCTAATTTTCCCAATAGCTGAGAATTTGTTGGTAATTAGACTCCCTTTTTATATACAAAATATGAAAATGTATTGAAAAAAATACTAAAAATACTACTATGAATCAAACATTTCCCCTAAAAGTTAAGGCTATATAAATATGAGAAACAGGTAAAGAACAAAAGTTTTATTATTTATTTATTATTATGTTTTGACATCTGGCCTTATGCCAGATTAGGACAAGATTTTAGAAAATCTTCTACAACAGTAGATTGAGGTCTGAAACAGGTCTGAAAATATATATAAACTTTCAGTGTTCTCATTACTGAGCCATTCCCAATGAATCAAAACTTTTTTTTATATTATACAGCTTTTTGTCTTTGTAATGTTTTTCAGCAGAAAGTTATTAGCCTTGTAATAAGAATCCAATAATTTTGATGCAAATATTTCTACAATTTTCCTTTTCAAATTGGAATTGAATTTCTTTGCAATACACTTGATTTAAAAAATAGCAGCATTTGAAAATGCATTAGAGAATATTCCTTCTTCTTTTTTAAGGGGGAAAACACCTCCAAGTGTTGTAATCTTTATTCTGCAATTCTAAAAATATTTCACAGCAGTGGTCACAACAAAATGTGCTGCTGACAGTGAAACAACAAAGAATACCAGTGCACATTCTGACAGCTCACATGTGAGGCTTGCCCGCTTCTTGAAGACTTATCCATGCAAGGATCAGTGATACATAAGGATTAACCAGGGGATAATGTGCACAACTTGAGGAATTACAGGAAAGATAAGCCAGTGTCTGCAGTTTTCATGCACATGGGCCCTAAAGCCATGAAATCACTGGTGGAAATGTGCCAAAACCCAAGGAACTTGGGATCCAAACTGCAACTGAGGATTACAACTTGCTTTCCAAACATGAATATATAACTTGTTCTGACCTATTATTCACTACAGGTTAATTACATATTCCTAGAAACTCTGAAATATGGACAGCTGAAACTAACTCAAAAGAAAACCTTGGAGTCTTGCTCTGATGATTTTACTTTGGGCTAATCTTAGTTTGGTTTCCTGGAACCTTTTCCGCTTTTCAAAGTTTAACACTCTCCATCTCTTCAAGATTTTCAGTGAACATTCTGCATGGACTGAAATTAGGATGAGTATGGGCTTTTTAAAGAAAAAAATACAGTAGGAAAATACACTAACTGTGCACCCATATAACAAAAAGTGATGACAGATGAGTATTAGAACATGAAAAATGGTACCACTATGGAGTTAGCATTGCTTTTGAACAATGAGATATTTATCACTGGACCAGAGAGGAAGTATTGTTCCAGACTTTTGACTATGTTGTGGGAGGAGAGGAGGAGAAAAAATAGTGAAATATAAACCTTCTGTGAAGGTATGAGAAGCTTTTTGTGTAGCACATGACAAAATCTGAATTTTGCGACAGAAATTCTCTATCCAATTACTAGATGAGGAAAATCTGAGAAATATCAGTCATGGAAATTAATTTTTTGTCTTATGGACAGAGATATCTTCCTTGTGCTGGTTTTGTGCCTCTATTTGCATCTTGTAAATGATACTTAGCCCCAGAAGAATGCTGAATTTTTGCACCTGAAACCTGCAGTCACATGATGAGATAACTGCAAGAAGTGCCTATTGCAGTAAATGGAAGATGCACAGATGTAAGTCAGGGCAGAGTATGGGCATTTATGGACCAGATTTCCCCAGATCTGTTCTACTCCTCTGCCATCACCCAGTGACACTGCACGCTCTCATGCACAGCTTTCTTCATACCCTGAAGGCCACAGTGCCATGTTAAAGCATTCAGGGAAGGGACTTGAACATGTATAAAGCTTTCCTCTGCTTCACATTTTCATGCCGATGGAAAAAAATGAATGCATGACGGAGTGCAGCTTGACTACACCCCAGCTTACGGGCAGTGCTGCACTCAAGGTGTACCAGAGTACAAAAGTGTACTCAAGTACAAAACTAGAGGCCCTCCTACACAACTGAACACCCTTAATTTAATCTCAATGTTAATGGTACCTCTGTACATAGGTAAGAATCACAGAACAGCGAAGAATGCATTTTAGCAGCTGTGATCTCTCAAACATGCAAATTATTACCTTAGTTAGATAAATCATTATTCCATTGTGCTGAACTTCTATGGTTATTCAAACAAAGGACCCTTTCTGAATGCTTATCTGAAACCCATCCGACCAAAACATCTTTTAGTCTAACTTCATTGAGGCCAGAACATAAAGACCTAAATTAATTCTGCTCATTATTTTCCTATGTCATTGTGACAAGCAGCC
Organism: Hirundo rustica; assembly: GCF_015227805.2. Classification (NCBI taxonomy): domain Eukaryota; kingdom Metazoa; phylum Chordata; class Aves; order Passeriformes; family Hirundinidae; genus Hirundo; species Hirundo rustica. The sequence continues at coordinate 44,509,324 of NC_053455.1, read as the reverse complement.
AAACAGCTAAGCTCCAAAGCAGGTCCACAGAGAATTCCTAAGTACTGAAACCTTCAAAGATGATATACACTGCTAGCTACAGATGCTTAAAATCATTGACAGGATTTATGAAAACTGAATCAAATATTGGAAACTAAGTAGTCAAGTAGTTACATGAAACAGTAGATCATACCAAACAGCACATACCAAGAGCTAGACGTATGTGGCAGCTTTTGAATAATTTAGTAGGATGTTCTGTTTAGCTACAAAAGGGTGTCACCTACCCTTCTCCCTTTTGAGCCAGCATTTTTCCCTAGAAGAGAAACTCTTCTGAACCCAGGAAGTTTGATTTCTATTCACCTTAGTACAGTATAGAACTTCCCCAAGTGAATGCAGTCTATATTTTCACTGATTCCAAATGTTTTACCTTGACAAGGCAATATGTAAACGCATCAATAGAACTTGGTATCAGAATTAAACTTCAACTTTACTCCCTTTTAAGCAAAGAAACAACCTCTTGCCTAAATAATCAAGAAGTTAGCTACTGCCTGAATAATCAAGAAGTTAGCTACTGTCCCTCATCTTCACAGTGTACACAAGGTACAAGAAAAAGAATCTGTCCATAAACATTTGAATTTACGTTATGTAAATATTTTCAGATAGTTTTGCATGTAAGATATACAGTGCTATATGAGATAATCTAGTTATCTACAGTTTTTAGGCTGTAGTCTCTTTTTCTTGCTGGTTGTTACACATAAGGTGTCAAAATGCAGGAAAATAATTTATTAAAGCACCATGGTCCCTGGTATTTTTTGTTCCTATTTCCTCCAAGCATTTTCCTTAGGTTTTCTCTCAGTTTCCTCTGGAATAGTCTGCTCTCTGTATCTCTTCAACTTCTTTCTTTCTTTCTTGTATTCACATTGAAGCTTCTATGACTAAAGGCTGGGGGGGACTGTTCGCTTGGTGTCCTGGCTACCAAATATAACTCCTTTCCTCACAAAAGTTAAGGGTTAATGATTTACACAGTGCTTGAGTGACAATGTCCTTTTATTTTCAGTCAGGGAAAGAACTCTCCATTCTCCCAAATACTCCCCCAGTTTGGCATAAACCTAGATTACAGACTAGAGGAAAAAAAATAGTCTTTCATCTAAATGAAAAATGTAGACAAAGACCATAACAAGGCTAGCGAAAACAGCTGCTGGGGACAAGGTAAATTAAGAGAGACTGTGTTTATTCTACTCAAGGTATTTCAGCTCTGTCAGTTAATCAAGCAGGTATTCTCAGTACAAAAGTCTGCTTTGTTTTGTAGCAATGACTTCAATTGAGGGAGCAAGACCTGTTCCTAAGAAAATAACCTTGGACAGACAGGCTTGAGATCAGGGTTTAAAAACATCTGTAGAGCTACATGTTTGTTGTCAAACCAAGCACTGGTCTCTTCTGAAGCAATGAGTAAACAGCAACTATAAAAGTCCAATTGTTCCTAGAAGGACTAGTCTTCTAAAGGCAAGAAGAAAAAAAGAGGAGGCATAGAAAGTCGTATCAGTTTTTTTGACCTCAGATCTCATCTTGCCAATTCTGTAGTACTTAGACAAGTGGTTCAAATGTAGTTGGAGCTGAAAAGCCACGGCAAAAAGGGTACAACGTAGTGGACAGCAACCCTCATGATTAATTACTGACAAAGCTTCTCCTAGCAATCAGTGGAATTGCACGGGAATAAATGAGAGCTTAATATGCTCTGAAGAATATTTGCTAGCAGAAAATCTAGTATCAGGGTTGTATCTCTCCCCCTTTTCCTGGAGAGACAGTATAACATTGATTATTAAGGATTAATATTATAAGGATTAACATGCTGTGTTCATGACAGGGAGAGGGAGTATGAATGTGTTCCACCCCACGATCAGTTTACTCCTGTCTCATATGAAGGAAAGGGCGTGCTGTGGTTGCTAGATAAAAGACTAGTGACTAGGAAAACTTATGGAACATCATCAGAACAAAAGGGATTTCACTAGCTGCATGGAAGGAGTCCAAATTGTTTGCCACAACTCTTGTGAAATCAGGGCTGAAGCATGAACTCACCCAGAAACTTCCAATTTGAGTTCAAATAGTGTTTTCTGCTGCTTAAATTAATTATATCACAACAAGAGCTGCTGAGCTTCTTTAGGGAGACTGTCTGGGACTACATTGTCCCACTGTTCCATGCCATGTGCTATAGTTTGGGGGTTTCATTTCTTACATTAGGTACATTTTTCAAACCACACTGGAACTGGTAAAGCTCAGCATACAGAGCCAAAATATGACAGGTCATGCAGGTGAAATATTTTTATTGTGGAAAACACGTTAGCTTTGGCATCACTCCTGCTATGTAATGTTCAGTCGTTAAATATCAGTAAAATAATCTGGTCAGGTCTCAGCTTCTGCACAAAAATAAAAAATGTGCAAGACCAAACACTCAAAACTCCTACAAACAAGAGTAACGTAAGCTTCAGTTTGCAAGAGTCTGCATTAACGGCTTTAAGCTGCCTGCTGCCACTAAGCCCTTCTATTGAATTTTAACTGCGTTTTATAGGCTTTTTTCTTCTTATTTGTGAGACATGAATGAATTCTGAGTGGAAATTTACTATGGAGCCTGATTTGGCCTAGGGATTGGTATTACAAGCAACACCCTGAAGTATGATTTGCCTTTTTGTAGCAGGGAAAAGAACTTTTCTCCCTGGAACAATTTATAGCCACGTTGTTTCCTCTGAGTTAGCATTTCCTGTACATTCTGTGATTTTAATATAATCATATGAGTGAGTTTAATCACAAACATATCTGAACAACCAGGGAATCAGGCTCAGCCAGCATGGTCTTATGAAAGGCAGGTCCTGCTTGACCAACCTGATCTCCTTCTATGACAAGGTGACCAACTTAGTGGATAAAACAAAGGCTGTGGATATTGTCTACATGCTCTTGAGTAAAATATTTGACAGCATTTCCCACAGCATCCTCCTGGAGAAGCTGGCTGCTCATGGCTTGAATGGGTGCACTGTTTGCTGGGTTAAAATCTGGCTGGATTGCTGGGCCCAGAGATGGTGGTGACTGGAGTTAAATCCAGCTCAGGGCCAATCACTGGTGGTGCTCCCCAAGGCTCAGTGTTGGGGCCAGTTCTGTTTAATATCTTTATCAATGATCTGGATGAGTGTTCCCTCAGTCAGTTCACAAATGACACCAGGCTGGGTGCAAGTGTTGATATGCTAGAGGGTAGGAAGATACTGCAGAGGGATCTGGACAGGCTGGATCCATGGGCCAAACCTATTGCCTGAGGTTCAAGACAAAGCGCTGGGTCCTGCTCTTGGATCACAACCTCAGACAGCACAACAGGCTGGGGGAAAATGGCTGGAAAACTGCCCAGGAGAAAAGGACCAGGGAGTGCTGGTGAACAGCAACTGAACAGGAGCCAGAGTGTTCCCAGGTGGCCAAGAAGGCCAATGGCATCCTGGCCTGGATCAGAAATAGTGTGGCCAAAGGCCCAAGACAGTGATTGTCCCTCTGTACTCAGCACAGCTCAGGCCACACCTTGAATCCTGTGTGCAGTTTCAGGCCTCTCACTACAAGACATTGAGGTGCTGGAATATGTCCAGAGAAGGGCAAAGGAGCCGGTGAAGGGACTGGAGAACAAGTCTTGTGAGGAGAGGCTGAGGGAGCTGGGGCTGTTTAGCCTGGAGAAAAGGAGGCTCAGGGATGACCTTATCACTCCCCAAAACTGCCTGAAAGGAGGCTATAGATAGGTGGGGGCTGGCCTCCCCTCTAAGGCAACTACACATAAAACAATTTAAATGGCCTTAAGTTGCACCAGTGGAGGTTTGGATCAAAAATTTGGAAAATTTTCTTCACCAAAAAGCATTGGAACAAGCTGCTCAGGAAAGAGGTGTAGTCACCACCCCTGAAGTTAGTTAGTGTAGATGTGGTACTTAGGGACAAGGTTTGGTGGAGGAGTTGGCAATGAAGGTTTAACAGTTGGACTCAATGACCTTAAAGACCTTTTCCAAAGTAAATAGTTCTATGATGGTCCAGTTGTATATTCAAATAGTTGATCAGCAGCATCCTTACTGAACCTGAGAATAGTGGTCTGCATGACCCGAATTCTTACTCAGATTTAGTTACCAGTTACACCTCTTCTGATCTTTTTAAAGTGTTGTTCCATGAGATCATTTAAGAAAACAACTCTTCATGATCTACCTGAGTTTACAGTCTTTAAATGTATGCTACATTTGTTTGCACTTTTAAAACCCTATTAGAACCGTCATGAGATTTCTACTCATTAAATGCTTCCTTTAATAGTTTCTCCAGCTTTTAAATCTGGCTCAGGAAGCTTAATTGTCCTGTAGAGAGTGGGTAGTCTATAGGCCACTTGACAAGCAGGAGCAAAGGAAAGTGAAGTATAACATCAGGTATTTTTTTACAAGTGTATGATCCTTTTTTCCATATCTATCCAGGTCTTTTCACAAATACATAACACTGTGAAAGAGAGACTTTTTTCCCCCCTCAAGGTTTCTTTATGTCTGACTGACTAATGTATTGACTTATTCATTAACTGCAGCAATACATCTGAATAATAAGAGAGGTAAAGATGATGGATCTGCCAGGCAAGAATTCTTTTCTATTCATAATCACACATCCGGTGTACAGTCACATACATGGCTTTCAATAATCTCTTTAGACAGACCACAATGCATGGATAATGCCTTTACCTATGCTCAATTTTTTTTACTGACTTGCAGCTTAGATTTCATGGAGCATTTCATAACATGTTGTGTGGAAAAGAATATTAGTCTCTACGGGGAGATCATGAACTAAAGTTCACTTTTCATGGAACCCCACACCATGAACCACATGAAGCCAACAGATCACTTTGAATCACATGGATTTTTTTAGAAAGAAGTGTATTTTACACAGACATGTATGTACCTCCATATCTAGAAACTCCTTGGAAGTGCCAGGTAGGTAGGGATAAAGCAATGTAGGTGTTAGAAACTATGAGAGAGAGAAATTTCTGCAAAATGTTGCAAAAGGGGAGATGTGTAACACCACCTGTGTACTCACTGCATGGTGGGTCTGATGGAAGGGAGCCATGGGAAGCTTTAAAGGTGTCCTCCCACGTGGCAGCCAAGTGGTGCCTTCGGGACCCTGCAGAGTATTGTCTTCAGGTGTCTCCTACCTAATCTTATGAGAACCTGACTTGAACACCTCAAAGAGAGTGGGTATTGGAGTGTATGGATTAACTGACTTTCTGATTTAAATGTCATGACAAAGCCTGATGGAAAAAGATTATGCTACAGTTTCTAAGAACAAAGCTAAGCTAGTTATTCAGACCTCACACAGACAGGTGTCCTTGTAGGCTTTCACAGTCCTTGGAAAGATTCAGATTTACTCTGTTTCAGACTTTAGAGGGATACCAGTTCTATATCCAAGAAGGGCCACCAGTTTCTTTCTTGTTTGGAATAAATGAGATGCATTTCTATCTCCAGGAAGTCTATTCTATGTATCATTCAGAGTCTAGAGCAAGAAAGTGTGGTTTAGACCAGACAGTATAATACCTACCATAAAGGTGATCATCTATTTATGTAATAATGCAGATATGGAATATCTGCCTGTTTACTGATAGGACTTTATAGTGGTATAACAACCTCGGACTGTGCATGCTTCATTACCCAAGAATTATGTACTGAGGTTGAGATGAAGAATTAAGGATGAATCATATTATTATCATCATGGCAGATTATACAATAACAGTGTGCTTTGTGCAAAAGGTTAGTTCCTTACATCCTCAGATGTAAGGAAACAAGTAAAATCATGACCTTGCATTTGCTTCTACTCGGGGTGTGCCAGGCAGCACAAAGAAAAAGGCTGTGAAATTACTGGGGATTAGCATAGTTTTCAAGGGCACTGAACAAAGATTAAACCAGTGAGAATGTGAGAAGACCAGAGACATAGCTCCTAGACATGCTAGCTAGGGACAAAAAGGAGTAGAAAAGGGGGGGTGGATTTGTTTAATTCAGAATAGTCCACAGAAAGAGAGACTGATCAAGGAGCTCTGATTGAGATAGCAAGAATTAATTTGCCACTATAAGGGGAAACAAAATGCAGTTTCTCCTATGAATTTACTTCTTGAGTAATGGCTCTTGAACCACATTTTTTCCTGAGGTAAATTGTCACAGGTTTGTGACTGCAGGTGGCCACACCAGTGATTTTTGACCACATCACTCACACAGGACAAGTTTCTAGTGGCCATGTAACTGCCCACCAGACTTGGCTGAATTAATGCATCAGAACTCTACAACTAAGCAAATCTTAACTAAATCTGAATACAGTTATTACCATTCATCTAGACACCATTAGGGATACAAGGATACAATCTCAATTGTTTAGTTTATTTTTCTCACCAAATCTGTATATTAACTATTTATTTTAAAAGTATATGTATTAATGAGAAGAAAAAAAATACAAAAAATTATGAAAACCCTCTGTGTCCACCCCATCGTGACTGTTGTTCTTGGCATCTACTTTGAAAATTCTCTGTAGTCTTCATTCTAGCACAAAAATGCCCATCTACCCATCTAATGCCTCAGGAGTCTTACTCATGCTGTGCTGTAAAATTCCAAGTGATTTCAAAACAGTTCCAAAGTATCTTCCAGCTAAAAACAGTGACCACAGGTGTTACTGCTTTAACCTGCAAACAAAAGTTCCCTCTCATAACAAAACTTTGCATTTCTTTTCCAATATGCTTTAGAAGCTACATGTCCAAAAAATTGCTTCTCAAAGCACTAAAAGCTCTTTACTTTATGGTTTCTGAAAATTGACTGAATAATGTTGGGTTTGCTATGCACATTCAATCAGAAGACTAGAAAAATCAACATAAAGAAATCCAGCCATCAAATCTACTCTCCAACAGCCAGTGGCAAAGGTCTGAGATAGCCGACCTTTCACATTTCAATATTTTCCTCTAAACCCGGCAAAGTGCACAGGCAGATACAAGTCTGAAAAGGCTTCAGATAATAAAAAGCAACCAAAAATGTACAAAAAATGCATTAATTTCCATGAGATGTTTGTCAATGAGCCAGCATGTAACAGTGCATCCAGCACTAATTCTGTTTGAAAACATTCCTCAGTGCTTCCTGTGGGGAAAAGTTCTCTTCCAGAAACTGTTGTGGATAGAATCAGAAACTCTACTGAGGCACAAAGAATAACTGCTAAGAAGCCTACAAGAAAACAATTGAACTTCTATGCAGAAAATGTCAGAATTTGAATTACTGTATGAAAACTCAAGTCTCAATTTGCTCCTATGTACCCTAATGGATGTTAATTCTCCTGTGAGTACAGATAATGGTCTTTCTCAGCTGTTCTCCAAAATCTGACGTACAACTCTAAAGCTAGTAAATTACCTTTATAATCTCCGAGTGCCAGAAACCCTTATGAAAGTGCAGAAGTCTCATAGCATAACATTCTAAACAGTTTGTATTTGTTCACCAGTACAATATTACCTCACAGGGTGAAAAGAAAGACAAAAGACATTTTAAGCTTTTTCTCTCACCATATGATAACATATTTAGCTTAAAATGCATCCCATTCAAGAAATTCCTTGCCATTCTTTTTGCTCTCTCTCTCTTTTTTTTTTTTTTTTTTATCTTTTCTTACCTAGAATGCCTGCAAATTGCTTTAGCCAAACTGCTCATGTTCCTTGAAAAACATCTCAACAAAAATTACCTTGGTTGAGCCCTGAAAAAGTGAAGAAACTTAGTTTTGAAGACACAATAACTCCCTGTAGTATGTTAAAGAGATTACAGAAATCACATGTAGCGTAAGAGAACCACTTGGGATGCAGTTTAAGAAGAGAGCTCCGTGTGCTCCTTGGAGCAGTATTTGTCATCACACAGAGCAAGCTTTGAAGAGTGCATGCCATCTACTGGAATCAAAGAGACTTCTTACAGAGGAAGTCCTAAAAAGCACCAATGACTTTCTCCCAGTGTAAAGCATCTTCCTCTTTGTCTCATGTGCCTTTGTAATTAGGGTTTGGAGCCTTTTTTTCATACTGTGCTTTTAAAATAAATGAAAAATAGTAGTAACCACACTTTGACCACAACCTTGTGAAAGGAGGGAAAAGTTTCCTATTCACATGGACTAGTAATTTATTCTAGTAGTTGCATGAAATGGAATAGACATTCAGATAAATAGATTGACCTGCTTCTATTGTTACTACTTAACAACAAATCAGAGATGTCTGATGGGAAACATTTTTTTTTTTTTTTACCCAGAACACCTATAGTGTTAATGTGGGAGCTCATAAATTCAAAAGAACTTTCAGAAAGTAGAGTATATTTAGGATTATGGACATGAAGATGGGTGATTGGGTTGCTTTCTACCCTATACATTTGATGCCCTCAGGGCATGCACCACTCCATCAAAGGATCTAAGTGTCTCCCCTAGGTGTGCTTACACTTATTTTACAGATGCAAAAGAGTTGAGAGAATTTAATCAATAACAGGAACAAGATTATTTTTGGCACTCCATAAGTCTCCATCCTAACAAGGCATTTTCTTGAATGCTTTCTTTTTCTTGCTTATTTAATGCTGTCCACTGGACTGTACCACTTGGAGTAGCCTCAACTGAAATGCTGCATTTGAGCTTGGTGGTGTCTTCTCAGAGAGGTGTTTCCCTTCAACACAGAGCAGCACAGTTACTGTGTAAGTGTTGAATACAAATCCTTATATCCAAAACTCATGAGGCCCAACAGCAGATTGCATTTCTGTGAGCTGCTGAAGTTGGTTTTCTGCATGATACACCTACTGCCACTGCATAAGGATCCAAGGGCTTCTGGGAAAACTACGATGGATTTTCTAACCTTGGTTAAATTCAAACATGGAAACTTGAATTTTTCAATTAGTGGAAACCTAAAATAGTTAATTTTCCAGTTATTCCATGGTGTTTTAATACAATGAGTGAAGCAGGTAAAACTAGAGGAGTCATTTAACTGGGTTTGAAATCTCTGACACTGAGCAGCTCTAGATACCCAGGACATTACTATAAAACAAGCAGGTATCACAGTATTTCCTAAAGTACTGTCCTGGCATTTGTTGGTTGAAGATTTCAGGTGTTATCCAGGCATAAATTGTATGACTCCTTCAATACAAAGTTAGAAAAAGGAAGCAGAAGGACATACCACGAGCAATTTTTCCCATTCTACCTTGTGAGATTTATAATCCAGATTGCTTAAGGAGAGACCAAGCCTGAGATGGCTTTCGGAACCTCTGTAGAACACGCTGTACCAAGTAGAAAGCTTGTAGACTTTTAGCTTAAATTATACTCATCTACATCTCCAATCATAAATTACAGAATGGTCTTAACCCAAACCACACGCACTACGTCTACATTTTCCATGGTGAATTCCAAAGCTTATTATGTCAACATCACATCCAGCAAAATGGTGATGCATGGCAGGGTGCTTTAGTCGAAGGAATAGAAAGTTTATGCCCCATAATGAACTCCCATAAGGCAAATCCTAAGGCTTCTGCTGAGTTTTTACTGACATTTCTATTAAAGTCACTTGAATGTTTACCTAAAGTTGGAGCTATGGAAAATCTCACTCACTTTTGGAGGAAATCATTGCCAAGAAATAAAATAATCTCACACCACTAAAAGTCTAAGCAATGGATGTCTCCACATGAGCTTGAAATGGGATAGTAAAACTGTGTGAAGCATGAAACTCCTCAGCTGTCACTGGCTCGTTCCCAGGCCAACATTAGAGGAAATGCACACAACTGGAAGCTCACTTTACAACATGTCACACACAAAAGTGATCTTCTGGTCTTTTAATCTAATGAAAAGAGATCTCCTGGGACACAACTGTGTGTTAATTTTGCACGTCTTACACATGTGCTTAAAGTTAAGTACATGTTTATCTGGTTGACTGAACCGGTCCCTAACCACTGAGCCACAGGAAGATACAGCCCTAGAATTTACTAGGCGACTTCTCATTAAAAAAACCCCAATTTAAAATGGAGTTTTAAACTGAAAACAACTGATGCCTAAATATCAAATTATAAGTAATAGCTGTACATATCCTAGCTTATCTTTTTAATGATGACCAAATATTAGGTTTCTAAGTACTTACGGACATTGAAGCTAATACTGCTTTGAAAGGGCCTAATGGTTATTTTTATTATTTGCAGATCATCTGGAAAATTCTAACTATTTAGTTAGGAATAAAAAAGCTAAAGCTTTAGAGATACATTTGTACAAATGTAATATAAATATAATAAATACAATAAATACAAAATAAATTTGTATTTATATTTGCATTTGAAAACTTGAATAGCAAAGGACACTTGAAACAATGATTCATTGCCATTGTCCAACTGTTTGTAGCCAGCAGTGACCTGGAGTCCCAGCTGGCCATACCGTTTCTGATTCCTGGCACTCACTCAAGCTCTGGTTGTCAGTACAGTGACCACAGGGGTCCTCAGCGCAAGCCAGTGCATGCCTTGATCATTTACATTTACAGCTTCTTCCTCACCAGCAGACTGTTTCTTCAAAAACAAGGGGGAGAAGCAGCCACAGTGGACACACTAAAACTACACTGGACTAGCAATGCTGTGGTTGCATCCATTTAGTCATGCGCTGAAATTTTGATGCAGTGTTTTTAGGCACCTAATAGCACTTGTCTGTTGCTTTCAAGTTTGCGAAGAAATTGCTATAAAAAATCCACAGAGTACATGACCTAGCTTTGCATCCCTGCAAACAGTACAGTATGTACTATTTTCATTGCTTGTCTTTCGCTACATATTAGTATGCAGATTTAAATGGGAAAATTTTAAACCTTGTTTTGCACAACAAACCTAATTGAAGAAGCATTCTCTTCAAATGCTCTTTAAAACTCTGCTGCCCTGCCCACATATCCTGCAGTTACACATCTGTTTAATTTCTGGTACTTTTCTGCCAGATTAACTAACAGGTGACATTAATCAAAGCACAAAGTTTGTACTACTAAAATATTTTAAAAGATCTGGGAATGAAAAATCTGGGACCATGCATTCATGTGTCTTTTCTGAGGCATCACAAAGTCACTTGAAGCTCCCTCATATCTTTGTTCAATTCTTTTTCCCTCTCACTGCCCAGCTCAAGTCTCATACACTAAACCTGATCCTTTCTAATTACTTAAAACTATAGGTTTTTTGTGACTGCATTTACTGTAACACAATTAAACAGGTCAGTCTTGCATTTCTTGAATCACTTAACTCAGTTTCTTCTGCTGCTAATGCTTCTTTAAGCTGTTGGTGTAGCCCAAATACCGCCCCATTCCCCGGTGAGTGGCCAAAGCAAACATCTCCTGTGATGTTTCGGCCACTGCATCCTTCACATGGCACTGGTCAGAGAATGTTTCAGAATACACAAGTGTCCCTTAGGACATTTACACAAGCACTGTGACCATCCCCAAAAATGATGAGCAAGCTCCTTCAGCTGACAGAAACCAGAATATTCATCAAAACCAAAGCATTTTCTCTAGAGAAAATATCAAAATATTAACTTCTTGAAGAGGAGCCCTCAGCATTTTCTCTGACCAATTTCTCTCCCTGTCTCATCTCCTTCATCTGTCCCCAGTCCTCCACAGCAGCATGTGGCCATTCCCCATTCCTTGTCGTCCCCCACCCCCTGCCTGCAGAGAAACTCCAGCTGTGCCATGCTGCACACGCAGGCAGGCTTCCCAGAAAACAGGTGAAAGTCACCTTCTAGAAATGTATGAGAGAGAGTGACATTTTGAAAAATTTCAGGCCAGAACCAGTGCATCACTCCTCTTACCATAATTGCTACATTTATATTTCTTGACAGGTTCACTTGAACCTTCAAGGGACAAAAGCACAGTTTGTTTCAATTGCTTGCAGCAAACTCTTCCTACCAGCTGCTGTAAAGATAAATGCCATTGGAATTTCAGAAGGGTTTTGCCTGGCAATCATGGCACCACCTACAAAGAGAAAGATCTCTTCTCCCTCTTGCTGCACAGCAGAAGTCTACTGGAGATGAATGGGCACACCTCTTGCTGGTAGGGGGAAAAAAAAAAAAGTGCATTTTTTTCTAAAACAAGCACTTTATGTATTGATACATAGTGTCAGAAGGCAAACTGGGCCTAAAGGAAAATCCAGTTTCCTAAGAACTTCATGGAACTCAGATTTTGTTCCAGACTAATGTAAATTTGGGGACACCCATGAGCTCCTCTACAGGTTTTCTATTCTGGGCTTTAATTGACAGGTGGCAATGAAATAATTTTAAAAAACATGTCACTTTGTTAAAACCTTGGATTTATTCTTATTCTGACTTCTTCTTCATTATTCTTTATTAAACTCTTCTGCAACTGAAGCTTAAAATACTTAATGGAAAAAAAAAAAATCTTCAACTGATGCAGAAGGCTGTGATTCTTTTTTTGTAACCTGAACAGCATAAGGGCTCCATTTCAGAAGGAAGAAGACTCATCTGAAATGGCCCAGGTGCTCTGACATAACCACTTTTAGAGTGAGAGGAGCTAGAAAATATGATTTATGCTGGAAGTACACTCCTTGCAGCTGTCTTGACTCCCCACAGCAGTTTGAGAGCTTCTGCAGAGTTGCAGAAGGTAGCAGAGGCTTGGGCAGAGCAGTACCTCACACCACCACTCTTGTTGGTGCCTCAAGCCCAAGTTACCTATTACCTTGCCTTCACAAGCCAGGCAGCTGGTGAGAGCCACAGTTAATGACCTCTGCATGTTTTCCTCTGGCTCTCAGTTTTAGTTATTTGATCACTTCCATGGCAAAGACTAATGCAAAACATTTTTACACACTTAACTTTTTCCATGCATATCAATACTGCCTTGCTTGCTAGTTCATTAGTAGCACAAATAATGACTCAGAGGTGTATTGCGAGGGATTATTTATAACAGGAAGCATAGGCGTTAGATGAGAAAATACATTCTTCACCTATGGTTAAAAATAAACATGAAATATGAACAGTAAGGATGAACAAATTGTGGTATAGGCAGGTAAGTGTGAAAATATATAACAAGAGAGCAAAGCTCTAAAACAAGGCCTTAACCTCTTGTATTCCTGTATGAAATCCAACCTTTGAATGAAAATATAGAACCTGTGTATTTTGACTGTACAGTTTTAACAAATAAAAATCTTCTCAGCATCTCCTTCTTTTAGTTACTCATCTCTAGAAACATGGAACTTGACTATCCACTCTACTAGCATTGGTAGCACTAATAACATCAAAGGCCACGGGATGCCAGAACCTGTTACACAGTTTCCTGTGCTGTTTATAGAAAGAAAAACCCCACTATTCTGATTGCTCCCCCTCCTCTCACACCTGACTTGGGTTAAAAACAACTTGGCTTGTTGGTGCACTTACGGAAGTGTGTTACAGATTGCCTGGTATGATGAAATGCACACCTGCACTAGCAGAAAATCTGCTTTTGAAGTCATTAAATGGAAAATTGGTTTGCTTTGTTAACACAATTTTTATGGTACAGACACAGTTTTGTGAAACATGTTAAATCCAGTATTGTTGTTACCTTCAAATAAGGTTTATCTGCATGTAGCATAAAAGGAGAGGATTCGGAAAATTCACTAGAATGTTACTACAGTTTTTAAGGGTAAAACAACACACTTGGAATCCATTACTCCATAAATGAGTCTTCTGTCACTCATTTCAATGACCCTGGCAACATCTACTTATTCTGTCTCTCCTCTCATTTCCTGCTTTATATGGAAGAAGTGTTATTGTCATTACAACTGTGTAAGATGGACACCATCTATCTGAAAGGGGATGTCCCTTATTTTATTCACGTGTGTGCCAATGACCACATTTCAAGTCCCTTTACTCTCACCTTGGAACATAAAAGGTTGGTCCTCGATGCCTCCCAATGAGAAACTTTTCTGCTTAAAAGAGTCTAAGAACAAGATAATTCACAGGTTTTCTACAAAGTAACTGCGCTAGCATGTTACAGTCTAAACTCACTTCTAGAAATAATAGCTCTTCAGATCATTATTCTGTATAGTAATATCTCAGATTGTTAACAAGCATCACCTAAGAGAAAGCTCACCTTCATGCTGAACTCTGAAGCATGTTTTTCCTCTTTATTAATTAGCTTTTCCAAGTTAAGCAAGGTCAGCACATCTCTTTTTTTGTCTCTCACTTGCCTGCCCCTTTAATCTCCTTATGTTTAATTTATTTTCTGAGCTGCTACCTGTCGCACATTGATGGATATACACTTATACAATTTTTTAAGGCCTCAGCTGACTTAGGAATTGTCTTGGGTTCTTTTCTTTTTTTTCTATCACTTCTACAAAGGAAGAGAGATTTCTTTCTTTTGGTTGTACGTATGGGAAGAGAAGAGCTGGCTCTATAAGTGATCAAAATTAGGAGTACATAAACTGAGCAATATATTTCCCAAGGTATAAAGGAATTTATCATGTGGGACATTACAATGTCTCTCAGTTGAGTGCCTATTTACTCCTAATTCAGAGCTTAGTCAAAATTCAGGGCTTGTGAAAAATTCAGCAGAAGTTTGGAACACATTCCCATTTTAGATATGCTAAAATGAAAGTCTGTGATTACCTAAGGTCCACACATATTTTCCTCTTTGTAAGGGACATTAACATGATTTACTCCTCCCATCACCAGACATAATGCGTACTTCAGCCCAGGCTACTAAGAAGAATGGGAAACCATTTGGGTACCCCAATTACAACTACTATGGCGAGACAACAGCAATACCACATTGTGACGGTTTGATAATCCAGCCAGGGGAGTCCTGATCTGAGTTTAGCTTGAAGTGACTGATTTCCATAAAAGGAAAAGAAAGCATGCTCCAAGATAACTGTCTGCACATTTCTTTCTCACACAGATCCTCCAGGCAGCATAAGTATCTGCTATAAAATCAGATTCACAAAATTATCTCAATTTTCTTAAACTTCCTTCATCCCTGGGCCATATTTGTAGGACAAATAAATGAAACATCATAGAATTCTGGGAACCCTATGTTTTATTTTGCGACAGCATCATTAATGCAATTTAATGCTTTTCTTTTTGAATAATAAACCCCTCAGCCATTCAACACAAATAAAGCAATATATATGTGGTCTTCACGTGCTCTTTGGAAAAAATATAAGCAAGAAAAAATCCTAGGAGGTCTATAAAATACAAACATGCAACACCAAAACAAACATGTCATCACTACTTGCCAAGATACATACTCGTAACACCACTCCTCAGAGTGTATGTTAAACTAGCAGCAGATTTACAATTTCTACTCTGCAGCACCTTAACTCGGGGTCACATGAATTATTAAAAAAGTTGAGGTGTGAATCTTTATAGTAAAGCAAAAAAAAAGAGAATTACAGCTGCTGATTTTGTTTATTCTTGCTAATATATATATTACAGATATATATTATGAGCGTTCATATATATGGTTGCACATAAAATCTGTGATTTATTTTCCCCTCTAAACAAAAAAATCTATTAGAAAACAAAAGTAAAGTAACAGTGGGAGAGTTTTAGCAGCCTTAACACAAAAACGGTTATGTAAAAAAAGATAGTATTAGAAGTTGTTAAACCAGGTTAACTCAGGAAGAGACATTAAAAAGAATGCTAATATAGCATGCTTAAGCATGTCTGTCATCTGTAAGGAACAAATAGAATAACTCAAATTATATGCAATACAATAAATAATGTCCCATGTTTGAACATTTTTTCCCCATGCAAATCTTTCATTGTTGAGAAATATTAAAGGCATACAGGTTAAAAAGGATTCTTTAATGAAGAAATGCATTTGCAGTTTCTCTATGAGTTTTTGAAACTCTGCATTTGCAGAATAAAGTGTCGTAGGAATTTTTTCAGAGAAGCATAAGCTAGAAAGCACTATGTAATAGAGCTTTATTCAAGTAGTACTTTACTGTGGACAGGAAAGTTGAAAACTTTTTTGCAAGAAACTTATTCAACACAAAACTAAAATCTGATGGTCAAACTTCTCCATCTCTCCTACAATATGTACTTGACCCTGACTTTTCGCAGGCAGTTTCTTTCATACATATCTCTTACATAAAAGTCAAGCAAAATAAATACTCCATATGTACTTGAAAGAAAGAACACTTAAAGCTTGCTGCTGAATTACATAATGGCAACCTGGGTCCTTCAGGTCTTTCTCCAAGCAGCAGTTGTGGAGAAGAGCAAATGGGATTCAACAAAAACCAAAATTTTGGTTTCTCCTGGCCCAGCACTACTTGCCAGAAAGGCAACAGAAAAACCCAGTTTACCCATTCTCTTCCACGGTCATTAGGCTGGATCATATGTTTTCTTGTAGTAAACACTGCATCCATTCTGTGTTTACTAGATTCAGCCCATAGAATAGTTACGAACTTAAAACCAAGTCAAAAATGCCAATAGTGATTCAGATTTAAAAATGAAATACATATATATAAATCTACCATGTTAAACCTCATGTAAGTCCAGAAACTTGAAATTCATACAGAAGATTGTGCTGGATGTAAGCAATCAGAGTTTAAAAAAACAGTGTTCAATATTTCTAGTCACTGTTTGCTTTCGTCTGCCTCCATAGCTCCAGCAGCCCAACCTACAGGCTGTGGGTTTGGCTGTTTTGAATATGAAATGCTTCTTACTTTCTTTCAATGTAGAATGGGAAAAAAATCTTCTAAAGAGGAATCTTGACAATAAAAACATCCACATTTCTCAACACAGAAGTTGTGAAATGACAACTGGTGTTGTGAAAATGACCCTTAGCATAAAGCTTGAAGTGCAATTTGGCCAGAACATCAACCTCCTTCCAACAAACTCAACATGGCTCCAGCCAGTGGCATGAAGAAAATGTGTATGTGAAGGAAAGAGAATTAATAACAGGAATTTTCTTGTTTGTTGACATTTTTGATGAGTAAATATGCAGCCTTGTCACATCAGCCTGCATGTGGTACTATTGGGGCAGGAGAGCCTGTTCCTAAAATCCTTTGCCAGAGGAGAATGTAGGACACTGCAGTGATGAGGAAGGTCTTAGGGAAGCCCTCAACTGTATTGCCCTGGATACAATGTCTCTTTTCCTCTGCAGCCAGTTTTCTTCCCTTTTGTCTCTTCTGACATGGGCTCTGAGACACCTGCTGTGCTACACAAGAGAACAGCGGCATGAGCAGCAGCAGCAGAAGCAGCAGCAGGCAGCTCACTTGTGCCTTCTCTTCCCTTCTAGAAGCATGTAAAAAGCGTCTTTGAAAAAATTACTGAGGCATGATCCTCAAACTATGCCCAATGATAAGGAGGCACATTCAGCTGAGGAGTTTTAGCACATGAGGTGGTGTTTGAAGCAGGAAAAGTAACATCTGGCTAGCAAGGGCTTCAGTATTTGTATAGATCTGAAAGAAGATTGGAAGTCTGTTCTGATCCTACATTGACTGTAAGTCTCACAGTGCTCATATATTTAGTTCTTCCTGCTCCTTGCTTGGGATTTTCCACTTAATGTGTCTATGGTCTGAATTAACATTAATTTTTTACTGCAATCAGTCATAAAAAGGTGATGGTGGTGGTGGTATCAAATTATTTTTTTAAACAGCTAATCTGCTTTACTTATGCCAAGCAATCTGTTACGAAAGTGATGTATGAAATGTGGGATAAAGACTCAAAACGAGGGATTATTACTAAAGAAATATAGAAGTAAGAAAGCAAACACCACAAACAACTTGAATGAATACCACCTTTGTTCTTTGTAAAGGCATGTGACTGTCCTAACTCCAGTTTCATAACTTTTCATTCTGACTTAAAAGGAGTGTACACAAGGAAAACAGAAAGAGGGGAATTTTAATGGGAGCTATTAACTTCTAAAGATAAGACAGAACCTCATAACGAAAGACACCTTCTCTTACTTCTCTTACTTAACTTTAATGTACAAGGGGAAAAAAAACTCCCCCAAAGCAAACTTCCCTGGGTACAATCAAACCTCAAATCCCCGAGGGGCACAAAGCAAGCACTATTGTGCAATTAAAAGTGCTGCAGAGTACAAAATGTTTTCTATGATGGAATAGCTTTGGTTTAGCTCCTGTTTTAATAATGCTTCAGGAGGTGCATCTGTGACTGGCACTCTGGATAAAGGTTAGCAGACAGCAAACAACATGCCCTCACTGTGGTCACTCTCTGTGTTTAGCTGCTGGTTTTTGCAGATTCTTCTCTTGTTTGGTTACTCATGGAGAAACAGGTACAACCTTGATTCACACTTCAAAACTAACAACAGAAAAAACAAACATGAGGGGAAAAACAACTGCTGTTTGAAAATAATTTGCTAGAGGCTCTGAAACCTCTGAGTTGATGCAAACTACTTCAAGTCTGAGTCAGCCCTAGTCCAAACCAGGTGAGCTCTGGAACTGACATATTTTGCTCTGACAGACCTTTGTGGGTTCACTAAAAGGCTGAAGAGATGACAAGAAAGATTTTTTTTTAAAGATGCTTTTGCACTGTAATCTAGTTTGTACACTCCTGCTCATGCCCATAGCACAGCTTCACCTCTGGTTTCAAAGAAAAAAGAACCTTAAAAGATCTTCCCTATGCTCAGCCATTACAGACTGAACTCAGCAGGTGGAGACTCAAGTTCTTGGGCTGCGAGCTATGTGCAGCTTCCTAATGCTGGGGCCTGTTCCTAAGACAGGTGTCACAGTGTCACGTGCTTGTCTGAAATGATAATGTTAAAGGTTTTAGAAAAGGAGCCTGTCTGGTTACTCAGCCTGACCCAAGCTGCCTTAAAGGTCATTCAACTATCAATGGATGCATCCCTTTTTAGCAGATGCCTCAGGAGCCCTTTTCCTAAGCCAACGAAAAGGGTACAGGCAGGATAAGTAACTGAATACCACAATGATCTGAATTGATGATTATCAGGAAAACTGCATGAGATTTATGGCATTTGATACATTTTAAAATATTATAGGAGTATAAGAGATTCAGATTATGCCATCCTTGGATAGGATGGGCTACGCCCCTCCAAGCCTCGCCATAGCACTGCATTACCCAGCCATTGATTCATCTTCTGAGCCATCTGCATGACAATGATCAGATGATATTTTGATGAAAAATCTAAAGCTATAGTTAGACAAGGGCTCTCCTTTTCAAGTAGTAGTTTCTTAAAAGGAAGCAGAAAGGAATCAGAAGAAAGGCCCCCATTATTCTGCCAGCCAGCTGAGATGACCAGGTGTAGAATGCAGCTCATCATGCACGCTCCTACAGATGTGAACAGAGCACATTTCCCTTGGATACAGTTCTCCAGAACAGCACAATCATCTAGAGCTGCAGGGCTGTAACACAAGAGGTTTGCTAAAGGTTAGACAAGTTGAGACAGAACCCAGATCTCTGCTGTTCCTCTAAGACTCCATACTTTTGAATTCGAGCCAAACCATACTAAAGTTAATGGGGCATTCCTACTTCTTCTAGTGATTTTCAGAGAAAGCACTCAAACCACAGGGCTGCCTGACAGGAGGATGTGGGCTCCTGGCTCTGAAAATACTGAGCTATATGCCAGGAAAGAATCACCTGGGCAGGAAGAAGGAGCTACGCCATTTCTGCTTTTGTAGATGTCAATCTCATTCATTACATGTCTGTCCAAAGAGGCAGACTGACTAAACTGGTAGGAGCAGCAATTCTATTCCTGTCTAGTATAAAAAATATCCCTACAATCTAACAGATACTAATCCATACTTTTCCTCCCTGCGACACATCTTCCAAAGACTTATACTACACTCCCCAGCTCAGTTTTCTCTAGCTCAGATATGAAGATTTCAAGTAAGAAAAAACCAGAATCATTCGGCATTGATATGCTGTAGAGGGGAGCTTGAAACCTTTTATTTTACCCCAGAAATCAGGGTCTACAATGCCATCAAAGAATATTTCTATCTCCAAACATTTGTTACTGGAGCGTAGAAATAATTTGCTATACAAATTCCTTTTGGGGATACTGAAAATAGTGTTCAATGTCTTAGGGGGGAAAAAAAAAAAGTTCCATACAATACTGTCAAACAAATCACTAATTGCTTCCTTAAGCTAAATGCTTTCTGGCCTTTTGGGAATGTATAGCTTAACTTCAAATGAAGAAGCAGATTTAATTTTAAAGCATGCAATATTAACGTGAGCTGAAATAAACTCAAAAGAGCCATCAGTCCCCTTGTTTCAGGGAGCATTCTTGCAAACAGAACAAGAGGAGGCCACAAACACTGAAAAAATCATATTTAGTTGTTACACATGTAGTGTGCAGGTTTTTCAAAAACATTTGCCCTTAGAAATATTTTTCACCATAGCTTTTTGCTGTTCTTTCTTTCCAGATTTCTCAGTCTGGGTTTTAAAAACAAACATGTTTTCTGCACTTGTTTGTTTCTTTTTCATTAAAAACTACAAAATTCATGCGAATCTGGAAAAAACATTCTAAAATATACATATATATTAAAAAAATATATAGTTGTAAGTTTGAAAAACACATAAAAACAACCTATCTGGAAAAAAACCCTAAGTTCCATGTTCTACACAAATACGCTTTAAAGGCACAACTACAATGGCTATAGGAAAAAAGCAGAGGATTTGCATTCTTGATCATATCCTCTTCTCTTTAAGGTTAGTGGCAGCTCTGCCCATTGGCCCAGCCTTTTTAAATCTAGCCAAAGGGGAAAAAAAACCCACACAAAAGCTCACAACTGATGAACCTTGTGAAGAAATGTCAACCATCCAGGAAGAGATGGTGCGGCAGACTTGATAGGAAGGCTGATATTGGACTAGAAACATAGGCAGGAGTTTTATGACACCTGGCAATGCTTTCAAAAGCCTAACTGAAGCCAGTTCATTGTAGGCATCACCAACTGCCTTACAGGAGACAAGATAGCTGCCAATAGACACAGATATACACTACTGTTCTTTTATCAGTGTTTTTCCTCTGCTGTGAATTTAAATCAGTATATAAGTGCTACTGGCAACTATTAGGACAATTTGGTGCATCTAAGGAAAAAGTTAACTGGAACAAGCCATCTCAGCTTTATTGGCAATAGTGGAGATAAGCCAGCTAATGATTAATTAGTTCACTAGTGTTTTGAACAGTTATAACTCCTTTAGACTTGTCTTTGACTCTTTTGTGAGTCCACTGTTACTTTGGTGATTTGCCAAACTTCCCTGTATCTCCATTCACCTGCCAGCGCAGTAAATAAACTGAACACTTCCCACAACAGCGTTGTTAAGATGCTGAAACATGTTTGAGGCCACAATGGAATTACAGCAGTTCCACTGCCGTTTTACCTTAGCTTCAACATGGAAGTGTGATTGAAGAGGTGCAGGAGAAGCCGCTGCCTGGCAGAGGAGACCAGCAGCACACACCCCAGGGAACAATGCCAGACCCCACCAGTACAATGACTCAAACAGGCCAGTGCCACACCAAATGCGGAGACTCACAGCAGAGCCTCAAGGCTTCTGCCACTTTCTTCTCATAGACAATCTCCTGAGCCTGAGAATGACACAAATAACAGCCTCAGAACAGAAACCCAGGAGAAAGCCCAGGAGCACAGTCTTTATCTTGGGCTGGTGGTAGTAGACAAGTTACCTGTTTCAGTAGTCCCTACCTAGCCCAGAGCTCTCTCCAGACTGTTTTCCAATTACTGATCACTACAACATTCAAGGTCCTTGCATAGCATCTCTTCACGATTCTAGCTATACAAACTAAAAGCCGGTGTGTTTTTTTCTTTTACCTTCCTCTTCCTCCCAGCAGTCTTCTGGAAAGCAAATCAGCTTGAAGTACATCTTACTCATTTCCAGCACAGGTATGATCTCTGCAAATTTGTACGCAAAGTCTTTTATGCTACCCACCTTTTGCCTTGAGAGGGAAAACAGATATTAAAGGCATGTACGGTAAATGCTTTATCAATACATGCTGGTGAGAATTTCTGATGTTTCTTAAGAATAATTTTCCATTTTTCACCTTCTTCTGTCTCAACTTGCTGTGTTCAAATTGACACAGGCAACAGTTCTAGGTAATGTTAATTTTACAAAGTTAATATTAGGACTCACATTCCTTATATCTCAAAGATCATCAACATGGGAAGGTCATGTAAGATAAGCGAGTGTGTGAGTGTCAGTACATCCTTAATTTGCACAATTGTGTAGACCTGGTCTTCTCTAGGTGCTCTCTTCCAAAGAAGAAGCCTAGACACAATACTGAGAAGCTAGTGCCAACCTTGATGTACTTCTTAGTTACTTTATTCCATTACAACCCATCCAGCATCTTCTGTTTCAAGCTGCTTGATCCCAGCCACCCCAATAAAAATCAGAAATTATTTTCAGGAACTATGTTACAAGGACACTAATACATAGGCATTTGCCATAGAAAAGACATTTAAATTTCTCTCATGCATTTTAAAACATTTAAAATATTGACCTTAGAAAAATTACCTGACCCCCAGGTTTCTTACATCAGTGTTTGAGAAACCTGATTTTGCTAAGCCTTAGGCTGGCATCAGAAATTCATCCTGGAGTCAAATGAGATCTGTAGTGAGAACATGGACCAGCAGTTCACTGGATTCACTCCCGGGATTGTAACAATGCACTTTAAATGAAAATCAAAGCACTCAGGCCAGAGTTACCACAGGCTTTATTCCCTCTATTTAAATTTTGTTATACCACTCAGCTTAAGAGAGTTAAAACAGCATAAAACTGAAGTGATCAACAGTGCCGCATTTTGCTGTTTGCTTAATTAGATTATTTAGCTGCCAAGGATAATCACCTCAACATTCTCCTCTCATGCTTTACCACAGACTTAATAAATCTCTGTCCCTCTATTGTAGGATTCTAGACAGTTTTCATCAAAACCCAGGGTGCATTAGTCCAGACAATGTACTAAACTCTTATTTACTTCTAATTACACTTCTCAAATGGTGTCTTTACAGAGGGAAAACAAAGAGGAAACTAAGATAGTCTAGCAAATAAAATCCCATTTGTGGTTAAGCAGAATAGCAAAAATGAAACTTCTTAGAAAATCAGAACATGCCACCGAAATTTGCAAAAGCTTAAATGAAGTTAGACTCTGCCGCCCCTTTCACAATGAAAATCATCATGTTTCCTCTCAAGACTCTTCTCAAAATGCAGTCATATTATTATAATGTAGAAAGACAAATAAAGTGAGATTTTTCTAGAAGGAGAACAACGTCATTGGTCTTACTGTCCTAATAACAACACCCCCCTAGGTGAGCATGCAGAACACTTCCTGACCCACTGAACAGTTTGATTCATCCCATCTGACAAAGTTCCTCACTTTTCATTTGTCCCTCTCCAGAGGCAAGTCAGTGATTTTGAAAGCGTACAGCGAAGTGCAGAATACTGGCTGTAACCTCATTTGGTCCGAAGTACCAGACACATAAACACTGTAGCAGAGCTCCACAAGGCCAGTCACCAAAGACATCTTGACACCTTTCAGTAAGAAGCAAAATAAATTCCAATTGTGAGCTGCGAGTTAAAGTAGGCTCTCTGAAGAGATGTGAAGGCAGAGCTCTCACCAAACAAGTACTCTTTTTGAAGTGCCCCACAAGAGAGGCCCTAAGTCAAACCTGCTGCTGAAATGGAAGGAGGTTATGCTGAATATAGCAATCCATCATGAAAATACCACATTATAAACCCAAGTAACTGAGAGCTTTATTATGACTGGAACAAAAATCAGTTTTATTCTGTGGCTGTACTGCATCTCTTGCAAGCTTTAATATAATAAAGGTAACTCTTCCCATAAAAAGTTAGGTATTTAAATTAAGATACAACACCAAGTGGGAATCAGAAAAGCATTCCCTTATGAAATAGGCTGCTCTGTGGGACAGAAACTGTTTTTTATCTGTGGCTGTAGTAGATTGAAGGAAAAAAAAAACCTTAACGTTTAGTGAGGAGGCTAAGCTTTGATGTTAGGAAAACACTGCTACTCTGCAGAAGTAAACTGTGGAGGCTGGGGGTGCTTTTTGCTAACCCTCTAGTTTAAACAAAAACCAGTCAGAGATGGAGAGGGACTTTATACACAGACAGATAGTGAAAGGACAAGGGGAAATGGTTCTAAACTAGCAGAGAAGAGGTTTAGATTAGATGTTAGGAAGAAACTTCTTGCTGTGAGGATGGTGAGGCACTGGAACAGGTTGCCCAGAGAAGTTGTGGATGCCTCATTCCTGGAAGTGCTGAAGGCCAGGCTGGATGGAGCCTTGTGCAACCTGATCTAGCAAATGGCTTCCCTGCCCATGTCAGGTTGGATTGGAATGAGATGATCTTCGAGATCCCTTCCAACCCAAACCACTCTTTGCTTCTGTGATCAAAGGGCCTTGATTACTTGATTGCATTTAATCTCTTACTAATTATCAGCCTCAGACAGTGAATGTGTTTTACAGTTTATGCTGGGAAGAGGAATCATGCAGCTCTCTGTGAACCAGGTTTGATGTGCTAAGTCCCTAACAGTGGTGTCTGCCTTGTTTGGGATCTAAAGCACCCCGTCACTTTTCAAATAACAAGGCATTTTTAAGCACCAAGAATTTCAGTGATGTTCATTAGCAGGGAGATTCCAGCTGACAGGTGCTTCTTTAATAGCATGATGCCATTTAGTAATTTAAAATAATGCTGGATTCCTGATTTCTCCAGAAACCCTGGATACCACAGCCCATGTAGTGCAGAGGTATTACAATTCCTATTTATCATATCTCAAAACAAGACATTGGTTTCTTTGCTCTACGATTGTGATTCCATGTTGTTTTAACCACTGGTGTCTATTTGTAGTCCCAGTACCTATTCATGGATAAAAGCACGACAGTTTATTTTTAGTGAACTTTTTTTCCAAGTAGTTCTATTTTAAAGCCTGACTAATCTTTGCTGCACCACAGACTAGGCTGATCTCTTGATAAATCTCTGCTTAGATTGGTGGCTGAGCAAGACGACACCAAGCGCTTTTTCAGTTAATCCTCTTTTATATCTACCTTTAGAAGGTAAGGAAGGCACAGAGAGAACCACACAGCATGCAACACTTCCCTTGGCAACTCTAGGGATCCTAGTGCAGCCTGGCAAAGATGGGGCCACATGCATTTAGTTGTCTTCTCTTTCTTACCACAGTCTTTTCAGCAGCTCTACAATGGATGATTTTGTTAGCTCTGTCTGCAATTATTGACTGCATCTCAAAGAGAGAGGAAAACATGAACCAGATTTACTTGCCCAAATTTTCTTACTTTTATCTTAGCCTCCCTAAACAGGATGTTGGAAAAAAAACAGCTGAGGGAGAAGCAAATTCAATTAACAGAATGGTGCATTTTTGGATACATATTATTGTGGAGTTTTATCGTATAATAAAAACAGTACCAAAGCCGCAGTCTCAGAAATCTTTCTCCTGGAGTCTGTGGCTGGCAATTACACAGCCTGAGCCTGTGAGAAATAGATGGACAGACACACAGAGGGATCTCTTTTGTGTTCACAGCCTTGTAGCTGCTAATTCTGAGTGCCCCTTCCCTTGCACTGGGAAACATGATGTTATGATTATTGCAGGTGGCATAAAGGTAAGGGTCACTTGGACATCATGCAATAAAAATTAGGAGGAATTTCTCTGCCATGAGGGAGGTCCAAGAGGCAGAAATACATATGTATGCACAGCAGACATAGGGATACAAGAAAAACTACTTCACACACTAAAGCATTAAGAGAAAGATGAATAGTTGACTCCATCTATCCTGGAAGTGACAACCTAGACCTTGGATTACTCCCAGCTGGATGAAGACCCAAATATGTTTTCCTAATCTGTGCTGGAGTAATGGCCACGTGGAAAACAGGGGAGCTCTGGCAGGCGCCTCCCCATCTCACCATGTCTCAGGGCACAGACCATAGTCTGATTTTCTTCAGTAAGAAAAAACCCTTGGCTTCAGCTTCATGATGTGCTCTGCAGACAGGAAGAATGCAGCCTTTATTCTTCCAAGTAATCTCACAGGGACTGCGTGTAAGAGGAGGCATTGCAAAACCAGGCTTGAACCCTTCTGCCCCATGCTTGAGTAATTTCCTTTCCACTTCACAGAGGGAGCTAAGATACAAGTACAAAAAAACACTGGATCACTCAGGTTTTGGTGAAATGACACCTAGATGTACTATTCAGCTTGAGATGTTTATTGAACTCTGGGCAGTGAAATGCCTTGAAAGTGCAAGTAAAGGTCTCTATAAATATTTGACTAAATCTTATAAACCAGACTCTAGCTGTAGCATTTTGCCTTACTTGAGGCATGAATTTTGGCTTTTAAATCCCCTGGCCAATCCTCCTAATGCTTCTGCAGGGAAATCAGCTGAGTGAGGTAGGGCTTAACACACGGTAACCTTCAGAGAGTCCGGTGGCCATCGGCTGTCTGCAAGGGATGGCTAAACTGGCTGCAGGATACAGGAAAATATACGAGTGCCAGGGATGGGTGGAGACTAGCAAAAAGCAGCATTGCTCTTGTTACAATCAGAACTTCTGAGGTTTCTGGTAATTCTCTATTTTTAACTCAGTCATGAAGCAATGACTATGTCCAAACCAGTATGTGTTTATTACAGCCAGCCCCTGTGGGCTGAGTGGTAATCAACACAGAGCAAAAAATACATATCATCCCCAAACCTTGTGGATTTTCGTGAAGGTTTACTGATTTTTGTTTTTATTTTTTCTGTTTATCCTTTTCTTTCCCTTTTTTTCCCCTAATTTTCTTTGGTTTTTTCAACCTGATTTATAACATGTCCATTTGAAGTCACAAGCAAGAGGGAGTTGCCTTGAATATTCCTGAATCATGATTTTATCTGGCTTTGCTGAATAGCTAAAACATCTGCTAAGGACAACCGCACTGCTAATGTGATGGCCCCACACATTCCCCACAGTCCACCTCCTTCCCTCCCCACTATCCAGTTTCCAGTGGATTCCATTTCAGGGTCACTCCTTGACCTTAGTAAAGAGATCATTTCCAGCCACAGACTGCAACCCACATGGGAAGGAAAAGTTTCTTTCCTGCTAAGAGATGGCTTTGGGGTAGTGGTGCAGATAATGCAGTGATGAAGAAACAGAAAATAAGCAAGTGCTCCCCTCTCTGTTATGCACACTGAATATGTCAAGTGTGGTGGAAGGTCTCAAAGCCCTAGGGAAAGTAGGATCCCACTGCAGAAGAAAAAGGAGAGCTAGATATTTTTTAATTTTACCTTTCTTCTCTCAAATAAAACTCTAAACCAGAGGCCTAGTAGGTTATGTAGGCACTTCCTGGGCAATTCCAGTGGTATGATTTGTGATGTCAGAGTCATTTGTCCAGCCTGCTCATTTAAAATTTTAAGGAATTTATCTTCCATCACTTTCTCTAAAAATTTCCAAAACTGTCTAATCAGTCTTGTCATTAATACATAAATACATGCATACATTTGGATTTTTTTTCAGTAAATTCAAGTGAATTCCACCCCCCCCCCCCCCTTTTTGTTTGTTTGTTTGTTTGTTTATCAGAATATTCCTGGTTATATCTCACGAGGACCAAGAAAATTAATTTCTTTCCTTTCTTCACAGTACAAATATTTGTGTCAACCGACAGCATTAGATCTCAGCTCAGAGCCCAGCAGTAGAATATCCTCAGATAAGCATAGGCTACTTCCTTAAAACATTAAAGTAGTCATTTCTCCTTCCCATGGCAATAATGGTAAAGACTGGCTCTTCTTCTCCCTCTAATTCTGCCAGCCTAGGACAGAAAACTGACTTCTAACAAAAACCTGACAAAGAGCAGGAGTCTGTGCTTTGAACTACGTTTTCCTAAGAAACTCACTGTGCTGCCGCTCACTCGAGTTCAGCCTGATCTGTTCCCAGCTTTGCTGAACAGCTGAAATCTTCCGTTCCCTCTGAAATGGGATCCCACATTTACCTCTACAAAGTTGCAGTGAAGCATGATCTGACTTGAATACTTGGCAAGAAACTTGCCTACTCTTCAGTTTATGGCTTTTCCTGGAAATGGAAGAATGTCCTCTAATAAGCACAGGCAACTTACAAACAATGTTAATATCACTATTTCTCCTTCCCATGGCAGTAACAGTAGCTCTGCTTCTCCCTCTAATTTTGTAGCCTAGGATAGAAAATTTATTGCTAACAAAAACCTGACAAAGAGCAGTATTCTGTGCTTTGAACTATAAGTTTATCCAAGAAACTTGCTGTGCTGCCACTCATTAATGTCAGCTGGTTGCCCTGATCTGCTCCCAGATTTGCTGAACAGATGAGTTCCCTTATTGCCTCTGAAATGGGATCACACGTTTACCCCTATAAAGCTGCAGTGAAGCATGGTCTGACTTGAATAGCTGGCAAGAAAACTGCCTACTCTTCAGTTTATTGCTTTTTCCTAGAAATGGTCAATGCCACCTGCCAGGTGTCTCGGCAAAGTGAAGCATCCCACACCACTGATTCTTTAGTTTTATCTTTTTTTTTTCCCAAAGGACTCATTAAGGGCTTGTGATGGACAGACAGGCAGACACAGCTCTTGTCTGTTTGGCTGATGAGGTTATAGTATCTGTTCTAGACCATCAGATATGGATTTCAAACCCTGTGTGTTTGGTCTCATTCCTGCATATCAAAGCCTAGATAAAGGGTGAAGAAAGGAAAAGAATAGCTTATAAGCCAGACTCTAGCTGTAGCAGTGGAAAAATCTGCACTAATAAAGATCACAACAACAATTATCAGCCTACAGAGATGTCTGAGTATGCCAGATATCACAATGTGAAAAGTTGGGGTTGGAGTAAGACTTTGATTAAGCCACACAGCCCTACAGAAAGCTCTGAATTTGAACCAAAGACACAAATTCCTGTTCACAAGGCATAAGGGTGGTGCACGGCAGCCTCCCTCAGCTACACATGTGGGAAAAAAGGTCTCCAGCTATCTGGAGTCACCAACCAAATCCCTTAGTGAGTAAAGACTAAAGACAAATCTGAACAACCAAATAAACCTGACTGTACATAAATGAGAAAAATTGGTAAGTAGGATCACACCAATAAATACTTTTAAAGAAGACCCACAACAGTGGTTATTCAGGGCCTTTTGAATAAATAAGCACTGTGAAAACAAATTATGTAAGCTTAAAGTAGTTGTCTGACCCTCTGGAGAACAGCCGCTGCCCGTGCCAATCCCAGAACACAGAAGTACACCTTGATCTTGCTATTAAAGGTGGAAAAAAAACCTGTCCTCAAATCATGCCACTGGCATATTTCATTTCCAAGTGAACCTTCCCCATATCTTCATGACAGTTTTCATACTAAGCCTTAAAAAGAATTTCCAGGAAATTTTATAAAAGAAAATGCTTGAAGTATGTTTGGGAGAAGGCATATCTGAGCAAGCAAAACCCACTACGAAAACACTTAATAAATAGTGCAAAACCAGAATTCCAGGGCGCATCAATATAGCTTCCATTTTCTTATAATATTAGAACACTACAATCTTTCCTCACATATGTATTGGTCAAAAAATAATTTGTGGATTGTTGAATGTACACAAACCTCCTTAAAATCTTCTGCAATACTTTTGCAACCATGACAACTCTGCATAGAAAAGTTGGATCAAAAACTAGCAGGCATCCAAATATTTCCCTAAATTTTGATTTTTATAGTTACCCCTAATTTTAACTTAAAATACTAATTTTTAAAATGTCAGGAGTTATCTTATATGAAAAAAATTAAGCCAAGTGAATTTTGCATTGGAATTTTCAACTTCAGAGGAATAATTTCCCTTTTTTAAATGTAAACCATTCTGTCTCTTAATGGTTAGAAAAATTGTTAGAGCTGCTTAAAGCTTGAGAAGTAAGAGATGAAGCTCCAGGATAAAGTATATAAAGAAAAAATATCTTATAGCTTACATAATGTACTATGAAATCCCAGCACTACCAAACTCCTGCACTATTTTCTCATTAAAACGCATGACAGTACAGTGATCAGGAACAGAATTTAGCATTTTCTGCTGCTGAAAACCACTAATAATTTGAGCAGTGTATGTCTTGACAAAGAGCAGGTAGATGTGTGTACACTGAAGATGAGGTTGCCCTAAAAAACACACAGTCTGCAACTACCTGAACAATGGATTGTCTTTATAAATTGCAGGCAAGCAGAAGGTCGCATCTCTGCTGACATAAACTGATGGAAGAGTACTGAAGTCAGTAGAGTGATGATCAGTGGACAGAAGCAGAAAATATATCTCACTGTCTGCAAAGTCATCTGTCTGAGAGAAAGTAACAAGAAATAGTCTTTGTTTCCATTTTCCCTCTCACTGAACTTCCTGGAAAAGCGTTGTTTGGTTTCATGTTAACAGTATAATAGGATCTGTTTCTCCAGTGAAGGACCAGCTGTAAATGGACACAAATGCAGACACACAACCACCTCCAGTGCTGAGTTAGAACAGCTTCAGTCTGTGTCCTTTGGCCAAAAAAGTCTGTGTCACATTTTTGCACAGCTCCTTCAGTTCCCTGGAGCATAAAAGCAAGTCAGAAGGAATGGTGACAGGTACAAGGTTTGTTTCATGGTGCTGACCATGATTTCAGAAGGAGTCCCTTGTAACTTAGGCCATTTTTACCAGCTTGAAGTAATTATTATTTATAACAACACATAATTCACTACTGCATGAGTCACACACGTTGTCAGCCTTGCTTCTCTAATAGGGCCACTCCCCTATGATGGATGGAGCAACAGCACGGTATAATATTGCAGCGTATTTTGGGAGAGGCAGAGTTAATTTCACGGAGTGGAGGGTGTTGGTGTCAAAGCTGAGTGGAACTGGATGCCTAAGGGAGGGGAATTGGGATCATTCTTGGACTCAGTCCAGCCTGACTTGGCTGTGACTGAAACGCACAACCAGGAACAGCACTTTTGTGATATATGTAAAAGGAGGGATTTCAGTTCCTAGGAAGCAGTCCCACAAACCACAAAAACATTACTTGTGGCAGACACAACAGGGAGGAGCCAAAGGATAAATGTCTGTTGGGACTGGATTCACTCCCTGCAAGAGGCAAGATGAGATTTTCAAGCATATGCAAATCAGATGCTTGTACATTTGGAGGCCTCTTTAAAAGACTGTACTGAAGCAGCACTGAGACCTTCCTACCTATGGAGAAGTACCACCCCAAATCTTCTGGGTTGCTCATTTAGCATCCTTCACAAGCACTGAATTCACACTGACCTAGAGGAAACAACGAGCATGCTAACATGAAGAAAAGCCATCAGGGAACTATGGTTCAGTTTAAAATCTAAGGCTAGGAAAGAAACAAAACTCAGAGAAACTGCATATGACTAAGATATAAAAGGCAAATGAAGAGTTAAGAGAAGCTTGGCAGGCACGTGTTTCTGATGAGCTGTGAATAAGATAGAAGGATGAAGAGAGTAACAGGTAGGTGAAGTTAATTCATAATCTCTTATATTGCACTAGAATACAACAATCCACATTAAAAGTTTTAAGTGCGCTACGGTATCTAATTGTCTAGACAGAATTTCAGTTTGGCAGGTTGGCCTTTGGGTTCAGGTTCTTCTCTGAAGATCTGACAGAGATCAGATCTCAGGTCAGCACAACCACGTCCTTCCTGCTCCACCAGACGAGGTCCTCTGGGGTCAGCCTGCAGAAGGGCGGCTGCACCCCAGCCCTGACTCCAGGGCTCAGCCGTGTAAGACAAGCAGAAACAGACTGCCCCTGCTCAGGCTGACCAGAATGGTTACCATGACACCACACACAGGCTAATTTGACAGACAAGACACTGGGCTAACGCAGCAGCACAACTCTCTTGACTGGAATTGCCCCGCATCCCTCCAGCCCAGAGCAGAGGCAGAGCAGTCTCAGCACAGCAAGGGGTTGAAAGATCTGCATCTTGAGGCTAATTGTATGAAGAGGTGATAGCTACGTTTCAGCTCTCTAAATCCATTTCTGACCAAGCTCACCTCTTTCTGTACCTCAAGCATCCACCTGTACATCCCAATCCGCATTTTACCAGCATGTTACCCTAAAAGCAGCAGCATTAAGCAAACGGGGAGGAACAGAGACTGGTCTTTCTCTACTCCTTAAAAAATGTAATTAGCTGAGTTTGATTATATGAACCACCTTTCTATTCTGCTTGGAAAGCAAACAAACAAACAAAAAAATCAGATATAAAGCTCAAACTATGTCATATTTTCTATTATAAAGCAGATCTGAGTATTTGGAATTTCATCTTTTTAATGCAGTGAATCTTTGCTCTCCATCTGCTAGCAGAATTGAATTCCAGGTTTGTATTTTCATAAGATAGGAAAAAATGTCGCTCCACAACTGCAACTTAGAAGTTGTATTATCAGCATATTACTAAATGGAGTTTCATTAGTCAATTTACTGTATTTCATTACAGGAAAAAAGTCCACTTACCATATGTGAGCACTTTCCTCACAGCCTCACTAAGGAAGCATCTATTTAGCTTGTTTTGGTTTTCTCAAGTCATCTTTTTTTAGTGTTAATTACACCCTCCCATACAGCCCTTTGAGTCCTTGTGGTTACATATTACTGTATGGCAGCATTTACTGTTAACAAAATGCTCTGTGAAGGGAAAACTAGGAAATGCCACATAAGTGCTACTGAGCTTTACCTGTTTGGGGTTTTTTTTCTCCACAAGCAATCATGCACTACTTGTTTTGTAAGTGTCCTGCTCCTTTACACCCACAGTGCGAGGGAACTGTGCCACAAGGGAACAAGGCAGAGTCTGAAACATGCAAAGAAAGGCCTGTGGCTCTGACACTGTATTTCTAAGACAAATATGAGTCAAATTCATTTCATGCACACCATCCAGTGGTCTTATTAGCTGCCAGGCTCAAACTTGCAGAGTGTCTCATGTACTGCTAGCTGGTAGTCAGAAACAAGCAGAGTCAAAATCAATTCTTCAAGCCCATCTCCTGGCCTCATCTGGGCAGTCCTGTTTAGGACCCAGCTGAGGAAAACAAAGCTGCTGAAACTCACAGTGCACTGAAAAATGTGATTTTTTGAGGGAGGCTGCAAAGCCTTTCCAGTTCTAAAGGCTTACCTGCACTGCTAAACCACTGTGGTGCAGGCAAAGGTAGCATGCTGGGTCTCCTATACTTTGAAGGTCAGTTACTTTCCTCTTGCTTTGGGGTAATTGTATCTGTGTGAGGAATTACTGCAGAGTAGCTCATGCACAGCCCGTTAGCAAATAACTTGCTTCACAGTAGGCAAGCCCATACACTTCCAGACAGTCAAGGACTTTTCTAAAGAAAGACTTTTTGGTAACAGGTAATCCAGCAAAGCATTAGAATTTACATGTGACACATATCATGTATTCTATGAAAGTCTGGGCTTGAGCAAGAAGACCAGCGTGTTCCACCAACACTGCTTTTTTGCTGCCAGCCACATTGGCAGTAGTATCACTGAAGGAAGAGTTAGCCTGAAATGAAATTTTCCACTGTTACAACTGATGAGAAATGATTGCCAGAACATGGGCAAATAGCCAGAGCAATCTGTACTGGCAAACCCAAATAAATAATGCAAAGCTGGCCAAGAGAGCTGCAATTAAATGTGCACCACCTTCCTCACATTCCTTTGCAATTAATTTTTATTTGCTCTTGCAAAGAGTAAAGACCTAAAAAGTAACTATCAGGCAGAATACCTACCTTGCACTTATTAAAAGAAGTACTTATTCAGCTCTGTGGAAATCCTACAATGCACTTTTTTCCTCACTTCCTTTTCAATTAAAACCTGACACTTGTATAATGAATTAGTTCTAGCAACTATCAAGTCTGGTTCTAGTTCAGGTGACCAACTATTGCCAATAGTGTGAAAAAAAATATGACATAGAGGCTTATAGTGTAAACAGAAGACAGCAGGTGGCCAGCACTGTTAAATCCTATTGAAGTTTTTGTCAGGGATCACTACTTGATCAGTTCAAAAAATTGAGACTGAAAAATTTTCAGGCTTGAGGGGCGCTAAAATGTGTCTGGGCAAACTTGTGGGACACTGGATGTGAATGGTGATGTGCATGTGAGAGTGGATATTTGCACTGACAGCCACTGAGAACACACACTCACACAAGACAGTCTGTTTATGAGTCTGCCAAGAACCACCAAGGAGTGCAGTGCAGGGAGGGTCTTCGAAGACGGTCTGTCCCTACAGGCACTAAACAAACTGTACAAAACTTCCGCTTCATATGCAAAGGAGTGATTTTATAAGAGTACTGGATTTAAGGCTAAAATCTGGAGTCTTTTCTGTTCCACATACATAATCTGAGTATTTCAGAAGGAATTATGCGTGTAATTCTTGAACAGAAGGATACTCATCTGAGGAGACAGAAAGATAAAGATACAGCTCAGTCACTCCCCTACCACCTTCTCCAAACTCTGGACAAAGGAAAAATTGAGCAGAAAATACAATATAAGGATGTCTAGTAAACTCATTAGCCCTTATAAACAATCTCAAACTTTTGAAAATTAAAACACCTGCTAGAATATTCTAGTTTATACTGGGATGGGACTGTGAAGATCACTTCCACAGTGCCCAAGTACTTCCTTTACACTGAACTTGGACTATGATGAAGAGAATGTCACAATAAAACTTTAAGCAAGGTGTTCTGAGGTCAGTTATACCCAGACACACAAAACAAAGGACAGCTAGGCCCTCTTCACTTTAATGTACATTTTGCAGTATATCAAATGGGACAATTCACAACTACGCCATGTTTGTCAGTTTTGTCCTAGAGACACCTGACAATTTAGTGACAGATTCCCACTTGGGAAATAACAGTGACAGCATGTTAGAATGTGTTTCTTTTAGTATGTGTCTGTCTGTAAAACATCTTCCATGTCTCAGTAGATATGAGGGCATCTTCTTTGAACAAGAAAGACCATTCACAATAATTGTTTATGGCAAATTTCAAGAAAAGATTCTGTTCTTTTACTCTTTGTCATGTAAAAAGTATTTTTCTTGGGTTATCTTGCTTACTCAACTGATATAATAACTTCTGTCTCCTGCTACTCTGTCCTACTAGACAGAATCTAAAATTATCTCATGAGAATAAATTATTAGGAAGAAACAATATGTTGAAACAGTACACATTATTCCAGGAAACTGTTAAAGGAACAACCAGCTTCAGATAGGTTTTGACTTTCCTGTTCCTGAGTACTCTTTTGTAATAGTCAGCAAAACAAATAGTGATGAAAGATAAATGCAATAACCCAATCATGTTTCCATTCCAGCTTTTGATGTACATTTGGCATTAGTGTATTTCCCGTCACTGGGAAATGTCCTATCTATCTTTCAGGTACGTGCTCTTGATGTCTAAAAGCCTAGATTTACAAATCAGCCACTGTTAATAAATCCATCAGTTCACAACAGTGCTTATAAACAGCAGTTCTGAGAAAGGCAGTCTGCCTCTAAAAATGAATTGTGATTTTCAGGTTTACAGATAATTTAAATTTCAGCTTGGGGGAAACAAAAAACAAACAAACAAACAAACAAACAAACCCCCACCAAAAAACACCTGAGAGAAAGCAAAAGGAGAATCTAAGCTTTTCCAAACAATTCAACAAATGTGAAGACAACACGGTATTTTCATAAGAGGAGGGAAACCACGGGAGGTCCACAAAAAGAAGTAAGTTGAGCACCTCATCTGGTCTCCATCTGCTCTAGTCAAGCAGAGCAAAGGTAGAACGAACAACACCTGGTATGAAAAATATGAGAAGAAGAGAGTTCTGCACTTTCTGACCGGCCATGGCAACAGGACAATTTTCCTACCCACAGCTGCAGATTCCGGTGTGACAGGGAGCAAACTTCACACCTTAACTCTCCATCTATAAAGATGAGAGTACATTACTTCTCCTAAGCTGTCTCTGACTTCTTTGTTAACATAAGAAGACATATTAGGAGATATTATTCTTCCTGTACATGTCATTTTAGCCACAAAGAGGCACATCTGGGTATCACAGCATAACCAGTAAACCGACTGGAGAAATAACACCTCTGTGTAGGCACTCTTGACATATCATGAAAAGGGAGGTTGATCAAACTATCATCTTTCTTGAGGACAGAGAGAGTGTAAGTAGAGGGTAATTGGCTAGTAAAAACCTCCTTCTCTTTCCTTTCTCTCCTCCTTGGAAATAATGAAGAAACGGTATATGGCAGTTATTGTGATGTTTTTCTGGTGTACAAAATTATGAAAACACTTACAGATTGGTGTATGGTCAGTGAGCAACCCAGGGCAATTACCAGGCATTAACACATAGGTAAAAGATGGTAATTAATTTGTGCCCCTCTTTTCAGTTCTCAGCCTTGCAGCCGCACCTGACCTCCAGACACCAAGTGCTGTCTCTGCAGCTTCAGTTTGATGTTTGATGTGCCTGTCCAACCCATGCCCCATTCTGCCAGGGTCCTTTCATCAGCACCAAACAGCCTCCAAGGGGCTGAAGTAAAGCCAGTGGCTTTGATGTGAGAGCTCTAACTCTTTCTTCTCATCATCTCCAGCACTCAGCAGGCTACGGCTGTCAGAAGCAGCCTAGAATCTCAGACATGTGCTGACTGCTTAAATCCTCCTGTATTTGCACGAGGAGGATGGATATGTTGCCTCTTACACTGATTCAGGCATCACTGTGATTTTGTACCTTCAGTGCAGAGCCTGAATAGAAAATATTACAGTTACCACCCAGTGGAATTGAACTGTCACTTAATGCTTTTCAAATTCATTGTATCGATCCTTACACTGTCACTCCATCAATTCATCAAGGAAGTCTAAGCAAATGAACAAGTTTTATATGCAGGTTGAATAGCATGACATGCAGCAGAAAATCATTTGTACTTATCAAAACAAAGGGCAAACCCAGACTGAGTGATCCAGACACACGGGAAAACTTCGCAAATTAAGTATTATTGATTTTTGTGGTTTTATTGTTGTGGGCTACATATGCTGGCTTCACAGAGTATTTTGGGAGCAAGTTAAAAATGGAGAGAAATAAAGACACAGGCATTCGAGCTTTTCTAAGACTACATCTTTACTACTCCTTCAAGACATAAAAATGCATTCTTTTCTCCTGACCTGGACAATATATATAGATTAACTAACCACTGATATTTTGAATTAGAAACACTTATCTGTAGGTTAGTGAATAAATAACTCCTACAAATTGAGTTGGTTTTGGACTCAACCTTCCTCCTGCCATCACCACAGCACTACATCAAAGGGCCATAACAACTGAGGGTGTCGTTTTTTAGCTACAAAAATGCACCACACAAAGAGGTTCTGGTGATAAACACTGCCACACCTTTGCTGCAGCAGCTTGCCGGAGCTCCGTAAGAGAGTGTAATTGTCCAGAGCAGACAACTACCTGTCCTTCTACTGCAAATGTGCGTAACACTTCACCAGACAGCTGGGCTCTGACCCTCAGCCTGGGATTTTGGACACTGTCAGCACAATGACAAAAGTCTCAAGTGGATTGGTCTCCTAAGATGCAGAGGATTCCAAAACATGCACAACTGCAAAACTGAAATACCTAAAGTCAACAATGTACCTCCTTTGTGGAAAGGTAAAATAATGTATGTATTTAAGAGCACTTGGTAACACAATACCTCCATCTAAACCAGGAAGCAGTTCAGAATCCAGGTGGTCAGAATGGGATTCCTTCAGTGTGAATTTAGCTACATATGTTCTTTTTCTATGTTTCACAAAATCCTTAACTGCAACTGATACTAACACTATCATTATTAAATATTATTGAGGAAAAAAAGAAGTATCCTGGCAAAAATAATCACCATAAATACCAACCAACGTATTGGAATTTTCCCCTTTGCACTATGATCTTTTGTCTACTGCCAGGCTACCAAAAAAATGAGGCTTACACACCCACATTGTCCCTGTGGGTTTTATCTGTTTCTTGCTGCCCAGTAAGTCTTTCCACCTCTTCAATGATTTCAAGCCACACACACACAGTTAGGGAATCAACATTCAAAAGACACTGAAGCCTCAGTTACCGAGTGAGAGTGCAGACCCCCTATACCTCCCTGAGAGAGGCTGCAGTGGGAGTTCCCGTTTTATTTGGTTTGCAAGGGTGCCACCGTGTGACACAAACCCGTCACCAGAAAAGGTGACAGGAATGTCCTACTCAAGGCACTCCAGCAACTCACTTGAAGAGACGGTGACTGCTGTGAGGCCCCTCTGCCCTAAACGTTGAGCCCATTACCATATCTTTCAGAAGATCCTCCCCAGGTTCCCCTTGGAAAGAGTTACTGGGAACCCCCTTCAGCAGACCACTGGGGAACAGACTCCTACAAATGGGACAGGAGCAAAAGAAATAAAGCAACAGCTAATCCTGGAAGCAGAAGGCGGCTTTCTACTCAAGTGCTTTGGTATTACAGTGAGACTGGTTTTGTATGTTTTAGCACTCCACAGCTGTGAAGGTTCCTCTGGCACATTTTATGTCAATAGAAATAGTATTTCCTGACAGTTTCCAGCATGGAACTCTGCAAAATGCCTGTTCTAAGTCCTCCTAACATGTTGGGTGAGTGATTCTGATCTGTTTTCCACTGCCTGACCTACATTCTGTGATATAAATAGCAACCAGGTGTTAATTAATTCCCATATGCATGCGTGTATGTGGATGACGTGTTTATATACACGTGCGCTTTTTGGGACAAATCTTTTCTCAGTTACCACAGCAAAAGTAGGTCTTACACAGATAAGGACCAGATGCTTAATTAATGAGAGGGCTTTCTGCCTCAAAGGAAGGCAGAATATAAAAGTATATATAAACCATATATACTTGAGATGCTGCCTCTGCCATTGTATGCAGCCCAGAACCCTCTGCATGCTTGGCATGAAATTGCAACAGAAGCCTCCACATTTTGTGTGACTGGAGACCATGCTTTACCTCCAGCCACGCTTTGCCCTTCAGCAGTCTGTGCCGCTCATGGCCAGCAGGCCAAGTATGTTCATTAGTGACTTAGAGAGGCAATGACTCGAAGGCCATGGCAGCGCCTCAGCTCTTGGCTGCAGAAGGAGCTGTGCACATCAGCAGCCTGACGATGGTGAGAGCCTGCCAGGAACACCTGCCCACAGGGGAACACTTACCTGAGGTGTACCAGTGACCAACTGAGGGTAAATTTATATTAGCAATGTAGTCCAAAGTGAGTTTCTGGAGTGAACCTCCTGAAGATGCCCACCTGCTGTGCTCTGGTTCATGTTAAGGAGCTGACTCATGTTTGGGTTAAGCTACATCAGGAATGTACTCGACAAGCACACCTAAGGCTCTCCACACAGTAACCAGCAGAGTGTGGACTTAGCAGGTCTGGCTATCTCTGTTGGGTTGGCTTGTTACTCATATATACATAGCCTGAATCCAATCTCATGAAAAAGCAGTGCATGGATGAGTGTATTACAGGATGATGTGCCAGCAGTACCTGGCATCACAGCCATAGCCAAGAACTAGGATATGAAGATACTACCTGGAGATGGCTGTATACCATGTATTTGTCATGCACAGAATCTCAAAACAGTTGGAAGCGACCCCTGAAGAGCTTCTAGTCCACTCTCATATCCCCAGCTACACATTACCTATGTGTTGTCACTTTTTCAATTAAGGAAGCCGTGGTCCCAGGCAGTTGTTTTGTAAAACCCACAAATGCTGGCCCTAATTTTGGTACTCATAAATAACACTGATCTTTTTTTTCCTTGCCTTGAGAAACAGGCTTTGAGGGTCTGTATGGGCCGACCGTGGGATACAAAGGGTACCTGTGTCTGCCGGTGTGCTAGGCTGGCAGATCCATACTAGAGCTCTGTCGCACTCAAGATAATTAGCTGGACTAAGAGGCTGTCATTAGCCTGGACACAATGCCGGACTAATGGAGTTACACCACTTTCAGGATCTAAACTGGTCTCTGGTCACGTTGCTCCTCCAGATTGGAAACATGTACCAGAAATGTTTGTAAACCCCTCTAAGAGGGTGCTGCATCAGACACACTTGTCCAAAGGAGTAGGAATGGGCAGGTTTGCTCCCTGCACCTGCCAGACAGCCTTTGTGAAAGATGTGCAGTGTCAGAAGCTTAGCAGTGCATGTGACTTGTTTAGCGATGATCTCTGTCATTGTCCCTGCGAGAAAGCAAATATCCAAGATCCAAACTTCATTCAGCTGCTGGGTAAATGACAGTACAGAAAGTAAAATGAACAGTTGGAGAGGCAAACACCAGGGGTTCCTGCCTCCAGGGAGATGAAGTCCACCATCTGGAAACCACACAGTATGGCTTGAGGAGGCCACAAGTCAATCAGAAGTGCAGTCATTCCCAGATGTGAAGCACAAATTTGGCAGTAGGGCTAAGTGAGACTAACTTGAATCACACAGAGATGTGAACTAGCAGGTGATGTAACTCCCCTTTGACTCATTTACCTGTTTCCCCTGGGATAAATTAAGGCAATTACACTTTTGACAAGTATCAGTGTGAATGCAGATTTTACTTCTAACCTTTCTAAGTGGTCTAGTACCAAACTGACCAAGTTTTCTCACTCACACAGGTTTTACACTTGAATGCATCTCTGGTTATTCTCAATACACCGTAGAGATGATAGATTAAATTTAAGCTTGCCCAAAAATACCTACTTCAGAGATGCTGTCCAGTATCCTCTTATTAGGGATGTAGTTGATAGTGAGCTATCAGAGAATAAGAAAAAGCTCAGTTCATGGATGGGGCTCCAGGACCTTGACTTTGGGAGTGGCAGCAGCATCCTGCTCACTGAACATTCAGGCAGGCAGGCTCTATGCCTCGACATGGTTACCAGTACTAAAACCAATGCTGCAAAACTGCAGTTGTGAAAATCAAAATTGCAAAACATACTTGCAGGGTGTGACATTGACAGGAAAAAAAAAAAAAAAAGGCTCAAAACTTCCTGGAAATTTTGGAAGCAACACCACTGAACCAGTTGAAGACCGAATCAGATACGCCTTTTTACGCAGCCTGCAGAAAAGGAGGATGAGAAGAGAATTTACTGCTCTCTACTCTCTAAGAGGAGATTGATGACACCTTGAAAAACACAAATAGTCTACTCAAAACAGTTAAACCTTTTCCTTTGTATTGGAGCTCCCACTATTTTAGTGTTCTTAACTGAAGATTAAGCTAAGAATTTATTTTTGAAAAGTAAAAATTAAATGATTTTCATTTTTAGAATCTCATTCTATCTTCTTTTCTTTAAAATGCCTCAATGAATTTGATTTCTCAGATACAGCAATGAACCTGAAATACTGCATTTTCTTGAATTCCACAGTGGTCTCCTAAAGATGTCTGTAATTAACAGGAGTATTCCTTAATTCTTTTATGCCTTGATCCTTTTTTAGTTCTTCCTAGTAAGGATCCCCAATTCGGAATTGCTAACGTATGATCATAGATGTTGAAGATAAAAGTTAGAAAATATGATGAGCTTTGAACTTAGTCTGTTTTCTTTCCTAAGCACTGAAATGTATTGTAGTTAATTGCCTTAAAACTTTAAGCACACTGAGAGCCTTTAAATTAATACAGAAGTAGGATTAAGTATATAAAAGCACACTTATTTTTATTGCTCATATGCCTCTGGTAATAGCATTTTAAAATAATGAGCTGGAGGCTAAAATTGGGTGAAACATTGTACTGAGCTGGCGAAAGAGGAGTTTCATTAGTGGATGGACGATTACAGAGATGACGGATTTGACAGATCCAGCCAGTGTGTTCAGGAAATCATACAATTAATTGCTCTAAATAGCAGGCATTGTAACACATTCTGGAGAAGGGAATTAAATGGAACAGAAAATGGAAAGGTATTACACGAGAAGGTACCGAAGATGAAGGACCACTTGCTCGCACTGCACCTTCACCTCACCCGACACGCACCGACTGCTTGGGTATGGAGACAACTCTTTACAGAGACAGCCCAACACTGCAGGCTCTGCAGCAGGGGATCCATGTCCACATAGAGTCCCAGCATTCCCACTGTCACCTATACCACAAAGGAACCCACATCCCAACCGCAATGCCTCTGGAAGAGGACAGAGTTTTAATGTAACTCCTTTTGAACTGAAAAACTTGTGACCCTTTAAACACTGCTCACAAATTTACAGTTTTTAGTGGTCTTCATTGGGGCAGCCTGTAGATCAAGGGGAAACAGGAAAATGAAGAAGAGAAAATTAATTGCAGTAATTTGCTAATACAGCAATACAGTGGTGCTTTGTATGCTGACTTCTTAGTGCATTGTATACAAACATCTACACGTGTGTCCACTGAGAGAGCTGTATATATATATTTATCTCACGGAAACCTATGGTAAGATAAGGCTTTTGAAAAATTTTGTCATTTTTAAGGAAGCACAATCTCCCTTCATGCTTCATATATCTAATCCAATAATATAACCTGCTATTTCCAAAAAGTTCAAATTAAATAAGCACCTGTAGACTTTATAGGAAAAATATTAATCCTGTGTGTCTATAAAATGACCTATAAAATAAAATGGAGTTACTGTCTAGGTGACAACTTCTTTTTGAAAGGGTATCTCAAGGCCAGATGGAAGGCTGGGGCCACAAGAACTATTGTGATGTTTAAGCATCACGAGTTATCTTCTGTAAAGCCTAACTGTCTTTTACTGAAATTGATGAGAGATTTGCAATTGACAACAGTGAAATGAGGTCAGAGACACAGCTGATATGACTAATTACCAAGCTACATTCACTCCATCTGTCCTAAAAAATGTCTAAGAAAGAGCATAGAGTAAAACATCTCCATCCTATGCTGATGCTCATCAAATCCTGCACAAAAATAACAGTGAGAGCACTTGGAAGATTTCATCCTCTGAAGTATCCAAACATTTGTGCCAGAATAATTCCTCAAGTTTCTATGTAGAGGAATTTTGTGGGTAAATTACAGAATAAGAACTCAGATGACAAGAAATGTGTAGGTGTGCTTGTTGTATATATTGTGGCAGATCCTGAAAACCCACTCTGCTATGTAGGTGCCTGAACCCTAAGATGAAATGCCAAGTAAGTTTTCCTGACTCACCTAGGTGTGTCATGCTGTCTCCAGGCTAGATGCAAAATACATGCTGGCAATCTCCCTTTCAGGCTTTGTCTTGACAATGCAGCAAATGGCTTATGACTCCTGCTCCAAGATCCAAAACCATCACAGCTGCATGACTAAAAAAATAATCCTGTGTAGTAAATGAGTTCCTAATGTTTAAATTTGTTCAGAAAATGCTGAAAGGTTAATTTGTATTCACAGAGCTTTATGCCAGTAAGGTATTTATTATTTGTGCCTCCTGTGTTAACTTATGTTGACTAATAACCATCCATCTACAGCTAGTATAAAACCTACGTGGAACCCACAGGGTTCCACAGCTGTGGCTAATTTTGGAGAAATCAAATCATATGCTCTCTTTTATTTATATGTCCAACTTTTATTGTTTGGTGATCTGGTAGCACAGCCAAACTGTACTCCTGATGGTGGAATTGCAGTTTCAGACAGTGAAACTAGCAATGAACACAGGAGTATCTATAGAAGAATATAGAAACAACCAAGTTTGGAGAGGAGGAATGGACCTCAGATGAGGGTTTTTTGTTTTTTCCTTCTAAGGTATTGATAGAGTCAAATACCAAGGCTGGGATCGCTGTACCTGCCACGCAGTTTATC
This sequence comes from Hirundo rustica, assembly GCF_015227805.2. Classification (NCBI taxonomy): domain Eukaryota; kingdom Metazoa; phylum Chordata; class Aves; order Passeriformes; family Hirundinidae; genus Hirundo; species Hirundo rustica. Next base: position 44,465,670 of record NC_053455.1, on the reverse strand, counting down.
TGCTACTGCGAACAGAACGGGAGCATTGCATTTGTGCCATTACACGAACACCATTTATATTGTGTATGTAGAACTGAGAAGCATTATTTCACTAATCAAACCATGACACTAAGCAATCACCCAGACTCCTGTCTATTCAAACATAGTGATGTTTCATACTCTTCCACTTCACTGATTTATTTTGTAGCAGGGTGTATACACACACACACACACACACACACACAGAGAGAGACGTGCCTGTTAACTGTGCACCACAAATCTGAACAGCTGACATCTCTGTGCTTTTCATAAACTTTCCCTGGGATCTCTCTCCAGAACTGAGACCAGTGGAAGTGGAAGAGCCCACACCAGTATTACTAACCTCTGTAAAATACGGTGATCATACCCAAAGTGCCCACTGGGAATGGCCAGTGGCCCACGCTGACTCCCTGACCATGGCCAAGGACTGGGAGAGAGCTGCCCAGCCAAAGGCACGGGGCTGACCTGCGCAGAGGGCTGAGCTCCCGGCTCACACACCTGCTCTGCCTCTGTTTAGGTTGCTTCTACAGATGCAGTGATAGTGTCTCCTAGTGGCTATACTCCTGAAGGAGCAGACCCTAATCCAAACTTGACACCTGAAACTCACGCTCTTTAGAGGCATACAAAATACGAACACATCTCTAGATTTTTAGAGTATCTAAATCAGCACTCTGCAAGAGGTTTTTTTTGTCTTGTTTTGTTTTGGTTTTTTAATATAAAACCAGAAAAACACTAGCAAGGTACTCTATTCTTTCCCTTTAGTAAGACTAAAGAGAAAGATAAGAGCCACAATAAAACCATGTGAAGGAAGGACTTTGCTCAGAGATCTAAAGGCAAGCATAGGCATCAGCCGATGAATCTCATGTAACCTTCAGGTCCTATCAAGACCCTGTAAAAGTAAAGGAAATGCTGAAATGCTCTGCTTTGGTAAATCTCCATTTATTAGATCAACTCACCATGTGCTGAGCCCTACACCAGACATCACAGTCTGTGGGTATGGACGCATGCCCTGGGATCTTTGAACCGCGCTAAGCACTCGTGAAAGGTGATGCCAGCACAGATCAGAAGGCCAGGTCTCCCAGCAGCATCCTGCCTGCAGTTATGGCCAGCAGAGGATGTTTAAACAGATCATAAAAACAAGAATCCTTGAACTTTATCAATACTTGGTGCTAGCCCTTCCTCCTTGAACAGGCTATTTTCCATTTTCAACACCAGCTAAACACCAAAAATCCATCTTAGTAATGAGATCTGTATCAGGGTATTTTGCGAAAGAAAGACTAAACCTTCAATACACAGCCAGCGTAAACCGAAACCCCACTAGCTGGAACTACCAGTAAGGTAGACCCAGAGGGCACATGGGTCTGATTTTGCCATGTTGTTGAACGTTTCTTTGCTTATTTTCTTCCAATTGAAGTTTCCCATTGCTGACCATCCTCTAGGAACAGAAAGATTTGTGCAGCAAATTTCCATAGACGGATAAGCTTAACCAAATAAGATATTGAAAGAAAAAGAAAAGAATGACTGGAAAGGCACAGGCACGGAAATATGTCCTACTAAATCCTGTCTGCAAGCGACAACTAACTCTTAACAATGGAGCACAGATTTACCTTCCTCTGTATATATATCAGGGCCTTTTGTTGTTCATTAAACATCCTGTCACACACCTGACATCCTCACTTTGAAGACTTTACATAAGCTTCCCTGTTAGAAAAGTAGTAAGTCACTACAAAAATGACTGCAGTTGGAGCAGCTTTAACACCACAAAATAAAATCCTTATATACTTCTGATTTCAACTAACATATCTAGCTGAACATCCCAAGAGCGACTAGATATAAATATGGAGTGTATCCCTTTGTTCCCACCTCCAGCAAGTCTTTCTCCATGTACCTGTGTGCGCCTGAGATAGCGCTCATTGCTGCAAGCAGAGCAGTGTTTCTGCCACCATTCTCACATTGTGCCACTGCTAGTGGAAAGCAACTCTTGAACAAGGTCCAGTCAATATTCACTTTCCCTGATGATTCTTCTGGTGCCTCAGTTTGCTGACCTTTATGCCAGAGTGAAAGCTAATCTCAACCCTGAGCTTTTCACTTGAGGGGAAAGATGAAAATTCAGTTTTGGAAGAGGTTCTTACTGGTAAACACGGATTGACAATTGAAATGCTTCCCACTCAACTTCTTTTTCCACACCTCCTTCAGCTGTCACAGACCAATAACTGAATCATACTAAACAACAATTTCAGTTTGTCTTCTTCTAGGTAAATTTCCTACAAGGTTTGAAAACAAGGCCTAAACTTTTTGTTTCTTCTCACACCCTGACAACTTAGCTCTGTTCCATAATAAAAAATAAAAGCATGCATCTACTGAAGCCTTTCTGGGTTTGGCACTCTGATTTTGCAGCCCACCCATTCAGTAAAATTCTTTTAAAAGCAATTCTCTTTCTACACACACTTAAAACCTCCTTTCATCCAGAGCTGACAGATCACTCTAACACAGCCACCTCTTATTAAACTCCTGTACAATTGATCCCACCTTCCACCGCTGGTCCAAAACAAGCACAGATCTCTACAGACACCTCATGTAGGAATACAAACAGCAGATGACCACAACATCCAGAGAAGAGTGATAGTTAGTGTAGCCCAAGGATACAGAAAGCAAAGAGCTGCAACCCTAGGCTGGTCCTTCCATCTCTGAGCTTCTTCTTCACGGCTCTGATCTTTTGTTGACAGTATCTAGTTAAATAGAGGAAAAGCTACATAGGGCAGATTAAACCGCTGGGCTGCCACCGAAACAAAAATGTATAAATTCAGTGTAGAAATTCCCTGCAAAGGTAAGGCAATAGCAAACGATAAATTAATGATTTCTGCCACAGTCCTGTGAAAAGCCAAAGAGCCTCACATATTTGTCCTCAGTTAGACTGGGGGATTGTCCCTTTTCCAAAGCAACCCAGACCAATACTTTCAAACCTTCCATTCCTCTCAAAGCAACTGCTTGGGAGCTGCTGCACAGACAGCCAGTTTCTTCTTCTGACCAGGTAACGGGACACTTGTGTGCACACCCTCCCAGACATGTGTTGGGTTATTTAAATCAGCTCAGCAAGTCTTTTAGCCTGAGAGACACAAAGGCAATATAAACAGAGCTTCCTTTTGCACTCTGTCCTTAGAGAGTCCTATCCTGAGCAGATCATGCTGATACAACATGACAACATCCAGGGATAAAGGGGAGGCTCACACTAAACGCAGTCTAATGCTAGGCAGTGTTATAAGAGGGCAAGCAGAGATCAGTATTTTCTTTTCTTTCCTACTACCAGCAAGTCTGTAAACTGAACAAGCCCCCTGCCTCATCAGAGAGCGATGAAGTGAGCAGTCCTGGCAAGGGTAGGGACAAGGGTTTCCTTCCAAGGGACACTATCAGAGCTGAACTGTGTTTGCTTTACTTTAAAGCCTATTGTAGAACCCTTTGCCCTTCCCAGCGTTTCCCTTGCTAGAACTTTAACGCATTTGGCACAGAACTGCAAAATTGCACAACTCCTCAAGAAGTTGGATTTGTTTATTGCCTTTTGAAAGGATGGCTGGGGGGACAGGTTTTTGTTTCTTTTTGAAATTATAATATTAATCATAATTGTTATTATTATTAACACAACTATTACATTTAGGAAGAAGCTTCCCCCTCCCTTTTGAGTGAACCATTCACTCGTACTCTTCTTTCAGGCAGGTGGTTTAAGCTTGATCTGCCCTCCAGGGGTTAAATAAAGAAGTGATGGGAAGGAAAACCAAGACCTTTTCAGTGACTCATATTTGAAATTTTTTCCCTCGCTCTCTTCTATATGTGGATCGTCTGCTTCTCGTTTCCTCTCGCTCCCTAATTATTCTGTTAGGGAATGGCGAGGGGCAAGGATTAACAATGAAGCAGATGACAGGAAACTGTTACCAAAAGAACAATGCCGGGCATCTCCCCCATCCTCCCGTTCCTCCCACCCAAGAGATGGTCCCCCTCACCCTTCTGTCGATGCCATGGTTCCGAAAAACCCCCTGTCTTCTCAAGGGTCCAAGGGATTAATTTGGACAGCAGGGCGCGAAGGAGGTTGGCTCTTTGGTATAACCCCCGCTCACGTCTGGGGAAGCAGCACGCAATTCCTTGTAATCCTGGGGGCTCCGCAGGGCGAGGATCCGGCAGCTCCGCTCCTCGGCTCTCCCTCACCCCGCCGTCCCAGAGCAGGCTCTCGGTGCCCCGGGGACCGGCGCTGCTGCGCCGCGGCCGCCCAGCAGTGGCCGGCGGGGCGAGGAGGCGCTGGCACCTGGGCTGCGATCCCCGGCGCCCTCCCCTCGCCGCGGGGAGCGTGTGCGTGTATGCGCGGCTGTGTGCGAGAGCTGGGGGGCGACTTCACATCGGCGCGGCGCTGGCTGAGGCTGGATTGGAAGGTTTAGCCCTCGAGCCGTGGATTTGCAGTCAATCCCTCTCTATTTTAGGCACGGGCTGACATCACGAGCCGTTGTTACTCCTATAAATCCCCCCCAACAGCTCCTTGGCAGCAGCGGGGGGGCTGGGGGGGTGCGGCGAGCCCCTCGCAGGGGGAGGGCCGGGCGCCGCCGACCGCGACCTGCCCCGTTCGCCGCGGCCGCCACCGCCTCCCGGGGCAGGCTCGGGACTGCGGGGAGCCGGCCGGGAGCCGCGGGAAGGCTCGATCCCGCGGACGCACGCACACACGGAGCTTCGCTCGGGGTGTCCGGCTGCCGCCGCACACCCGCACGTGTCCCGGCGGGCGGGCCGGCGCTCGGGCGACAGCGGAGTCCCGCAGCCCGGCCGAGGGGCTGCGCTCCCGCGGCACCTGCCCAGCCGCGCCGAGGCGGCGGCAGCCTCCAGGGAGGCTCGGCCCGCCCGGCCCGTGTCCGCGCCGCGCCGTCCCACCGGGCCGGCCGGGCTGGCTGACGGCCGGGCCGAGGGGCCGCGGTAGCGGGGCCCCTTCCCTCAGGGGCGCGCAGGGTGCGGCGCGGGGCGGTGCTGCCCCCTGCCGGGAGGTGCGCGCGGCGCAGCGCCCGGGCCCCACCTGCCGCAGGCTCGGCCCGGCCCGGCCGGAGCCCGCACCGCCGCGGCCCCGGAGAGCGGTCGCCCTGGCGCTTGTGGCCGCAGCCTCTCCCCACGCCTCACCCGGGCCCGCCCCGCGCCCCTACCTGCGCCGCCCGCCGCCGCCCCGCCCCGCCACCGCGGCGACGCCGCGCGTGGCCGTGGCCCGGCGCACCCGGGCGCGGGGATCGCTCGGGGCATTTCTGCAGCCTAGGGCAGGATGTTTCTGTCCTGTTCTGTACCCGCACTCAGGTGCTGGGGCACAGAACGCTCGTGTCACGGCCGGACACCGCCACACACCTTCGCTCCGTTTCTCTCAGCTGGGGCGCTGCCCGCCAACCTCAGTGCTGACCTTCCATCCAAGTCTCACCAACCTGATGTCCCGTTTCACAGGGAACAAACATTTCTGCCGCAGCTCGTTCCCTCTGCACCGAGGAGGTGGCGCAGAAAGCCAGCAGCCATGCGGAAGCCCCCTGACACGATAAGGAGCTGGGAGGGTGCAGGGATTGCACAGCTGAGCGAAGCCTGCCTGACCCTCCGCACCACTCCCACTCCCCCAGGATGCTTTTCCTACAACCAAGCCAATTCCAGTTACTTGCCCTTAAAAAATGGCAGGATGCAGCCTATCACGCAATCCCCAGTTCTAATCAAATACACATTTTTTTCTTGTAATCTCACCATGGACGTAGGCTTTCAATGGAAATAATTTACAAGGACAATTCTATGAGAGTAACTGCGGATGCCTGAAAAGAGCTTGTATTTCAGTATGTCCATTTGCTTTCAGCGCTATTTTTCGGCTAAGCACCCTGCTTTTGGAAGTAATTTAATGCAGCCCCAAAAACATACAAAGGAAAAACATACACTCGTTGGAGTGAATAAGAATGCAGAGAGTGTTTTGTTCTCCTCTTTCCATGGCAATATCCTTATGGCCTTGCCAGAATGCACAGCTCTTTTTCCTTGAAGGGAAAATGAGCTGCTATACATGTTGTGCTATTTCACACCCTTTCTCCAACAGATGGCACAGATCCTCACCTGTTTAGAAAGAGATGTTTGAAATAGTTCTACATCTTAAAAATAGAGTCAAGCCATCAAAAAACCTAATAATTTCAGGTCACACATTGCTTTTTTTCCAAACATTTATCCCTATTTTCCTGCAATTTTGGCATTAGATGCTAACCCCTGCATAGTTCTGCTCAGTCCGTAAACAGGAAACTACTGTGGATAAGCCTGACAGAAAGGATGGACAAGCTGGTTTGTAATTCCCAGGAACAGTCAACGTGATACAGATGCTTGGATACGTTGATATGACTGATCACTTGTACATGTGAACACCCATGTCATGCAACCAGAGAAATAAAACATTATGTGGGCATTTAGAGATAGCCAGATTTGAATCTAGGATTTCAATATGATTGAGGTCCAGAAATAAAAGTAAATGCTGCAACCTCATCCTCCTCCTGTAAAGGACAGTGCTAAAATCTGAATCCTGGGGTTGAGAGATGTCAGGCTATTTTCTTGCTTCTGCTTTCTTTGAAGAGCATCATGGCTGTAAAATAAGGGGTTGAATAGTGCTGTGCATGCACAGCTATAGCAACATCCTGAGATTTTAATTCCATGAATTCCTACAACTTTCTCTTCAAGAATGTACTTTTGTGTGATACACAGCTAGTGAACAGCTATATTGTTGCTGTCCAAGCCCAGAAATTTTCAGCTGATTTGAAGCCAAATAGGGATGAGATTCAGCACTGAGGAGCAGTTAGAAGATCAGTAAATAAAATATGATCTTTAGTAAAAGGAGAAGAGTGAGGTCTAAGGCTGGGATTAAAACAGACTTCTGCAGATCTGTTTGGATCCCTTTAGGATTTATCCAGTCTCTCATCTCAGTTGTAGCAGTGGAGAGGAATAATGCTATGGAAAGCAATGCAGTCACGGTGCCATAACTGAGAAGACAACCAGTCACAGGTCTTTATAATTTCTGTCTACCATTAAATAATACAATAATTATTTAAAGTGTAGAAACTCTCATTTAATGTAATCATGAAAGAGCTTTCTCATTTCACTTCCTTGTCAATAGTGTTAGGAGGAAACACATGTTGACTTTCTGCAAGTTTGTGCTTCTCCAAAACTGACACCTAATTTCCTCTAACCCATTCTCCCAGCAGGGGAGTACCACACATTCATTGGCGTGTGTTCCTCCCAGCAGAGGAATGAAACACATCATGGTTTTCACATTTAATTCAGGATTTTTGTTGCTGTTGTTGCCATGCAGTTTGTCAGCCAAGCATAATCTCCTGGCAGGAGAAGACAGAAAAATGAGATAAAGAGAAGCAATACACTTTGATTGTAGCCCTTAAACTTTTTGATTTAAGCAACACCATGTGGTCCTATTGCCAGTGAAAACAAGAAAAGTGCAAAAGCATAACACAATAAATATTTCTGCCAAGAAAATAAAAAAGAAATTACATGGAATGATGTCCAATACTAATTGTCCTTTTAGCAGCAGTTTTCAGATTCAAAAGTGGGTAGAAACTACTGAATGCTAAGAAACTCTTAACGAGGTTTTACAGCATCAGAGAATCAGAGCTGAAATCAGACTTGCTAACTTCGAGTTGCCACAGCCAAGCAATAGGCAGAACACAACTTCAGGATCTGAGTCCTTCCTGGTAAGAGCACTAAATCTTTTCATCAGATTCCCAGCCTTCACATCCAACTACTGCTGTAAGCTGGTTTGGGCACTGTAATAATTTGAAGGTCCTAAAAACTCCAGGGTGTAATATATGACTTACCAAGAAATCATTATTGATGGAAGACAGTCATTACTGTCTTTTCTCCCCAACTTTTATAGGATCAATCCCTCGTCTTTAGCCATGACTGAATAGAGAATAGAGACTGATAGAATGAAAGAGCAGTGACTAAGGACCATGAGGACACCCAGGTGTCTCTCTGGACAACATGCCCAGTGGGAGAATCTTACCCTCTGATGTCAAACAGTTCAGCCTCAGTTCAAGAAAAGTGCCTGCTAAGACTGAGACCTGGACATTATTCCTCACTCTGAAGAGCTACAGAGGAGTAGTTTTACCACAAATGTATGAGAACAAATGGGAATCAAAAGTTTTCCTGAGGTTTTCATATTTCTTTGAAATAACCCACCTGGAAAAAAAAGTATTTAAAATATATCTTTCATGTTTTCATCTATTTAGAATACCAGGTGAAAGAGAACTCCTCTGTACATTTCATTGTAGTGGTTCATGTACAATAGCAGCACCGGCTGCATTAAGAAAAAAGATCTTGTTATTTATATAGTCCTTGAATTTTGTGCTGATTCTGCTTTTTAGTGTTCCTGAAGAGTCCCAGTTGAGAGTGACAGGCAAAGAGACAAGGGCAGTGCAGAGTTCCTAGAATGTGACTCAGATAAAGCAACAATGGATTTAAATAATGTCAGACATGAGTGTATAGGTTAAAAAAACAAATCATGGTTTATTTAAATGTGTAAAGTACTTGGGAGGGAAGAAGATTACATTGTACTATGGCAATACAGACAGCACATACCACAAGCTCATCCATTGTGAAGAATTCAGGCTACCCTTTCCAGCCTCTTAATCCACTCAGTCACACAGATCTTTGGGAGAGGCTCATCATCAATTTCTCCAGGGAAATGCACGTTACAGATTAATTTCAGACAGAATTTACTGTCCTGTTTCTGCATGTTAGACTCAGGAGCAGAGCATCGTCCTCCCACCAGGGGAGACAGACAAAATATGGCAAAATTTCTCATGCACTAAGACCCTCTGTCATGGGTTAAGTAAAAGTAGCCTGATGTAATATCTGATCCTAGTACAAATTACCAGGCTGTCTGCCTTAACCTTATCCCAGATGTGTCTCATCACTGGGATGAGAAGCCTAAAGTAGCAGAGACTCAGATATTATATTATAAAATGCCATTTCCAGACTCAGATTTTTATTTCATGTTCTTCTCAATCCAGTCTTTGAAGGGAAGAGCTTTGGTGTAGCCACTGTAGAGTTCTAGGCTGCAAGTTTTATCATAACCCCAGCTCACTAATCCCATCAGGTGCCACCTTAGCTCAGGAGATGCTTTTCCCGGCAAAGTTATGGCAGCAATCCCACCAGTCTCAGCAGGGCAGATATTAGAAAAGGCAGTGTGGTCTTGTTTGGCACAGAACATACTGTCAGTGATGCTGACTTGTATCCCATTATCCTCATACTGTTGCTCACACAACAGTGAATCCACCATCTGAACCACTCCCATGCGGATTGTGTCATTCTTGTATCCGGGCTCTTTAATGTCAGCCAATACCTTCCAGCCAGTAACCATTATCTTTAAATCCTCTGTGGATGAACTCAAGTCATGAGAAGATGACAAGCAAATGGGTTGAACACGACTGCTGATCCTGGCTTTGTCCAAGAGTTTTATGACAGCTATATCAGAATCAAGTAATATAGGGTCATAATTGGGATGCACTATGATGGCAGAAATCTGGAGAGGAAACAGTAGGAAGAATTGCAGGGTTAACAGAAATGGCAGGTCAGCAGCACTCTTTCCATACTACTAAAATACATTTTAGTTTATCTTGCATACTTCTCTACTCTCACCTAAGGTGTTCTTTCACTCAAATGAGAAACATGCACAGATTGAGCATCTTCTGACCTTTTTTTTTTTTTTTTTTTTGTTTTTTTCTTTTTTTTTTTTTTTTTTTTTTTTTTTTTTTTTTTTATAAATATTATTTTCTTCTTTTTTTTTTTTTTTTTTCCTGCTTGGATTTCAGTAAAGTTTTTATTGCATGAAACATTTCTTACTCAAAAGCAGTCAAGGACATTTTTTAGCAAAATGGGGAGTTAATATGCAGTTCATGTTTTCCTCTGTGTACTGAAAAGGTTTTACCTACCATCACACCTTCAGCCTGTGGAATTTGGATGGGGTGGGGCTTTGAACTAAAATGTTACTTTCTTATTGAAATGCACCTGACTTCCCACCAAAAAAGACTACTAGCAATACATTACATAATATTGGAACCAAACCTTTACTGCTTGTTTCCTGAATGAAATGTTACAAGAACAGATACGGCTCCTATAAGGAAATACTGTTAAAAAAAAAAAAAAAAAAAAAAAAAAAAAAAGTCTTTTCTTACAGGAAAAGAATGAAAAAGATGGGATTAGAGAAAAAAAAAAAAAAAAAAAACCCACACTAAATTAAAAAGGGGTCACAAGGGAAAGAATCAAGTGAGTTATGATGTTTTGGATAAAATCCATGAATTAACTAAGACACACTGCACGCTTCCCCTCAAAAAGAGACACACATACCCAAAGTTGCTGTATTTCACATTTTGACTTCAGCCTTTCAAGTTCTGCTTGAAAAAAGGAAATCACTCTGGTGAGCACGAGGTGCTATTTTGGAGCTGGAGTCAGACATAAACTTCTTTTCAGTTTAGAGCTGTTCGGCCTTGGGGCTGAGAAGTGAAATGTGCTCATGGCATCAAACCAGGATTTAGAGCACAAGTGTTTCCCTCATAAATTATGCTAATCAATTTTGACAGTAGCTGGCATCTCTTCTACTTTTTTGCTGGCAATATCACTCAAGACATTATGGCCCACAGAACCTGAGCTATTTTCTTAATTAGGGGTGAATGTATGAGTTGGATGGCTTCGAGGAATTCAATGAACTACAGCATGTGCCCTTCTTATACTGTGGCGCTTGAGTCTCTACACATGCATTTCAAAGAACAACACATAAGAGAGTGCACTGCCCAAAGGCTGACCCTTTTCCCCCCATACAAGGCAGATGTGATCAGCATCTACCTGTGCTCATCATTTCTCACTCCTGTCGGGCTTACTCACCCTCAGGTTCTGGATGGTCTTTTCATCCCTGTCATCGTCTCTGTAGAATTTGCCCAGAACCACCTTGAGCTCTGCTGTCTTGAGCACGATGGTCTTGCCCAGGTCAGTGACACAGTGAGCGGCCACCACCACGGTGCGCTCATTCACCAGGGCCCCGCTGCAGATCAGGATCCAGGCCCCCTTCCGAAGGCTGTTCTCCTTCACCCCGCTGGCGGTGCGATAGATGGCCGCTTGCCACGGCCACCTCATAGAGGTCACTGCCTTCTTAAGGGTGATGTTTTCTGCTTTTCCACAGACTGAGGAAACATGAAGCAAAAAGTAGGTAACACTTTCTCCCCAGAAGAATCTGAGCATTACTCTTGAGTCCTTCTTAGAATGTGCCAAAGGAAACTAAACTTCAGTGATGAATACGAAGGACAGTTGCCTAATTAGCCTTTGTCTCTAACCTGCAAAATTATAGGATTATTTGATACAGCTTTTTAAAAAAATGTTCAAGATTTCCATTATTATCTGAATTCCTGGGTAAAGTAGGAATATGGATTTAGCAGTTGAGCAGGTGAATTTTCACAATAACCGTATTGAGTTGCACGATAATGAGATGACTGCAGAAATGGAAAGAACACCCCTGACACTTGTTTATCATAAAGCCATCAGAGCAATAAAATTCACCCCAGGCAGTCACAGTGTATTTTTGAGGCCTCTCCTGGCATGAATCGTTGAACAGGTCAATTCATGCCTATAAGAATAGACTTACCTTGCTACAAGAAGCAAATGCATCTAAATCCACAGCCATCCTGGGGAAAAGAAGAAGCAGTGCCTTGTTCTAGGAATATGTTACATACACTTGGACCTGGGGTAAAATCCCCTATATCATGAAAGGCTTACTTCAGTTGAAAGAGTTACATTGCATGGTTGCATTTTTTAGTCTCCCTTAGGAGACTTTTTCTTCCTGGTATGTAGTGTGTGCATGTCCATAGTGAATGCGATACTTTTCAAAATACATGATATGATCTCAAAGTAAAACCACAAACAAGAATAATAAAAATTTGTTATTAAGATCTACTTTTCACAGTTTGCTTGATGTCAGTAGTGGGGTTTACCAAACCTTGTGACACTCTTAGCCTTACTTACTTTGTGCACTAGCTCCAAATTAGATTTTATCTAGACTTATAGTTTGCAATATGAACCCTTCCTTAGCAGGGTTTATTAAAAGAAGAGGCTCTTTAAAATTGCAGACTCTCCCTTCTATTGCTTAAGCTTTGATGGTTTGTCAGCTGTGTGCCAAAGTATACAAATGAAAGAAAAATCCCATTTGTAGTAAATAATACAGAAAAACATGACGTGGTAGTAGAAAAGCTATTTCAAATCAGGAGAAAGACTCACTATACCATTTGCTCAATAAAAGGAGTAGAAAAATTAATGGCAGATTACAGTGCTGAAAGCCTGATCACTTTACCGTCAGCTGCACAAGTTCTACTGGTGGATAAAAAGACACATATATCCTTCAAGCTTTATTGCTCCTTTCTCCCAGCTGGAAAATTAGGCAGCCTACACTGCTTTGACTCCCTAAATATCTGAGATGAATACACATGCTGTTCCCTCATTCACCCAAGAGATATGCCCTTTTTTTTTTTTTTCTTCCCCTTGGAGACTCACTTGGAATACACACAGGGGCCCTCCCACTCCACTTTCCTGTCTTTAGGCAAGTCCTCCTGCTGCTGCCCAGGCGGCGGTAGAAAGGAGAAACGCACTCGTACTGGAGCTGAGTGTGCAAGTGCTGGTACCCTGGGGGCAGTTCTCCAAATGGCAGTGCTGGCTTCTTGGTTGGATAGATTTGAAGCTTTTGCTTGCTGAATGCAGAAGAGTAAAGTTGATGCAAAGGTGTTTCTCTGTTTCAAGGGACAAAGAACACAATAATTATAATATTATAAAAGCAATCATTACAGTAATTTTATCACCAGTTGTGTTAAGTATCATTTAAAATCATATGAAGTTTGCTTGTGAAAGACTAAGGAAAAAAAATAATTCCTGCATAGTTTAGCAATACTTCCATTTACATCCCAGCTATTTTATTTACATATGTCTGCACACATTCATAATTACACATATGTTTACACATATCCTATTTGTGTCTCTTTTTTCATTTTACAGTTTCTGAATTGAAATCTGTTGACTCTGAATGTGGAAGTTTTTTCCATTCACAAAAGGACTGAGAAATCATTTTTTAAATAAAGAAATTACACCTGAATTTGGCATTGTCCTAATTAATTCTCAGTAGAGGGGAGCTATGCACATCTTTTCTCTAGTGAATATTTTAATAGACAGTATTAGGAATTGACTCAGATTAAATTATGTTGCTAAAGTTGCTTGATTTAGCAATTAACAGAGATAATTGCCTCACCACAGAGATTTCATAATTTCATAATCGCTAAGCTTCCACTTAGAAATTGTACTGATTAGCTAAAAAAGGGCACATAATTAAGAAATAGATATATGCACCAACATAGATATGGACCATAAGCTTGACTACAGTTATACTTAGATTTTTATCATTTAGAATGTGTCCCTTGCTTTAATGCTTAAAAGCTCATATCTAAAACCCCCCACCTTTTTATGCCTGAAAATTTCAGCAAGAAATTAGTTTCCCCTTGAGATTTCTTGTGCAGCCTACATCCAGAAAAGACCTTTTTTTTTCTTCTCTCATGATGATTTCATTTTTTATCACAGAGAGACACAGATGTCTCCATCATATCCAGTCTGTGAGGCAATATATAACAGGAAATTAATGTTACAAAGAACAAGAGCAATGGCAAGTCTCTTGTATTTTGGAAGAAGGATGAGAGCTGCTGTGGTCATATTTAGTCTGACAGGGTACCATTCCAAACTCACAGGTGCCTTGCAATATTGCATAATCTAGACTTTACCTCACTATTGACCTATTAAATGGAGATTCTACTTTAAGGGATTAAAAAAAGTCCACAAACATGAGATGCCATTATCTCATGGCATCTTATGGATGGGAGGGCATATATGTTCTCTCAATACAGCTGGTGTTCATATCTGAAATATAAAAGACCTGTATTCAAAAGATAATAGAGAAATTTAAGCAAGAAAAATCCTCTAATAGCTACTAAAGCCTCAGAGCCATCTCTACAATCATACATCAGAGACTTGGACAGTGGCTGAGTGATTGGAACTATATGTTTGCCTTGCTCCTCAAATCTTCTCTAGGCATCTGCTACTGGCTGTTGCCAGAGACAAGATATGGCTTGAGCTGGACCTTTATTCTGACCTGATATGACTGTTCTTAAGACCAAAGATGAGGAAAGTTCTTGCACTGAATCTAAAATTAAATGAGTCATGTACTTCAAAAATAACCCTGAAATGAGAAATTACTACTTGGACGAAAATGAACCTGAAAATTGCAACATAACTAATTCAGATTGGGTTTATTTCAAGAAATCATCAGAAGGGTAAGCCCAGAAATGGTCTAATATTTCTTTCCTTCCCCCCCTCCTACTCTACTTTCTCCTCTCCCTCATGCCCAGCCTATATACATTGTGCTATATTGCTTTGCATGGTGAAACTTACTGGGAGCAGATTGCATTGCCATACCCTCTTCTCTACTTGTGCTCTCCCTGTACACTAAGATAGCACATGTTCATATTTTAACACACATCATAAGCCCCAGGGAACTGTTCTTAGACTGTTCTCATTGTCTGTCACAAGCTTGCAAGCACAAGTCCAGTATCATCCTGTAGTTTGTCTGTCTCTATCTGTGCATTTCTTCTTGGCTGCCTCCAGCAACTGGCAACCAGTGCTTAATCAGACCTCCCCTCCCAGCGCCTCTCATTGCTCAACTATCAGTGGATTTGTAGGAATCGCTGCTCAAGCAGGCTAAACACGGAGTGAAAAGGAGAGGAGGGGAAAAGCAATCACATTTTTTTCTTTAAACTGTAGTTGAGATATTACATTCTCACCTTGACTGAACCTGCATTGGAAGCACTTTCTGTCTCACCAGGTCAGAGATCTTTGGCTCTCTGCAGGCTAGAAAAAATATAATGTTGCACAGTACTTTTTCACATTCACAGCTTAAGTGCTATGGTTCATACACATTTCCAACCTTTCCTCTCACTAACTATAGTGGACTGGATTAAGAAAAGAGGCAGTTAAGTTACATGTGTTAAAATAAAGATAGATCCTGAAACCTAAAGCCTTGGAAAATACTTCTTCACAGTTCAAAAGATCTATCTCTGCACTTTCAGGCATGGAGGAAGATTTTTTCATCATTCAGTGTGTCTGAATGCCATACTTGCACCACTGCAAACTTTTCCAGTAATGGACTTATATATAAAAATACTTGATTTCCATCTGTGCAGCCCCACACAGTTAATCCCAGTGACTTGGCATACAGAGAAAGGCTGCAGGATGTTATCTAAGAGTCTGTTTGTGCACTTAGGGAAGGAATTGGAGGCTCTGATTCAAAGGAACACTTCAGAGTTACCTGAATATGCATAAAAGAACAGAAAGGAGATCTAAGTTTTGCATATTCAGTTTACTTACTTTAAGATTAGGATAAAATATTCAAGTTCAATTAACTCTGTCAGTGTCTCCTTCCTGCTGCCCTGAGTGGGAGAAAAGGAATCTTGCAGGATGGATTTCATCTGTATGCCTGAGCACTTGTTCTCTGTCTAATTTAACAATATCTAGTTCTTTGTGTTTGATGTATGTGTTAACTATTATGTCAGTATCACAGTAAGCATCAATAAAAATGCTTTCCACAGATGATTATAAGCTTCAGGGAGAGATTATTTTCATCTAAAACAACAAAATAAAGCAAATTCCCCAGGGGACAGACATATTCCTTATATTATCATCATTTCAGTTAAAAAAAAAATCCATATGCCAAGAAACTGCTTTCATAAAATGAATTTAGCAGTTCCCCAGCCCAAATTCATTCATTCATTCATTCATTCACTCACTCATTCATTCATTCATTCATTCACTCAGGATTTCATACACACTTAGTAGAATAACTCCAGGTCAAGAGCATAGGATTTAAAGGTGTGATTAAGTGTTTTGATGAATACATATAATTTAATCATATCTTCATAAGGCTGCAATGTACAGGCTCTGCCTTTTGCATTCATGACTGGTCCCATTGTTTTAAAAGGATTGTGAAAAAAACAGTTATTCCCTATGACAGCAAATATTGTTAACAGTCTCATGAGACAATTATTTCATTCTATTTCATTTCCCTCCTGATCTTCTTTGATTTTGGTCTTATGCAGGTTCAGTCCCAGAATGAGGACAATTAGAGAGCATTCCTTTCCCTGTTTAAAGATGGAATCTTTTGGATTAATTGGCATCTTCTCTGTCTGAATATAGCAGCCAGAAGAGCTGGCAAAGTACAAAACTCAGTATCAGGTATCAGCCAGACAGCTTACAATTAGCAAAGATGATTGTTTGTTGAGTGCAAATGATATTAAACACAATCCAGTAAAACCGTAGCAGCTTGTGTGAGTTGTGGTAAGAAAAGTTTGTAAACTACCTTTTATGCAGATTGGTTGCTTCCCTGACCATTCTCCATCGTCTTGGCAGGTCCTTTGTTCATTGCCACTAAGAACATATGAGTTGTTACAAAAGAAAGCAATGACTGTGCCAATTTTTGCATAGCGTCCATTCAAGAGCCCAGTGTCTTCCACTACTCTTCTGTAGCCATTGAGTGGGCCACCAGGATCTGAGCAGTTTTTTTCTTCTAGAACTAATAATAGGGGAAAAAAGATGGTAACCATTTCATCAGGTTGACTATGTTATTTTCACTCATCAAATTGATTGGCATTTCATTCAGATGTTACTAAACAATCTATACTTTATTAAAGACACCTTTTCAAGACCCATCTGGGATCCCTGTCTTTGACAATGTCAAATATTAAAGAAGAAATTAAAATACAGAGATGTCTGTTTATAATACACACTTTAGCCTCACTGAAAGCACAAGATTCTCAAACTGGTAAAAATTCTCAAATTGTTAAAACCTTACAAGTAGCTGTCAATCATGAAAAATAACCTTGACTTTCCATGACGTTAATGTCCTATTAATATTAACAAGGCTTCTTCAATAGCATAAATGGCTGCACTTAAGCTATTTGCAGGAAACAGGCCCTTGGCACTCTTTTCCTTTCTCTCTATTTTCAATACTTCACTGCACTTGGATAATAAAACTAGACTACTTAATTTTGCTATTATGTTTACTTGCATTTTGTTTCCTTAGCACTGAGAGAGATATCTCAATAATCCCGGAAAATACAGGAATTGAAAGAGAACACATGTACATATTTACTGACAATATGTTTAACATGAAAAGCTCATGCTATATTCTGATTATAAAACCTCTTTTCCTCCTTCCCAATATTTTCCACTTCTTTTTAATTCTTGTTGTGTTTAGTTTTTCATTTTGTTTTGTTTTTGTTTTGGTTCGGTTTGTTCTTTTTTCTCAATTAAGTTAGATTTTTGGTCTAAATATAGAGGACAGTATTTACTATGTGATGTTAGAAGATGATTTTTTCTTTATTTTTAACTCCTCTGCTCTTTCTATTTAGCAGCTGACAAGGTACTTTTTTTCCCTTTGGATTTCACCTCAGTTTTCTTGTCAGGACAACAGTAACATGAAATTCTGTTTAATTTCTCTGCCTGGTGTCCTAGTGCATAATAACCAGTGAACATCTAGTTCAGACAGCTGGTGTGGTGCTGCTCACACAGGGCTCAGAGGACTGGGAGGTATCAATTGACCCAAAATTGCCTCTTCCTATCATTGCTTCAGACTCGGCTGCCTGCTGAGCCTCAGTTCACAAAAGCACAAACATTTAACAAAGCACACGAATATTTATTTAAATTGCTGTGAAACCAGCACAGTTACAGTGCAAAGGTATGGCACTGTCCTGTCACAAAGTCCTACCTTGTGCCACCTTGTGCCCAGCTCAGCAAAGCCTGTGAATGCACAGCCAGCCATAACAATGCCACTTCAATGGAGAGCACGTGCTTTTAATGGTGAGTACAGCATTCAAACAAAGTCTATATTTCAGTGTTTTCTTTACAAACATCGGATTTTAGCATATGCTGAAGCCTATGTGTATAATACTTTTTCACGAGTTATATTCAGTAAACAAGGATTCTGAACTTCCTCTCCACCAGGAGGAAGGGAAAACCAGAGCCCTGTCTCCTTTTCATTTGGCTCCATTTTCCTGCTGTGTACCTCACAGGCTCTCTCACTTGTGAACCACAAGTGACTGATAACTTGATAGCAGCTAAAGACTACAGAGAATCCCCCACAGAATAATGCTTTATTTGCAAGTTGCCTTCTGCACTGATGACTGGCCTGGAGGCATCATCTGGTCAGCAGAATGGGTGTTTCCAAACGTAGCAAAAGCGTGACCATGTAAGTCACTTAAGGGCTTCTCTTATTTCACTACTTCGACAGTAATTATCTTCTTCCTTAGGCTCAGGGTTATGACCTTTTTGATTTATTAAAATTTGTTTATTAAAACAAAGAGAAAACATCTGGGAAGGACAGACCTAGCACTTCAGTGGCTGCCAAGTCTAGAGACCGCTCTTTCTATAGATCTTTAGTCAGGGCCGTCATGTGGCAAGGACTTGGCACGATGCTGACATTACATTTACTGCAACTGGAGACTTCTCTCTAGATAGAAGAATACCTATGGCTTGCTCTTTCAAATGAACTTATATACAGCTGTTTTATAACACTACCCCAAAAATTTACGTTGTTTGACATAACACACTTATAAAACACCTTATCTATTGAACCAAATTATTCTGGAATATGGAAATGAAATTATGCAATGCAATTTAACTAAAGGAAATTTAAAGTCTCTTTGGACGACAAGAAGGAATTTTACAGCTGAACCAATGTGAATGGTAGCCATGCCATCCTGCACAGTCATAATGAATGAAAGTTTCTTTTTCATCCATTTTTGTCTAGGATGGGAATTGAAATATGAGTCTAGTGTTCACACAGTAAGCTCCTATTCACCTCCACAGAGTGCACCAGGCTTCTGCAGAGGTGTCGGACAAGCAGAGTAACAGAAGTAGCAATTCATTGTTGCACTAAGTCCCCCACTTGGCTTTGGACCTAGACATTGTCTCTCTATGTGTAAGAAGGATACAAGACTAAGGACTCGGAGGTCATTAGTTTTCAGTAAAGTGATGTTTCAGTCAGACCTTTATATAAAAAAATCTTGCAGGCTGGGGTTCCAGCAGAGTAAGACAAGAATTCCTACTGCTTCTTAAAGACAGGAAGACAAAAGGACATGTTATGTCACAGACCTACCAAATTTCAAGTGAGATTTAGATAGTCTAGTTTCATGGGAATACATCTGCCAAAATATTTGATAAGAATTAAAACTTAAAGTGACCTTACCACATTCAGGATGATGTGTTGACCAAATCCCATCAAGCTGACAGTAGGCAACACGGCTGCCTTTTAAGCTGTAACCTGCGTTGCACTTGAAGTAAACCTGGGCCCCGTATTTAAAGTCATCTCCTTCCACAATACCATGAGCGGGAGCACCTGGAGTCCTACACATCACCACTGACAGTTCAGATATTTCAAAAAAATCCACTTTATTACAAAAACAGGACTGTGTTAGGATGATTCTTTACTTAGAACATAGAAAAACCAATTACAGTGGACACAGGAGTCAAAATTAAAAGACCAGTATATGCTGAGCTTTGAAAGTTGTTTAGACGTCAGCTCTACAAACACTTACATCCCACTTTTCAAAACCTATCTAGATCCATTAGGTTCAACAGGATGACTCTGAAGTGTCACGTGATCATGTGAGTAAGTATTTTAATCATTATGGCTCATTTGCTCAGAATATTAGCACTTGAAATACTTTACATCTTAACAAGGGTTTTGAATGAATTACCATGTTTGGTCAAGAAAAAAAGAAACCTAGATCCTTAAAAGCCTTATACTGAATTTCTTTCAAACATCTCTTTACATTTTATATAGATTTTCAGATAACATCTCAGAAATTATAAAGCATCATTATTTGTGTAAATCAAGCATTAACATAATTACATTAAAAAGGAAACTTGATATTTACTAAACTGGGATAATTACCCTTTCCACAGGATTTTTTTCTATTGGGAAAATACAGATGATATTCTATATAACTGCTGTAAGTAGTAAATATGAAATTAGGCATCAAAAGCAAGATTTCTCTGACAGCATCAAGCCAACCATGTTAAGGTCCACCCAGCCCAGAAACCTGTCCACCTGTGGTAAACAGTAGATTTGAAGGAAGGACTGTAAAACAGAACAAGCAGTAGAATACTTTCCTGTCATAATCTTTCAGCATTCAAAAGTCTGAAGCTCAAGAACTACCTGAACCACAATGGTATTTTTGATATAACGTACCCTGCTGATTTTTTTTTTTTTTTTGACATTTATTTTTCTTAGTATTTTCTAAATTCAGCCACATACTCAGTGCCCACAATATCCTATGGCAATGAGTTCTACAGACTAAGTGCAAAAAGTGAATATCTTCTTTAGTTTTGCTTCTAGTCTGCCACCTGATAATTTTGATGCTGTACTTTCTTTGTTATGAGAGGCAGAGAATGTCCATGGCTTAACCTTCTCCAAGTCACTTTTTACACTTCTTAAGGCCAATTTCCTGTATGTAGAAATTACTTGTGTATTTCTGTAGGTAATGTAGGAAACATATGGTTTATTGTCTACACAGTTATCCATCTCTTTGTCTCCGGCTTTGCCTGGCCCATTCATTGTGAAAAACTGCATGGGAGAGGATTCAGTGCAAGACATAGATCTGCATATGTGTTTTACCTGCCAACTGTGGTACTCTGCTGACAACAGATAGATCAGTGCTAAGGAGATCATCCCTACTTCATGCTTTTAGAATCTGACTTTCCTGTTTTGCCTCATAGACAGTTGTTTGCTAACCTGCAGCCAAATTTTGATGCTTAAAACTTTCAGAGGAAAACTTTCCTAAGGCCTCTGTCCTTACACAGAGCACACATAAATGCATCCTTTATATGGATTTTGGACCATCCAATGATTAACATAAAGAAGACATCAAACAACAAGTTGGAAGAATCATTTGTGCACTAATGAGCAAAGGTCTTGGCAAGAAAAACTGTCTAACAATTAAGCATTAGAGAGGGGCCTGGACTATAATGCTCCTAATCAAATCACATCCAGTTAGGGGAGGTCAACATTTCCTCTTGGCTCCAAGTATTCTTCATCAATGTCATCATTAGCAAAAGAATAATGATAAAAAAATTAAAAATTAATTCCTAGACCTTGATGTTTCTCATGTGAAATATAGACACACACACATATATACACACATATATATACACATATATAGGTAGATATGTGTATACATAAGCATGTAGATAAATAAAACATAGACTATGGGAACATAGAATTTCTAGATGTTTTAATTCTCAGAACGCTCATCTTCCACTCAAGATCTGTGTATTTCCAGTCACTCCCTCCATATCTTTCTCTAAGCAGGAATCCATTTCCCTACATATTTATTTCTCTCTTTCAATATAAAGTCGCAGTCAGCTTGTCAAATGAGAAAAGTAGATGAACCATCTGTGTACCTCTCAGACTTCTACTTTTTGTCATAAATACAGGTTTTCTGTTTTGATTATGGTCCAGTTCAGCTCTTCAGAATAAATATTTTGGTGCTTTTGTATTCTAGGTCCATTCTGAAAAAAAAGTCACCAAGCTAAACTTGCTCACTAACTATAAGTATCTGTTCTTGTTCAGTCCCTAAGTGCTTAAGAGATTTAGTTTCTTGTGCTTTTGATTTGTTTGTTGCCAGCCTTTCTTTAGATTCTCTGTGCCCCTGTGAGCCAGCTGGAACAACTCTGGTTTTATTTATGATATAAATTCAGTATTTCATACCCAGATTCATTTAGTACTGAACTATAGCCTAGAACAGAGGACATGGAGGCAGAAGGTCATGAAATCTAATCACAGCTAAAAAAGTGTGGTCATAGGGAGGTTGCTTCATCTGCTGTATGTGACAAATGAGAGCACCCTTTTCATCACAGGGATGTTACAAGCATTAGCTCATACACACTTGTGTCACAGAGCCACTGTAGGGTTTCTCTGATGGCAAAACACCTTAGCATTATTAATAGAAGTGTCCCTTTTGTTACCCATGACTTTAGCTACTGGTTGTCTGCTCTCTTGTAACACGGAGGAATTTGCCACTGGAGACAGAGCCACTCCATTCTTTTTTTTTTTTTTTTTTTCCCTATGGATCATTTTATAAGCTCATTCTTTCTCTCTACAAATTAAATGTGATTTTGAATCTTAAGATGCTCCCTGCATTTCAGTCCCACAGCTGAGCTCTCTGTTTTCAGCGATATTATCTAGTCTGAAAGTCTCATGCAGTTACTCCAGTACCTGCTTCTACTGCTTTGGTTTGAGCTCGATAGGTTTCTTCCTCAGTTTGACTTGCCTTTTATCCTTTTCACCTAATGTGTTCCGGGGAGCTCTTTTGCACCTTTTCCCTTTATTTGTGAACACTTCAGGCAATGGAGTTTTGAAGAGTTATTATGAAGGGAATCCTAGCCCCCATGTGTTTTATCCAAGTCTATCTTATTTTTTTGTGGATAGCTTCCCATCAAGAGTGAATTTGACTGGTTCTTACATCTTGCAGAATGGGCAGTGTATTCCATTGAATTTTCAGACAGCCTTCTTTGTTTGAGATATTTTATTGAAGTCTTTCAACATTCTCTCCTGGTGTACGACTAAATCCAACTTTCCAACAGACATTTCTCAGAAGTTAAAAAGAAAGGAAAAGAACATTTTGTAAATGTAATTCATACCTAGCTTTGCCCCCTGGATACACATTAGTTATAAAATCCAACCACATTATTTGATCCACTTCTCTTCCATTTCTAAGCTTTCTAAGGTATTTGATAAGATTCCAGATTCCCTTGCTTAGGTAGGATGGACCTTATCCTGCCATCTACTGTGTATTTCTGAATATCAGTCCTCCTTCTGTGCATGACCCAGCAGAGAGAGCTGGATCCTCCTCACAGCTCTCACTCACCTCCAGCCATCCCCATTGCAGCTCGTATCCACCCCCAGCTGGACCTGTGCCTGGTCTACCCTGACTGCTACAGCATAGCGCTATGAGCTGTTTGGACAGCACTTCCCTGGGAAGCAGGTGGCCAGGAGCACTCCATGAGCTTGAGCCATTCCTAGGCCACTAGTTAGACAGATCTGCCCCACATGAAAAAAAGCAACAAAACAACAAAACCAACCAAACAACCAACAAAAAACAAACAAACAACAAACAAACAAACAAACAAACAAACAAACAAACACAAACAAAAACAACCCCCCCAAAACAAACAAACAAACAAAAACAAAAACCCACACCCCCCCTAAAAAAAAAAAAAAACAACCAAAAACCAAAACCAAACCAAACCAAAAACAGAAAACCAAGCCAACAACATTCCTACTGCCCTGTGACTCTGGCTTCTTGCCTTTGGGGCAAGTTAGACATGTGTCAAGTGCTCGACTTCTGCACCTTCCTCTTGGACCAAACCCACCAGGAATCCAGAAAATGGACAAGGTTTCTACAGAATTCTACTATGAGGTGGTAATGGACAGCCAAATATGAAAGACAGTCATTCAAGTTCTGTTAAAAAAATCTGAGCAGCCCAGGGACTCCATGAGGGTTAGGCTGATCCCAGTAGTCTTCCTGCCAGGATGTCATCAGATCTACAATTATTCTGGTGAATTTATATCTAGAAAGGTGAAATTAATGTTAGGGAAAAATAATGCTGAGAGTGATTAAGAGCTAAGAATGACCACCCTGCTCACGCAAAAGTTAAAAACTATAATGATTGAAAAGGTAAAAAGAGAAAGGATACATTGAAATATTTAAAGGAGGACAAAGAAGTATATTCAAGCAGGAAAAAATTAGGAACAGGATAATTCGTACTCAAAAAAACAATTTATAGAAGTTGTCTTGACAAATGTTGGAAAGGCATAGTAGGATGTAAGTTGAAATTATATGAGTCTCTTCGTTTGAAAACAAACTCCAGCTAAAAAGAAATAGAACAGACGTTGTATGGAGCAGGGCAACACCGTAAACACATCATGAGCAGAGATATTTTTGTGTGTTTTATTTTTTTCCTTATTTTGCCACACAGTGTTGTTCCTGGGAAGTTCCACAATTAATCTATATAGGCATGTAGGTAACCCCTGCCTTCAGGGTTTGAGGTGAATTTTGGCTTGATACAGCTCTGTGCAGTTCATAAGAGAGCAAAGTAGGAAGGTATATGAGAGGGTGGTTACAGGCTCCTCTGGCAGAAATGCTCAGTTGTGACAGCCCAGCTGTCAGATAATAAAAAACAGAGCTGCTGTAAGTGTTTTTATCACAAACTCACACATTCCCGATAAAACTTATACTTCTTGCCTCTTACTTTGGTGTCTTGGGAAAAAGGAAACAATTTCTGTCTCAAATGAAACATTAAAATGGCTTCACATTTCATGGATAACTTTCCTCAATCTGAGAAAAACTTGACTAGAGAAACAGTAAGTTCCTGAATCTTTAAGTAAAATATTCTATTATTAATAATAACAGTACAAATTCCTTTCCCTTTTAAATTATATGTAAGAGACATTCCTCAGATCAGAATAATCTGCCAATTAGAAATAGTCTTTGGGCTCATTTTATCTCCAGTGAGATAAATTAGATGATCTCTTGAGCTACACTTTTCTCTCTCCAATATCCTTCAAATCCTGCCTGATGGAATTTTCATTTGCTTTTGTCCCAGAGACTCTTCATTAAATGAACACTATTTTTTTCTGCTGCCTTCCTCTCACCCACTTTCTTAAATAATATATACCCCCTCATACATATAATTTATTAGCTCTATATTCTGCACAACCTTTCAATAATATATTGCATGCCTGAAATAAACCTCATTTCTCATTGCTGGTACTAATAAAAGGTTTATATTTCCCTTTTTGTCCCTCCTTCAAATTAGATGCAAGAGCTTGCATGGAATTTTGTTCTTAATTTGCTTACAAAAATTTTTAATATTGCTACTTGCATATTCCCAAGTCAGAGTTTTTCTTTCAGGCTGACCCATGCTAATGTACATAGCACATTTTGCCTATGTAGTATAACTCTGAACATTTTTTATAGGATCATTGTATGGTTTGGGTTGAAAGGGATCTTAGAGATCATCTAGTTCCAGCCTCCCTGCCCATGGCAGGGAACCTTCCATTAGGCCAGGTTGCTCAGAACCCCATCCAGTCTGTCCTTGAACACTTCCAAGGATGGGGCATCCACAGCTTCTCTGGTCAATCTGTGTCAGTGCCTCACCACCTCACAGTATAGAATTCCTTCTTGATACCTAACCTAAATCTACCTTCCTTCTGCTTAAAAGCATTCTGCTTGTCCTATCACTATTTGCCCTTGTGAAAAATTTCTCTCCAGGTCTCTTGTAGCCCCCTGCAGGTACTGGAAAGCTGCTGTAAGATCTTTCCAGAGCTTTCTCTTCTCCAGGCTGAACAACCCCAGCTCGTTCAGCCTGCTGTCATAGAAGAGGTTCTCCAGCCCTCTGATCATCTTCCTGGCCCTTCTCTGGACTTGTGGTCCAACAGGTCCATGTTCTTCTTGTGTTGGGGGCCACAGAGCTCTTCAAGGTGCTTATAATGTTGCTTTTGCATAAGCTGCTGTGCCCAATGGAGGCCAAACACTGAAAATGGTCCCAGAAACCACACTTGGTAACCAGCAGGGGAATAAGAACAGCTTCTGCTGTTACAAATCCTAGCATCTTCCTGCACAAAAAGAGAGAGTTATGGACTTAAGTTGGAACCCCCGGGGCCACCATGCTACCCAAACCAGTGTAATGACTGTCAGAGAAAGCCCGATAGACTGAAACAGAAGAAATTTAAATAACTATCCTCAAAAAGAGGACATTTTGCCTGGAGGAAGCCTAAATTATATTCTGTTCCCCACTGAGTGCTGTCATTACCCTGCATACCTCTGGAAATCATAGCAGTCCCTGAGCCAGAAAAACGCCTGCACAAGGATCCTGAGCATCAGGATTTTGGATCTGAGCTTTGGATTTTCATGGTTTCACAGCAGTGGCCCACAAATGCTCTGGAGCTACAGGACCTGTAAGCTTGAGAAACATGATTCCAGAATCCTGTTGCTGGAGAAAGCACAACATGCAGATTATGTGGAAGTGATTTTTTTTTTTTACCTCTCTGTGATTAAGAAAACAGAAACTAACGGAAAAATCCATCAGAAAATACAAATTTCTTTGAAATTTACTGCTATGAAACCATTCTAACAGAAAACCCCCAGCCAGCTCCACCTACATGCACTTCATACAGCTCACTGATATTTGCAAAGGCTGCCTACAGCCGAGCCTGCAAAAGTCAATAGTGGTAAATCCTGTCATGTTTGCCATTTTGACTCTAAGTCTGATTTGATCAAATTCTTTTCCTTGGTTTAAGTTTTGTTTAGAGGGCAAGCCTGATTACCTGAGTATCATTGCATAAAAGTAATATCTGTTTTTCCAGAAATGGTTATAACATTAGCCTATCTGCATTTTACTGCTGGGGAAGCTACAGCACAGAGTTATCAAGCGATTAACCTGAAGGCAAACAGTGAGTGACTGGCAGAGCTAGAAACAGTCCTGTCGTCTCCTGACATTCTTACTATATTTACACTTAAACTGACATGACTTTTGCAGAAATCAGCAGTAATTATTATACCATTTAGTGATCTACATACTATTCTCAGCAGCAGGGTTTTGTTGAAAGGTGATGGAGCCATATGGGAGCAGATAATTCAGAGTGTCTGAACACACACACAAAGCACATGAGTTAAGGAGGGACCCAGCCATGAGCAGCTCAGCAGCTAGTGCTGGGTGTTGTGATACCCTTTGCAAAGTCCCATGTGTAAAGAGCTCTTCTGAATTCAGAATTACAGAATCTGTAGTCATCACTCATAACAGAGCTTATTTCCTAATCTTGGCCCATGAGCTCTGTCAGCCCATGTAAATCTCTGATACCATTTATTCCTATGTTTATCCCTTCTCTCCCCAGCATGCATCAACAAGGTGAGGATGCCCCAGATTCTCACAAGGTTTGCCAGCAGAGAAGAACTGCCATGGGGGAGGACTCAGATGGTACTCCAGGGACATCCTCCTTTTGCAGCTTGGCATGGCAGCCAGAGGTGGTTAATGCCTAACACATAAGCCCGTAGAGAATAACTTTAGTCAAAAGCATAATGACATTGGCTGTCAGAATATTTTTAGAATGGCTATATCCTCCAAGAGGGAATGAGGTGAGGGATTCCTGGAGGCCACGGCTCAGATTGCTCAGACCTGCTTTTCTACTGCTTCTCATAAGCAGTGCACAGGGCTTTCAAACCAGCATATGAGTTTGGCAGTGGATTTGATAAAATAATCTGCATTGGGAGGTGTCAGGCCATCCTGCCATCCTGAGGCAGCATGGCTCTGCACTCTTTGCTCATGAGAGACCTTCTTGTATTAAGTCACACACACTACGAGGCAGGAACCCTGACTCCAGACTGATTCTTTAGAGGTCTCAGTGTTCTTGTCTGGCTCATGTTTGCCTTCAAGGTTCTCTGCATGCTGGGATCATGGGCATACCATAAGTCTGCCAACAGCAACATAGGATTCGTGAGGTCCCTCATAGAGCAAACTGTGTAAACTGTGGTGGGAATGTCCTCTCTGCAACACTGCTGACACTCTCTCTGAACCTACAATTATTTCAGTGCAGGCTTTGTTTCTACAAGGCGCTCAACTCACAGTGATGGTACTTAGACTCAGGAAGGAGCTTGGCAGCTTCTGATGCTGTTCTCAAGAACAACTCTCAGCTCAACACCTCCTGAATAAATGGAGCAAACACTGCAGGATCCAGCATAAGGAAACTAACATTCTTTCACCACCTCCCTGAATGTCCCACCTCTCCTACACTGGAAAGCACTGATGACTAAGAAGCCACATGAAGGAGCCCAGCTGTTCTGCTCCAGATTCTGGCAAGAGCTGGATGTGAATGGGAGCCAGAGAGACTCGATGGCTTTAGCTTTGCAATGTGATCTTCATTCTTCCCCACAGCAGGAACAGACTGCTGGGAGCTGAACAGCTTTGGAGGACAGGTGGTTATGGTCAGGACTCTGAAGAAAATGCTTTCTGGGGGTGGTATGTGTTTACACGGGCTGTGTCTGAGCGGGCTGGTGATGACTAGAATGCTCGCTTTTCTTCTTTGATTCCACTCAAAACTTTTACTTTTTGGAGCTGACAGGCTCTGCACTTTAGGTGAAAAAAGAACGTAGCTGCAACTTTTAGAACCAGAAATTAGAAGGGCATGAAGAAGGAAAGCCAAGAATGCTAAGGTTTGGATTGTGAATTAATATTTTTTATTTTATTTATTTATCTATTTATTTATTTATTTTAAGATAGACTCTCACAGCAGAGAGAAAAGCTTGGAAACACACAGTAGATCTTGTACAGGAAAGAGCATGGAAACTAATATGATAAAAAGGTGTTCACAGTGATGGCAGTGTTTCCTGAACGACTACAGCCACATATCAAAGGAGCTCTGCCCTACTTGGTCATGCCTGTCACCACAGACTCAGCAATGAGTGGGTGAGGCTCTAGGCAGGGGTCTCAGAGGTACCTCAAGCCTCTCTGTTATCACAAGCACTTAGCCAAGGCTAAATTCCACAAAAGCGCTCATGTCATGGTGATTGCAATAGCTAAAAGAGCCAATATCCCTCAAGAACTTGGCCTTCAGTACCAAATACAAGCCCTGAAGGAGAAGTGTGCCCATGCATTACAGTAGCCTCCATTTATGTTGCTGACGACGGATTATTTTTGATAAACTATCTCTGCCCTCAGTCACTTGTGTTTCAAAAGAGAGGAAACAGTCTAACCTCCTTCATGCCTATTGTGATGTCCCAGGACACATCCTCCCAGCCCCATGCCCAACTCCAGCTCATGCAGAAGTGCTGGGACAGGCTATTTATTACAAAGGTCTTTGGCCTTAATTTATCCCCCACGAAAGAGTCCTGGAAGTTCAAATCATCTCTCATTGCATTTTGCCAGTCCTCACATTAATCTTGGAAATGTCAAAGGAAATCACAACAAGAGCATCTGATCCATCAGCTCCAAGAACCGGAGAGTAGGTTTCCAGTCCTGCTCTCTGGGCCTCTTTGCTTTTGCAGTAGTTCCACCAGCTACGAATAATTACACAAAATTATGATGTAATCCCTACTGAAACCCAAATCTTTTCATTCCCTTCCAGCCAATTGGAAATTGCCCCTGATGTTTTCTAGCTCCCTGCCTCTGTGAATGAGACCGTATCCATGAGAAAATATGCTTGGATCACTCACTGTGATTTATTCATCCGGAGGCAATTTGGAGGCTGTTGCTTACAATTAGCCACTTGATCTTTATCAGCATTGTTCTTAGCCCTTAGAAAGCTGTGTCTCTGGATACAACCTTTCCGGTACTTGGATGGCCTATTTAATTATACAACTGGACCTGTTTGTGCATGGGATACTGGAGTGAATGAAATCCTAATAATCCTCAACATTCATTTTCTCTATCAGTAGCAAGAACTAATATTTATCATAAGTTCTCTAATGTGTCCCTTGGAAAAAAATCACAATATCATCCTGCAGGGGAGAGCACTGTCTGCTCAGGGGGAAAATTATAGGGCAAGAAAGAAGCTGATATGCTTTTTATTACATCAAATTACAAATGAGAGAGTAAATAATCCTGAGGTGTTTCATTGTGGAGATGTTATCTTTCCAAGTACATAAGGACAAGCCCAGGCAATACTCAATGGAAAAGGCCAAAAAAATGTATATTGCTGTGAAAAAAAGTTTCTGCATGCACATTAACTAAAGCAAGGGAACAATATTAAATTATATAGATTCATTCTGGCATAGCTGACAGAATATTTCATTCAGCCTTTTGCAGTGATCTGAGCTGAATTTCATATAGGAAGAACAATCTGGCATTGCCCATTTTAGAAAAAGAGATGGAAATTACGAAGTGTTGAGATGAGAGTATAGGGAAAAGAAAATTAAGGGAACTGAAAGGCAGAAGAGTACTAAGGAAGTAGCAGGGCAATTTGATTGGCTGTGAAATGCAATTTCTGAGCTCTTGAAGAAACCAAAGGGGAAAGTGGGAGTCATAAGAAAGAACAAGCGGGATTCTGCCTGGTCAATTTTGTCATCATTCCTGCCTCCTGGGGCCATTCTGCCTTGGCAGTGTTTTGCATCACCAGCAAACAGTATGAAAGACAATTAAATGATTCCCATGAAGGGAAGTGTGCAAGGTAGCTGCCTCAGAGGTGTTTGAGTGTAAAATCCTCAAGGAGAACAAAGCTTTTTCATGAATGTGGGGGGAAGGGGAAGGGAAAGAACAAAACTGTAAGCATTGAAGAATGCTGATTATTTCAACAAACTTTCAACGCAGTTTTAAGATTACCCCAAAGCACTGCAAGAGCTGCAGTCTGTATGCTTGCATCCTAGAAGTACAAACAGTGTATCAGCAGTCTTCAGAGAGGACTGATTAGAAGGGTAGAAGGGGGAAGAAACAAAAAGAAAAGTTGTGTTTTGGGAGTGTTCCTGCAATTGAAGCTTACGACGACGTGTTTTCAGGCCATAGACACTGGAGAGAGGCCAAGCAGGAACAATTATGACCTATTTTGTACTTTTTGTAGAGTTGTGCTTTGTTTTGGGAGGGTTAGCAGTTGCATCTAATCCACCACTCTATTCTGGAGAGGTAGGTTTGGTGTTGGCATCTATTGCAGGGTGTGGGTGGTTTTTGAGTTTGGGGGTCTCCTTTATGTCTTTGGTGCTATTTAAGGTTTATTTGGGTGGAATGTCAGTGGATTATGTTTATTCTTTTCCTTTAGTGGCAGATCCTTTCCAGAGGCTTGGGAGGATTGGTTGTTACGGTGTTGGACTTGTTTTAGTTCTTGGAGTTAGTTATTGGGGGAGTTTACAGGATGCTGATAGTTTGGGGTGGCTGCTGTTGATAGTGGGCTATGTTCTCTGTTCAACCAGAGTTTAGTGGTGTGGCTATGTTTTATTCTTGCGGGGTGGGAATGGTTTTGGTGGGGACTGTTACTAGCATTATTTGTTGTTTTGGAGCTTGTGCAGGAGTTATCTGACAGGGTGATTCAAGCAGTTTAAGGGTAGAAATTAGAAAATAGTTCAATGTAAAATCCAGCTTTGGGAGTTGGAGATAAAGGATTAAGTCCTTTTTTTCTGAGGTAATTTGTGGAATCCTAAGAAGAGGTGTAGTCTTAAGTCATTGGTTCGGAAGACTAATGGTTGTTTCTAAACTATTAGAGTATTTTTAGAAGCTGAGCATTTTGTTTTCCTAGGGCTC
Source organism: Hirundo rustica (assembly GCF_015227805.2). NCBI lineage: Eukaryota > Metazoa > Chordata > Aves > Passeriformes > Hirundinidae > Hirundo > Hirundo rustica. The sequence continues at coordinate 44,434,263 of NC_053455.1, read as the reverse complement.
CAGTAATGGGGAAGAGGATTAGGAGGGTGGTGAAGTAGGTGAGGGAGGCTAGCTGGCCAGCAATGAGGAGTGGTTGATACAAGCAGAGATTCCAAATCTATAATCTACTCTCAGCCCTTCTCTCAGTACTTCTAGCTCCAAAAAACCCAAAAGTGACATCTCCTCACACTCAGCTCAGAGGCAGAAAGCATCTCCATCAGCAACTTAACAACTGTATTCCAGTCCCCTGACTCTGTGACCTTTGCAAAAGCTGGGGGTGAGCTTGAAGTGTGCCAGGGACGCAGACTGGTTTAGGTTGCAGGGAGTCATTCTGTGCTAAAGAGATGGTTTATGCCATGCATTTGAGGAGGCTTTTCAGAAAAACTCAGCCTCCTAAGTGATTCAGTGGTGAAATGACAGGCAAAAGTATCTTTGTTCCATCCAATGTGGCAAAAATACCTGAGCTGTAGCTTGGTCCAACCTGTCCTCCTGACACTGATTCGCCCTTCCACATGGCAAGTCATACCAGGGAGAAACCTATGGGTGGTTTTATTTCTAAGATGTCTTAGCAGATTGAGGAAAAAGTTCAGTATTGTTTGGGGTGGGCAAGTAGAGATTGCCTATGAATATATTTAATGTAGTTTAGAAATATACTTCTTTTCCTATGGCAGGCCTATCCTTAGATAGATTACATTTACAAAGAGACAATTTCTTGTTTATTTTGATGTTGGCTATGCCTGGGGCTATGCTCTGGGCAGAATACCATGGGGTTTTACCAGATTTTTCACTTTCTGAAAAACTAAAAGAATTGTCTTGTTAATTGACACTGAGGAAATAACAAAGTGACAAGAGGAGCTGTCAGTAAAGCAGATGTTCTGTCTCTTTCAGCCTTGCTGTCAGTGACACTTACTCACTGGAGTTTCAAGACACTATAAAAGTATTATGAGATCAAACACTGTTAAATGGTATGAGCACCATCTTCCCAGAGAGCGAGTGACTAACCCACTCCAACAGTCTTACTGATGGAACTGAGGGAAAGGTCAGTCCTAGGGACCAGTCCTTTGCTGGTTGATTTACAAGCAGCTGTGGTTTAGTGGCTGCTTCAGATGTTTGTAGCAATATCCATCCTCAGCAATCAGCATCATTTTTCTCTTAGGTGTTTCTGTCCTCCTGTGAGGCATCATGGCTGTAACACGAGCTGCACAGCTTTAGTTTATTGCTCAGTGAATTAAGACAGCCCAGAATTAATATTAGGTTATCTTAAAGCACCACACATAGTGTTTGGTGGTTTGGCAGTTTCTCTGTGAGCAGTTCCAATATCCTTCTAACCAAGGGAGGAATCTCCAGGAAGTATACTGAGGTGAAAACTGGGAGCAGAAATCTCTACCTCCATCTCAACCCAAGCCCTTCAAATTCCTGCACTGGGCACTAACCAATACAGATTGCCTAGAAAACACATGATTTTCCTGTAAAGGAGTGTACAGTGGGGCAGTGAGTATGTTGTGAGGCAGGATGGGGAAGCACAGATAATGTCCTAGCAAATATCTAAGCAGCATGACAATGTTCTTCTGATCAGCTCAGTAAAATAAGAGAGTGTATTATGCCACCAGAACTGAACTCTGAACTGACTTATTAAAAACCTTTCCATATTATGTTGCCTCTCAGAGGCAGTTTGAGGAAGCTTCTGGAAAACAGCCACCTCTGAGACCATTCTGTGGTCACAACTACAGAGCTGCTGCATGACAGGTTAAAGGGTGGTGCTGTGTTAAGCTTCAGCCTGGAGCCCCTAATGGATCTTCAGAACCCAAGAACTGCCACACTGAGTGAAACATTTTTGTGTGGGTGTCAAGGCAGGTGAGCCATTGGATTGTAACAGTGAAAAAAAGGCCACTAGCCTCTACTCCTTAGCTGCTCCAGGTATATATGTCCTTCAACAGCAGGAGCAGCGTTATTTTCCATCTCACACACATATGCCAATAGGAAGGACAGTGAAAATGTGGTGGAGAAGGAGTGGCAGTAATCTCATCTCTTTGACATAGCCAACCAAAAACAGTGACCTTGAAAGCAAGGAAGAACTCTGTCCCTTTCAAAAAATCTGTAATAAGCTATTTTCCACTGGAAAATTCAAGCAAAGCCCAACAAAAAACCAAAAAGCCATTACCCAGGAGCAGGGAAATGAAGAGTCATATTTCTAATATTTCTATTTGGAACATCTTCCCTAGCTGGAATAGGACTGATTTCCAGGACAATGTTGCAAGAAAGGACTCAGAGGTGTTTATTTAATTATACCTGAAGTTCTCCATTGTAATCAGGCAGTGTAAGTGAGCTGCAAATGGCACAGTGATTATACACTGATATAATATACAATTATACACTTACACAGTGATTATGGCATTCCTTGAAATCTGTTACTGATAATATTTCTGAAAAAATTAAAAAAAAAAAAAAAAAAAAAAAAAAAACAAAAAACACCCTCCAAGAATTCTGTTAGAAAACTCTGCATTACATATCCAAGGTTAGGTAAGAAAACTAGGTTCAATGCCCAGAACCTCTCTCCAGTGCCTCATCCTAAACTCTGCTGGGTTTAAAACTCTGTCTAGCATATGCCAAGCACTGACAGCTGGGCTCCGTTCTCCCGCAGCAGAATGGGGGGTGGGGTGTGGTTGGTGGGATGTCAACGCTTCCTCCCTGTCTTAGATATCAGTCACTCTGATAGGATGAGTGCATCCCTAAGAACCAGCCCAAGTCACAGATGTGTGAGGCCAAAAAGGATGGAAGTGGATTAAAACAGCAGTGGGGAAAGGCCTGAAAGCTATATTCAGAGGCCTGTTGGCACACAGCAAGGCCAGCCCTAGCAACATCAAAGGCTACAGCAAGGAGTTAGTTTATACAGTTTTGTCAGTTGGATTGGACTCTTCATTAGGATGCAGAACAAACCTCTCCTACTTGGCAGACAGGAGCGAGAAACAGAATAAAAATGGAAATCAGATCTCAGCCCTGAATTCCCCATTGAGAGAAGCTCTTCTTATTTGCGTAGGAACTCCAGTTCGCCTGGCTTTGTTTGAAATAAAGGTAACAGGAAATTTCTGGGCAGGATGAGGTCAAGGTCTCTTGCTTTGGGGCCAGCAAGCCCTGGGAGGACTCTTGAGTCGGAACAGCCCGTCCTAGGAGGAGGACAAGCAGAGGGCAAGAGCATTTGCTACGGGGTACCAGCAATACTGTCTCTACAGCTGCATCCTCAGCAGGCAAGCTCAACAGGGAGACTTTGGAAAAGATAATTCTTAGTTTGAGTTGAACAAATAGTTGTCACACTGCACAGTCATGGGCAGTCTGACACTGGAGTGGATGGTTTTTAGCAGGCAGGTTGTGCACTAGTCAGCTTGTTACTTTCCCCTGAGTCTTTTGATGAAGTTGCTGGTTTGTCTCAGTGTATTTGTATGCTAGGAGAGCAAGATTATCTGATTTTGTGGGTTCCTAATGCCTCTGACAACATTAGAATATACAAAGGTCAAAGAGAAAAGCCTGAGTTCACTCTCAATCATGTCAGCATGGCTAAGGGGACACTGGGAGGGGTATGTAGGTATACTGCAAATTCACTTTAAGATCAGAAAGAAGCCCAAGTATTTTAATTGGGAGTTAGTTTTCTCTGTCTACTGTACCATGATAGCAAAGCACGTTTATTTGTAAGAAGGTATTTTTCGCTGTCCTTGGGATTTGTATTTTTGGGTTTTGGGTCAGAGATAGAAGGTTAGCATTTGTTCTACAATTTCATATACATTTTTTTAACAATCTCTGGAATGAAATCAGACATATTTATATAAAATATTTCTTGCCCTGAAACAGGACTGACTGAAATATATTAGCAGCTGTCACAAAGATAAATGCCTACGTTTCACTCCATGCTGTTGAAGCCTTTAAATCACTGTATTAACCCTTCAAATTGTAAACAAAACGTTAATTTCTTGGCTGCTATAGTAGAACCTAAAAGAGACTGCTAGTTGTTAAGTAACCAGTACCTTGGATTATTTTATTAATATTGCAAATTGTAAGTGACAGAGCAATTAGGGTTAAATATGACCCCAGGAAAGCAGCTTGACCAATGTTGATCATCCTGCTAAATAGATGGTATTTAATTTAATGGCGGAAACAATAGGTTCCCTGTGGTTTATCTCATTAAGGTGATTTCCATAATTCCAATAGTGGTTCCCCCATCTTTAAAATTAAACTTGGTAACAGACAAAAAGATAGAGCTGCATTGGGATGGTAAAGGACTAATAAAATTCTGATTCTGTCATGAAATACCCATTGCTAAATTTGTTTAATTTGGCCTTAACTTATTCCTCAATGAGATAGTCCCACAGTCTCTCTTCATCTGAACTATGTCCCTTGGATTTCTTTAAAACCCTCGTATCTCTCTGGGTACCTTCTGTTGCACCACCTCAGAGCTTCTACATGCACTTAACATTAAGGGGCTCTAATTTTCTTCTCTCTTATACCTATTTTTCATCCATTAACTAATGGGATTGCATCTGAATTACTCCAAGAAAACTAGACTGAAAAGAAGTCAGTCTTACAGTGACCAAAGTCATATTCAATATTCCAAAAGTGACTACTTTATGAAGTTTCCTGCAGAAATAAATTTATTTCCCTTGACTCCACCTCACAAGCCATCACTTTTGCTGAAAGACCTAAGAGAAAGAAAGATTCTGAAGAAGACACAATCTCTCTTTAGCATTTAAACCAAAAGCCTGTTCAGGAAACTACAACTAGCTTTCAAAGAAATAGACATTTTTCCCAGTCCTTCCTTTTGTTCTTAAAAAAACAAATCAAACTTTAATTTTCTGACTTTTCTCCACATACATTGGAAAATACTCAGGACACATTTTGGCAAAACTGAAGGGAGTATCTCAAGGGAAAAAAAAAAAAAAAAAAAAACCTTGAAGCCAGAGAGAAAAAAAGATTTGCCACGATGTTTTCCAACTGTGAAGTTTGCTATTCACATAGAAGGCAGCAATATAGGTGCTGGAAAACAATACTTTGCCTAGCATGAGCAAATGGCAAACATACAGCCACAAACATCATAAAGTAACAGAATTTTATCCACCAAAATTGTTCTTTCACAAGTCAAACTACAAGATTCCCATCAAGTTAAAAATCTTACTGTATATATGTTTATGTCTCCTTTCTTTCATCCTGTTAGTACCTGTAACTTTCATTGCTTACAGTGACAGAAATCTCACCCTATTGTTGTTCAAACTATCTCCCCTGTTGTTTGCTGTGTGGGTTGCACGGGTGAAGTTTTTACACTGGAATTACAAAAGAAAGTCAGTAAAAGAATATGAGCTTCATTTCTTGTCTTCCCTGTACAGTAGAGCCTGCCAAAACTAGGGCTGAGGTTTGCTGGAAATGTAATTATTTGAAATTTGGGCTGGTTCTGAATCAGACAGGAATCTTTTTTTTCTTTTTTTTTATTTTTCTCACTCCGTTCTAAAGGAGCAGAACTAATCTTGCTGAGCAGTTGCAAAGAGCTCAGGAGTTTCCAGTCCCTAAATGACCTGCTAAACAACTACTCACAGGAAAAAAGCTGTTAGCAGAAGAGCCAGACATTTTTAGTCCTGAGGTCAGGAGCTTCCAAGTTTTAGCAACCTCTTCCTTACAGAATCCCTACCAGGAATCTGTGCAATCTGTTCAGAAACAATTTTTTTCAGGTTTACAGAAAATATGAAACAATCTCTCCTCATGTCTGAGCTACTTCTGGATCTGTAGAAATTGAAAGGTCTTTTACCTCAAAATGATTCATCAAAGGAGGTATCATGTCCCTATGATTTAACTCCCCAGATGAAATAAAAGAAATTCCAGGAGATAAATCCACTCCTAACAATGGGATACGCAGGGGAAAGATTTAGAAGTGAGATTTGGTGTATATTGGTTCCTCTGACACAGAACTCTGTGAGCAGGTAAGGCATTGTGTGCCTTATGGCCAGAGGAATGCCACAGCAAGATACAGTAAGCCATGCTTTCTGTCTTGGGCCAAATATGATCCCAAGTGGATTTCACCACTATCACTGAAATCCTCCAGGATCAGCTCTAGCTCAGTGACTTTAGGTATTGCAGAATGCTCCTTTCAGCTAGTATAGATGATACAACTTTTATCATGGCATACATTGCAAAATTCTTACTCCCTCATGCTCTTTTGAGCCCTGTTAGAGGAAGATTTTCTCATGCATGAAGAAGTAAATCACTGGAACAGACAATTGATTTGAATCCAGTTATTTTACAATTCACTTGTCAGGACAAAGCCAGGTGTATGACTACAGTTATAGTAAGGACTACCAACACAGATACGAACAGAATCTATCCTTTTTCATTTGTTTTGATCCCAAGTCTCTCTCATTCATGGTGCCAGAATTCTACTTCCCAGATGACTGTGAGGAAAGATGAATTTCCTATAACTGACTCAGTCTAGAGCATTAAGCACAGGGCTCAGCTGGGGTACGTGTTTTCAGTAGAGAACAGCTGATGCACAGAGTGCAAAGCAGCAGGAAGGGATACCTCTGTCTGATAAGGCTAATCCATTACAAAGGTTTCATGTGTGCAGCTTCCCAGCTCCAAGTCTATTTTACATTTCTACACGTTGACATAAAGCCCCAAAATGATTGAGTGGAAATCTTCATGAACTGCAAGAAACATGTCTTAAAAAATGCCACAAGAAACTTAGTGCATTCTCTGCCTCTCTGACTGGCCAAACCCACACACCAGTGACCTCCTTACAATTAATGCATCGGTGACTACCCTGGAGGCTGGTCACGCACACAGTGCCTGTACTCACAGTTTTCACAGCGATTCCCTGTATAGCCAGCCAGACAGGCACACTTGTAGGTGCTGCTTTTGTCTAGAATGCATGTCCCATCATGAAGACATGGAGATGAAGAACAAGCTGTAAAAGAAAAGCAATGGTTCACGAAGAATGTTCATGGCCTCTCATAGGATGGGGAACCTCTCTGTTTTTCCTCATGGTGGTTTTGTCTTGGGGTAAGTTACATATTTTGGTTAGAAGTTAGAAAGACAAAGTAAAGGGCCTGATGCATGTCAAAAAGTCTTCTGCTCTTACTTACTAGAGGAGGGATCTAATAGAGATAAGCAGTTCTTTTCCCAGCATACATTACTTTTTCCTTTATACATTACATTTTCCTTTACTGCAATCAAGTGGTAAGAAAGATTTATGGAACAAAAATAATTTACATCAAGTTCAATTAATGTTTAGAGCTTAGACTAAATTAAAGAAATTTAATAGCAACCTACATTTTTCCTGCCATTCAACCCAGAATTTAGGGATAAATTCTGGGATCCATGTGTTTTTCAGGGCTTTTTGTGTCTTAAATCTTGGTTTTTTAGATTTTGGGAGTTGCTTTGTCCCTGGGAAACTCTTGCATACAACAATCTAACAGTGACACATCAAACTGTATACACCAGCATACCTTAATATCAGAATGTATAACTGTGCATTCAGCAAATTCCATTGTGTAATAACACACACACACATTTTTTTGGAGCCTGTTCTAAGAGGAGATGAGTGAATAGAAGTATCGTGGTTTAACCCCAGCTAGCAGCTAAGTACCATGCAGCCACTCACCCACACCACCACCTCTGGTGGGGAGAAAAATTGAGAAAGAAAAAGTAAACCTCATTGGTTGAGACACAAACAGTTTAATAATTAAAATAAAATGAAATATGATGATGATAATAATAATAGGAATAACAGTTATATGAAGGTAGAGAGAGAGAGAGATAATGCTGGAGAGAAAAAAACTATCCACAAAACAGTTGTTCACCACACCACTGACTGAAGCCCAGTCCCTCCCCACGTAGCCAACCATGCTCCCAATCAGCTCCCCCCAATTTATATGCTGAGCATATTCTGTGGTATGGAATATCCCTTTGGCCAGTTTTGGTCAGCTGTTCTGGCCATGCTCCCTCCCAGCCTCTTGCGCAACTCCTCCTTGTGCTTCTTGTGCAACTGGCAAAGCAGGAGAAAGAGAAAAGTCCTTGATTTAGAGTAAGCACTACTATGCAATCACTAAAACATTAGTGTGCTATTATACGAAATCCGAACAACAATATGGCCCCCCGAGGGACACCACTTGTCACTGATGTCCACTGAGGCATTGGGCTGTTGGCCACCACACTCTAGATCTGACCATCCAATCAATTGCTCATCCACCAAACAGTTTACCCATCAATTCCATCTCTCTTCAGTTTAACCAGAGGGATGTTGTGGCCAAGCCCAAAGGCATTATGGAAGTCCACAGACACGACATCTGTAGCCCTTCCATTGTGCACTGGTGTAGTTTCTCCACTGCAGAAAGCCACTAGATTGGTCAGGCAGGACTTGCCCTTGGTGAAGCGGTTCTGGCTGTCCTGAATCACCTGCCTGTCCTCCACGTGCCTTAACACAGCTTTTAGGAGGATCTGTTCCATGAACTTCCCAGGTACAGAGGTGAGGCAGACAGGTTAAGTAGTTTCTGGGGTCCTCTTTTCTATCCCTTTTTAAAAATTGGTGCATTTTTATCTCTTTTCCAGTCACCAGGGACTTCACCTAACTGCCATGACTTTTCAAGTATCATGAAAAGCAACTTGGCAACTACATCAGCCAATTCCCTTAGGACATTGGGATGTATGTCATCAGGTCCCACAGACTCATGTATGTTAAGGTTCCTTAGGAGGTCACAACATTGATCTTCTCTTATGGTGGGAAGGATTCTGCTGCCCCAGGCCTTGCCTTGCAGTCCCTCTTTGAACAGTGTGGGACAAGAGCTTGCCAGTGACGACTGGGTCAAAAGAGACAGGCTCTGGCCCTGCCTGCAGCCAGACCTGGATGGCTCCATGTTTATGTGTCAGCCCTGCCTGGGTCATCACCTCCTTCCTGGTGGTCCAGAGGACAAAACTCCTGCCAAGGGGACACCACAGCTGCGCTCCCTCCTGGGGGGTGCTGACCCCTGCCTCGGCTCAGCTCTGCATCTGCAGCAGGACCTTGCTCTCCGTGCACTCCCAAGGTGCCATGAACTGCCGCACACCCTGGCTGCACCCTGGGCTGCTCTGAAAGGCATGGGGGTACAGAGGGGTTCTTGTTCTGGCAATGTGCAGAACTCCTCAGCACCTCCCACAAGCTGCTCAGGTGTCTCCCACCTCAGGAGAAGGCCCATGTGCCAGGATCTGTCACTGCCACCATATGGACCGACCTCAGAGCAGCTTCTCTCAGAGAAGTTTCTTGTTATCCAGATGGCATGAGGTAAGAAATATATAGATGCCACATATGGATTTCTCTGGAGGTTTCATGTGGTGATGTCAGAGCAATTTATACACGGTCAGGCAATGAATGTCTTCCTTGTCTCATTGAAGATTAAGGTCTGACTAAGGACAGTAATTAATTTATTAAAAGAAAATACATATGTGGCAATTGTACTGTATACAACTAACATAAAATATCACTGAGAAAGGGGAGAAGCAGAAGACTCCTTACAGACCAATATTTTGTAGTCACTGATTGAAGCTAGTGAACTGCTATTTTTTTCTTTGTCCCAGCTTTGTCTCCTGATTCTGGAAAAGTAAGTGTGTTAAGTTAACAAGGGTAAGTGCCAAATACTATCCTTAAAAATGCCGGTTACTAAAAACCACTATTTTTTTTTTTTTCCTTTTTTTTTTTTCTTTTCTGTTTTAGGGAGTCTTGATTTCCTGGCTTAAGTCAAACAGCAAGGGACAATGCTACAAAAGTTTAAAGGCACTATGTTGTGTCAGTTGCTTGGGTGTATAGAAACGAAAGCTTTATTGAAAGTCAGTAACTGGCTTTCATCTAACTGGATCCAGCATATGTCTAATCCTTAAGAGACTCTGATAGCTCCCCATCTGGCCTCCCATGCTTCTCATCTGAATTCTGTTGAGTGACTTCTAGTCACTCATGCCAATTACTGGTTCCCATTTCACACTTGGCATGGGGTGGGACCTAGCATCTGCCTTCAGACTAGGCAGCACAGCAGGTTGTGTGGTTTCATCCTTTAAAAACTATACACACAGTGACCTTTCCTAGAGGAGATATAGGCTTTGCAGCTTATTTTGTATCAATCAAAACCTTTCTGGAATTTGAACCAGTGATCTCTGTGCAGTCAGTGCCCCTGCTTCAGCAAACTATGGCTTCTAAGCCAGTACAGAGCTCACAGGAAGAGGAGGCAGAAAACGAAGGAATTTACTTTTGGCATACTTCTTCAGTCCTTTCCACTACACCACTAAGGTGCTAGGGACACCAGACCACCTTCATGTCCTAGTCCACATCCTGTAAGTGCCTCTGTTGCTGCTGCTCTCACCTGCAGCATAGGAAAATGCTTCAGTAAGCCCTGTGAAATCTGTTCTGGAGACCTCAGCTCTTCCACAGTGCTGTGCACAGAGGGAAATTTCAGGGCAAATGCTTCAGTTTTCAATGTGCTGCCAGAGCTTTTGATCCTGTGCTGCTCCCGCTTTCAATTCTATGCTGCCCCATGCACACTGTATTCTTCCCTTAAATGGTCCTGCTGGCCAGGTTAGTGCTTCACATAAAAAGACACTGGGAGTGTTTGAAAAGCCTTTCACTGCACTACACATTAGACCAGAACAGCCTCCTAATAAAGTGCACAAATAGAGCTCCTCACAAACTCTGAGAAGCCCTTTACAATGTGCTCTGTGTGGATTACCACACTTGCAGCCTCACAGCGTCAGAATAATTACCACTCAAAATGGGGCGGAAATAAAGTGCTCAACAATATTCAAATACCGACTGTTCCCTGCTGGGCAGGGAAAACAGAACCAATTCAGCTTGCACCATATGGAAAATGTTAGTTCCCTGAGTGTAGGCAGCCCTTATGCAACATAGCCCACGCTACACTCATTTGTTCTATATCACCTCTCCTGCTGTAAGCCCAGGCAAACTATCAATAGCTTACTGCTCCTGCTAACAGGCACTAAAGGTGATGTTTGAAGAACAGGGCAGGCTGAGAAATGGCATAGGTGCTACATCCAGAAGTATGAACATTTCAGATTGCTAGTTACACCTCTGATCATTAAGAGCTAGGTTTGTGTATTTATATCACAGTTATATAAACTAAATTTCCTGAGCCAGATATACCCTGGATGACCTCATGAAATGTGGGTCACCAGGGTGTACAGAAGGCAAGTTATGGTGAGTCATAGATCCTGCAGGGTTCATCTATGGCAAAGCAGCACAGTCTGATTAACCTTCTGTGCCAGGAGTACTGTAGATAGATTTGACCAAAATTCTTTATGTAGCTAAACAAGGAAGATCCAGGATGAGCGTGGAGGCTGCCGCAAAGACAGTGGCAAAATGACGAGCCAGCTGCACTTTCAGTGCTATTTGAAACTATGGAAAGCAATGTAGGGGACTGAAGCACTGAGTAGTAACTAAACTGGAACACCGCTTCTGTCATTTACAAACACTGAGATCATCACAGAATCGGAAACACCTCTTCATTTTTTATTTTTTTTTTTAAGAGAATAATTTGTTCTTTGTACACACTTGGGGATTTTTTGCTTGTTTTGGTCTTGGTTGGTTCGGGGTTTTTTTAATTCCTAATGGTACATGAGCTAACACGAGAGTTCTGTCAGGGCATTTTCACTGAGCTATCTATGAGACTTTGTATCAGGTTTTTGCTACTTGAGGTTGTGACTCTGCTCCTGCATATGGCATTGAGCAATTCTGCCATTGCAGATACATGTGCCCCTTCCTCTACTTCCTCTGTGCTCTTAATTCTTCGATTCAAACAGAAAAGTCACACAAAACAGCAGCTTTTCTCTGCTGGCTGATGTGCTTGTTCTTCACACAAGTAGAAGGAATTCAGACTTTTTTAGAAGAGCCTCACATTCACATGCCATCTGACAGCTTTTGAATCTTCCCCACACTGACTTTATGTAAGTTGCTGTTGGCAACACAGCATGAAAGTTTTTAATGAAGCAAAACAGGGAAAAAGATTAGTGAAATTGAATTAATGAGAATGAGTGGCATGTTCCACTTTTAGATTATGTTACCTGTGATTTCTTCAAAGACGGCATGAAATCCATCAAAGTTCTTGGATCCATCAGACTGGAAGAGGACATGGAGTGAAGACCCAGTGCTTCGGATGGGAGGTGGCCTCTCATTTCCACAGAATTTCTTTATTATTCGACTGTCCAAATTGTCCCCATCACGGATCTCCACATAGTCATACTGGCACGTATAGTCAAACTCCAGACTCAGCATGGAAAATCTTGGGGAACAAGGACAAACAGTCAGACTGCTTGCCTACGTGCCCTGACTACTGTTTATTTGGGCATTTAGGTATTTGGGGCCTACCCCTCACAGCGAATCAACAAGTCCCTAACCACACAAAGACCCTTCACTCATCTCAATTTTTGCATCATGATGTCTAGAATACGGCTCAACTCTATACAGTTGCTCCATGAGAACATTCAAGCGTCAGAACAGTGAAGTCGAAATTGAAGTCATACAGTCTATTCACATGCATCATGTCTCTAACCATAACAAAATGTCAGAACTTTCATCCAGGGTCAGGCACTGCAAGGGGCATATTTCTATTGTTGCTGTTTGTTAAAAATTCTTCCATTTGCCCTAAATAAAGTTTTAAGTACTGAAAGTTACAGTATCACATAACTGTAAGGTTCAAAAGCTATTTACATTGTGGTGTTAAGAAGTCAGCAATTAGGAATAAAAGGAAAGCTTGAGATGCAATAGAAGCAAAAACAGCCAGAGAAACAGAATGAAAATACTACAGCACGTTTTGCATTAGAAAGCAAAATGGTAGTAAATCCCCAATGTGTGGCACTTGCCCATCTTTTGAGAGCAGAAATAAGGCACAGGAATTAGTGCAGAATGGAAATACTTAAAGCCTTTTCCCACAATGTCTGTCCTTTCCTAGCTTCGATCCAGCCACAAAAGCAGGGCTTTTGTTCATTAATAGCCATGCTATATGCTGCTACTGGAATTCAGGTGGGCACAGAGCCAAAGCACCCCACCAGAATATGAACGAGAAACAGAGGGAGCAACACCAAGTGCCTCTGGAGAATGTGCAATGGTCAGGGGGTTGGGCTCAGCTTTGGTACAGCAAGAAAAGGAGAAGTGGGCCTGGGAGAGGCCATGCTGCTGGTTGTTCAGCAGGATATTTTATAAATGAAACTCGTTATGTACTCGATCTTCCTGAAGATTCCTAGCACTGCAGATGTGTATTTAGGATTAAGCTGTAGCTCCCACATTGCCTATTCCAGTGTGGGCCTAGTGGCTTGTAGAGACTGCATTTTCACACCAAAGAGGTGAGATGAATTTTGGATCTGCTCCTGAGCCTCACAGTCTGAAGGGAAGAGAATTCTGGAGCATGTTTCATACTCTTCTTGAGACTCAGGCCCCCACATTGAGGAGGCCTCCATGTTCCTCCACCTTCCTTTGACAACTCATAAGTTGACTTAAGGGGCCTCTTCACTCAGTCACCTTTTTTCAGGTCATATGGCTGATTTTTGAGCATCAGGAATACATTACCTACAGAGAAATGACTGAGCACTTGTAGGAAGCTACACCAATGGAGCAGAGCCCCTCATTTTTTAAAATAATCTGATGGAATGTAGAAAAAAAAATACATCTGCTTTAAATATGCATTAGAGAGACATAATTCAACTTCGCTTTGCATAAAATGCATGAGTTGAATTCTAGTTCTGTCAGGTTTGCCAGAGACATCCTCACAGGTATCAGGTTATACACTACATTTTCAAAACATTCTTTCACTGGTGAAACATACCCCAGGGATCTAGCCTTACGGAACTTACAGAGCAATACAAGTTAACTCATTCATCTTTGTCACACTTATCAGGCTATGGTTTAATCTGACTCAAACCAGAAAAAATATTTTCTGTTTTTTTGAACTGGTACATTTCTGATTAAAATTAAGTATGTGTGCATGTACAGAAGGAAAGTTTCTGGAATGCCCACCATGTACTGGGAGCAGTATTATGTATAGATGTAAAGGTAAACTGTGACTTGATGTGTGTCCCTGAACAAAGAATATCAAGACATACGCACAGAGAATGAAAGAACCATACACAGAATACTGGTTTTAATTGTTTGCTTTCTCTGTTTAAAAAAAATAATAAAAACAGAGCGGAAAATATAAAAGACATAGGGGTTCAGACTTGCATTTTATTTAACTTGGCAAAGAAGCAGATACACTGTACCGATGACATAGGATCCTGTGATTAAGACTCAGAATTGGCAGGTCAGGAAACCTGCCAAAGCTCTTAAAAACCTCTTGGCTACAACTCAGCTGACAGGACCTTTTACAGACCGTGAGGTCTATTGCTGTTTAAACCACAGGTACACACAATTTAATGGACCTCAGTTTCCTCACCAGCAAAAGCATAATTATGTCATAATTCTCTTGGATATTATAAAACTAAGCATGCTAATTTTGTGCTACAGGTCATCAGATACACAATGGAATGAAAAGTATTGTCTTGATTTCATCAGTGTCTGCAGTGGGCATATACTGGCCAATCCCTCTGAGGAAATGTTCTAGCCGAAGGACATATTTAAAACTACATCTCTGCTGAAGCACTGAAGAAAAGAATTGAAAGTTGTGAGCTATTTCTATTGTGATATGACATCCTTGACATGGCTCAGGCTGAGGGAGCCTATACATCACAACCCAAAAAACCCCCCCAATGCTCGCAAAAAAGCAGACAAAACAAACTACCACCACAACATGGGCACTATTAATCAAAACAGCTCTACTGAGCCAACTCCTGAAGGACTGCATGGCACAGCTTAAAGCAAGGGAAGATTTATCTGTGCTCCTGAGAGTTTTACTCTTCCTGCCCTATGTAAGCAAAGACAACCACTTTGTTCGCCTTCTGGATTACACTGTCCCTATCCCTGCCCTTGCAAGCCAGGGTGGCAGCAAACAGGATTTGTGCGCAGAGAGAATGAAAAAAGGAGTTCTTTTGTTGGCAGTTGTGCTGATTCAGCACAGTGTTGGCTGTGCATTACAGCTCTAAGCAGTTACCACCCACAGAGGGGATCAGCACGTTTATATGAAAATACAGTGAAGGAAACATGGATGGCAGAGCCAGGAGGCAGGATCTGCTGGTTAGCTTAGGTGAACCTGCCCTTCTGTGTGGGAATAGCCTAAAGGTGAAGTTTTAGGTTAAATGTACATGTTTTCCACAATATCTAACTGCTGAAGTACCTCAGAGGACAGCTCTGAGGTGGACCACCTTGAAGACGTCAGCGGTCTCGGAACACACCATAAGGTTACCTTCTGTGAGGACCTCCTGTCTCATCTTTGCCATGAAGGTTTCCTCTATGCCTCCTGCAGGACTTGCAGGGTGGCAGGGTTAAAAGTGGACATTCAGGAGCGCTCCTGATCTTCCCCTGGGAGCGCTATGTCATCTGCTGAGATTTCTAGGCATTCAGACATTAGGCTCATCATCAGGCTAGGCAAAGGGCTTTAGGCTTCTCCAACATTACCCAGCTCAGATAAATTAGATACTGACAACAGAAGTTAGGTAGTTCAGACTTCCCTCTTGGAGACTTCCCAGTTGAAATGTAACATTATTTCACATCAAAGTGATACCTGGTATTATGTTTATTTGATTGCAGGAAGGATGGATGTAGAGAGGAAGAGAAAGGTACTCTTTTGTTAAAGTCTTCCATCTTCCACAACAGCAAAGTTGAACAGTGAACTGTGAACCATACTGTGAACTGTATAGATCTCATGTGACACATCCTCCTAGTCTATGCGTGGGTGGCCCTCAGTGTCTAGAATGGAAATCTGGTTTCTCCAGAATTAGTACATTTGTTAACCACAGCACTCTGTACTACTGCTTTAGAAACAGATTAGAGTCTCCTTAGTGCAGCCACAGCAATTTCTGCTCTTCGATATAATGTCCTGTGTTAAAATAACCTTTGTTCCCTTTCTTATACCTTCTGCCTGATGCCATCTGGCTGTTGACACTTCACCCAGAGACAGGTGCATTCAATAGTTACGGACATGCACAGGTTCCATTTCCACACTCACATCCATCCCCACAACAGCAAAGACATGGCGACACACCTGTAGCTCTGGAAGCACTTTTTAAGCCTCACAATTGACAAGGCCCTTTTCAGAAATCTGTAAAAATATAACTTCCCTAAGCTTGTGCTGCACAAATCATACACCTCACCAACAGTATCTCTCAAAAAGAAGGCAGGTACAACCCATGCTTACTGATACAATGTTACATCACAGGAACACAAAACTCTTCCTCACAGCATTGCTCCTGTGTCTTCTACACAATGCTATCCAGGCAATAATAGATCACAACTACACAGTAGGCTTGCATTTGTGGATCTGAAAAAAGTGCATTAGTGTGGGAAAACCACAAGCTTTTCTTTCCAACTGATTTGTTGCTCTTCCTCCCATCAAGTTTCTCTTCAAACAGAAAGGAACATATTTAAACTGTTTAAACATATTTTAACTCTTTGTGTATCTAGCATAGTTCTTTTGCCTGGGCTCCAAAGTCAGAGAAATATTGATGTGAAGGGTTAAGCTATTCTTTTCATAATATTAACTGGTGTGTTTTGAATACCATCCCCTGACATAGTTCCTGCTGCATATGTGAGCACCCAGCTGTGCACATTTGAAAACATTATTAATTACCCCAACAAGAGGCTCTCCTGCACTAGGCAGGAACTGTGAGCTTCAGTCATCAGGGGTTGGTTAACAGGTCTAAGCATACACAACTCAGAAGAGCCATGACAGGACAGTAGTCTTAGGCTGTGTGAGTGGAAGTTTAGGCTAGACATTAGGAAAAAATTGATCACAGAAGGAGTGATTTGACATTGGAATGGGCTGCTCAGGGAGGTGGTGGAGTCACTGTCCTTCAAAGTGTTTAGAAAAAGACTGAATGTGGCACTGAATGCCGTGATTTAGCTGATAAGGTGGCATTAGGTTATAGGTTGCACTTGATATCCTCAAAGGTCTTTCCAACCTAGTTAATTCTGTGATTCTGTGACTTGCAGGAGAACCAATCACATCCTCCAGGCATAGGAATGATGAGAAGAATAACTGAGGCTGATAGAAAACAGGGTTGGTGAAAATAGTGAAAAACAAGAGAGGGGAAAATGAAGGCTAAATGCAAGGAAGGACTCATGAGGAACTCTCTCCTTGCATAAGACATCATATTAAAACATTCCTACATCTTTTCTTCAAAGAATGTCTTCATTCAGCCTGGTACAGTCATCAGAAAATATTGGGTGGTTTGCTGTCTAGGTCTTGAAAACACCTCTAAAGAGACACATTGTGCCCAATGCCTGAGAAACTTTCCTCAGCGCCTATCTGTCCCAAATGGGAATAGAAAGCACAGCACTGATTTGTCCAGTGCCTGTCCATCACAAGGCAGACCAGGGGAAAGAGCTGTAGTACCAAATGCAAAGTGCTTATCATCCCTTCACTGCCCTAGGGCTCACAGTTGCTAACCCTCACTGACTCTTGGTTACTCACATGCCCCAAAGTCCACCTGAAATCAGTGCTGGCTGAAAGGTAATAGGACCCACCTTAACTCAATGTTAAATCCAGCTTGAACATGGATGGTCCATTCACATCGTGCATTCAGTGGGTAACCCTCCAGCAAAATCTGACCTCTAGAAGCCCGAAGAACCTGCCCGCACCCTGGGGAGAAAAAGAAGAAAGAAAGGAAAAAAAAAAAAAAAAAAAAAAAGTGTGAAGGACCTTCAAGAGACATTTGAAGAAAATATATGTAGAAATAACACTAGAAGAAGACAACGGGATGACTTAGGAAGATACACTCTTCCTTACAAGGCAGTGTATAAAATATTGGGACAGCCACACAATGGTTGTAAAGAGTTATGACGATACTGGAGTATTGTCTAGGCTAAGAGTACCCCCAGGAAAGCTGTAGTTGACTGCTGCTCCCTGGTTTGCAATGTAGAGCCATGAGAACATTTCTTGCAGCTTTTGCCTCTCTGTTAATTAGCCCACCCACCCACCTGAATGATGCTCCAGCTCAGAACAGTCTTGGTGGAGCCCATGCTGACGTTTGCAATCACTGAAGCTGAGGAAGCTGGTGGGAAAGTGACAAAACTACAATGAACACTTGAATTAGCTCAAGTGAGCAAAAGGATGAGAGAAAAAATCTGTTGTACCCAACATCATGGTTGCTAGTCCTTCATAAGGAAACTGGGAAGAAAAAGCGGATGTATTCCTAGAGGACATGCTTGTCCTCAGGATTCACTACATCATCCTTGCATGTTAATGCCACCAATGCCAATGAAGATATATAAACATCACAGCTCCTCCATCATCAGTGTGACACCGATGAGTCAGGGTGACACATATAGAATATACAGCCCTTATCTCTTCTTTCAGGTTCATTCTTATTCTTCCTCTAGTCTTGTTCCACTCTGCCTGTCCTGCTCTCAGTTTTTCACCATACTATGGAATGTACTTCAGCATCAACAGCATAAGATGAAGTGCTCCAGTCATTTGTGCCCAATCTAAGAAAATCATCAGAGGACAATGAACTGAACAAACAGTAGACAAGGTCACACCGGGGGAGCAGTATCTTTTCCTGACTATCCTGCAGCTGTCCCTAGGCATCTGTCCAGGGATAGTTGTTCTAATTCCTCATCTTGAATGCTGAACATTTTTAGCCCAGAGAGTTCTCTCACCTTCGGTAACCTCTCCCTTTTCCCCAACTATATAATATGGCTAATGATATTGTCCCCTCTGGAAAATGAAAAGTTGTTTAGTGATTTTTGCAGAGCTTACTGTGATCTGCACATGCTCATCCTAGCAAAATGCACAGTTAAATCTCCGTGTACCGGACAGAGCAAATTTTTCAGTTCCTGCTTTTCTGACTACATCTTTCTGAGTGGAGTCTTGCACATGGCTACATCCCCTGGTAAGCCTCCTGTTCCTTTGCTGGAGTATGAGGCTGTATCTGTAAGCTAAAATCTGCAATGCAGTCTACCAGCGTCACCTAATCAGGAGGGTCTACACAAAGCAGATGAGGATAAGTAAAAAGTCATATGACCCAAAAGACCTCCACAGCAATTCTCTCACTTCTTTTTACCTCTTCAGTCCAACAGAAAGCTCTGCTGCTTCCAGTCCAACAGAAAGCTCTGCTGCTTCCATCTGTTTCCCTAGAGAAATCCTAAGCTTTTAACCAGTAACCCAGGATGAATGTTTCCTACTGAAACAGCGGGTTTTAACACTTGCCTCCAGGCCCTTCCTTCCCTAGGGAGAAAGGGTGACAGTGACCTGATTTGGTGAAGTACTGAGCATCTGTGGTTCCCATTGATCATAGTGTCTGGAAATCAATCCTGCTGCATCTGGTCTATGGGGGAACATGAAGACTGCAGGTCAATTCCTCCTCTTTCTTCTTAAGAAAGTGTTGCTCAAATGAAATACCTTTTGTTCATTTACCCGCGGTTACCCTTAATTAAGCAGGACCCAAGGAAACAGAAATCCTGCTCAGAAGAGTTCCTCAAAAGTGTTTCATCCTCTTCTGTGGCTCTCTCAGTTCCCTCTGTAAAAGGCGAGGATTAATGAGTGTGCCCAGCAACCACATTAGGATTCAACGAGTACAGCAGGATCTGCTGTGGTGAAAATGATAATGCTCCTTCCCACAGCAAGAAACAGGCCCTTGTGCTGCCATTGGCTCCTGCCTCAAAAACAACCTGAGACAAAGCTGCTAGAAATCTTCAGAGGGCTTGACAGGGGGCTTGGACCACCTCAAAGAAAGTTTTCCTTTCGTCCTGAAGGGCTTTTGAGTTTTCGATGCCTTTAAGAAAGGAAAGCCAAAGAACTGGTGCAAAGAGATACTTGTATGCACAGCATACTAAACACACTTCTCTGTTTGCTGCGGTACAGCCTGAACTCTCTGAACACTGGCACCGAGGAAGTAGGTTTGGCCAGCAAAGCAGGTGGTCCAGAGACTAAATAGGAGCCATTCAATGCCCCTCTCCAAAAGAACGTTCTCAGGTTTGCTCCCACCCTTCTCTGCACGAAGCACCTTTGCGATCACATCAAATCTGTGCTCTTAAATCTCCTGCACTTCTAGCAGAAGTTAGGCTGACTCCCCAGACCAACAGTTCAATCATATGTTGATCAAAAGGAGTCTTTTCCTATTCTAAATCTGCGGGAGACCTGGAAAACCCTCAAAAATAATTTACATCATAAACACAAATGCTGGCAAATTCTGCCTCATTTACAAAAAAATAAACCATTTTGGCAGAGCATCAACATCCTTGTTCCGTTCCTGTTCTTGAAAAAAAGACAGCTTTCAGGGCCACAGTAAGATTTCCTCCAAGCCTTGTTACTAACAGAGAATAAAAAAATTCAGGAGACCTTTCAGTTGTAGCCCACAGAGACCTGTGGGTTGATAGAGGGAGAGGTCCTGAGATGACCTCTGGTAAGAACTCATTATCTTCTGTTTGAGTGCTGCATCTTAGATATGAGGCTCCTTCAAATGTCAAGGTGACTGAACAGAGGAGAAAAACAGTAGAAAGGTTACAGCTATTAAGAAACAGGCTGATATCGGAAGGTAGCTGTCACTTGTCACAACTTCTTGCTTACTGTTGGTTGCTGGTCACCAGTATGTGAAATAGTGAAATAGTAATGTTCAGAAAGTTTCGAAAAACTACAAGCACTTTTGTCTGGCACAGGGGCCACATTTGGACAGCAGAGCTGAGAACATTGGAGTGACATTACAACTTGGGGTTGGCAAAAGCTGTTGTAGCGCCGAGTACAGAAGAAAGAACTCTGCAGTACTGGTTTTCTTCTGGTTTTAGAGCCTGATGTGCCTTTTAGGTCATGATGATTCAATCGAAGAGAAGTCTCATTAGGAAATATCCTAGCACCCAATTAAATCTAGTCAGTGGGGTTTTTTTGGTAATAATACTCCTTCAGCCTACGCTATGTAATTTATCTTTTTACCAAGTGATCTGATATCCTTTGGTAGGTTTTCAGCTATATCCATGCTTACAGCTATGCCAGCGGATACTACAAAACAGACAGATCCGCGGGCCATCCCATGGTTACTTTTTCCTTGCCATGGCCCTCCATCATCACTACTTTTGCTGGGAGCTCCCACAAACCTCTCCCGGGAGCTGACCCTGCGCTGGGGAATGCACTCAGCCCCTCGAGCGCTGCCCGGGTCTAGGCCTCATTGTTCTCCCGGAGGTACCCACACCCTGCCATACAGCTCTCCCCGCCGCGTACAGTGTCAAACGGGCACCGGGGCTGGCCGCAGATCCTCCGCATGCCCCGCGCTCCCCTCCTGGCGCCCGTCCCGCGGGACGACCGGGGCCTCACGGCGCGGCCTCCTGCGGGGCCCCCGGCCGCCACCTACCGCCCGTGCGGCGCGGCTGCCGGCGGGGCCCGCGAACGGCCGTGGCGGCGGCCGGGGAAGCGGCGCCCGCGGGGCCGGGGAAGCAGCGCCCACCTTGCCCGGGGCACCCCCTCAGCACGGCCCGGCAGCGCGGGGATGCGGCCGGAGCGGTGCTGCTGCTCGCCCTCCCGGCCGGGCCGGCGCCGGGGGCCGCAGCGCGGCGGCAGCGCCCGCAGGCCCCGCGAGAGGGAGACAGAGCCCGGCGCTCCCGCCGCGCGGCCCCGCCGGGAGCTGCCGCCCCAGAGGCCGGGCCGTGCCCCGGCAGCTCCGGCATTGGCAATGGAAGGAGGCAGATTGCATCCCGCCGTTGCCGTGGTGGCGTTTCTTTGTAATTCTGGGATTTCTTGACCCTCTGCCGCCGGCGAAGCACCCAGGGCTGGCTGCAAGGTGGCAGCTGTGATGCCGTACGCAGGTACCGAAGAGAGATGGCTCCTCCTGTGCTCTCCCAGCTGTGATGTTAGCACATCCGCGGCTCCGGCAGCCAGTGCCTGCCAGCGTTCCAAGGCTACTTGCTGGCCACCCTCCACACCCAAAGCCACATGGCTGTGAGCCCGCAGTCCAGCACCCATCACGGTTGTAGGCTGCTTTCCAGACGTGCAGTTCTCTGCAAGCCTGAGCCAACCATCACGGCCAAAATTGAGATAGCCATGACAGCCACAAAAGGGGAGCTCAGGATGTGCTGGGGTCACAACTATCCTCTGTGTCCCCACTTTAAGAGTGGAAGAGGCAAAGCCCTATCTAGCCTTCCTACCTTATCTCTCAAGTACCACAGAACCACGTGAAAGAGACCACAGCCTCAGTGTCACTCTGCTTCCCTTAAAAGAGCAAGTAGTAAGAAAAACACTAGAAGAGAAAGCTGTCCAAAATTTCAGTACTGAAAAAAGGTCCAAACAGACCTCTGTGTGAAGGTGTATTTTCTTCAAGTGTGAAGAATAAACTAAAATATACTGTAGGCATCCAATATATTCAGGCAGATGGAGGAAAAATTAGATGAGTTAATGACTATTTCTTGGCTCTGCTTTTAAAGAAAATTTCAGATAAGCTCTAGCATGGACCTAGAGAAAATGGGACTTCAAAGTGTTCTCAGAAATCACACCGTAAATGGCAAGGAACACAGCTGATCAACTTCCAAATCCTCCAGGCTGAGTTAGCTCTGTTGCTGAAACATGTTGATTCCCCACATTCTGCTGTTTGAAGCAATGATTTGATTTTACGTGATTTCAACTCCAGAATGGTAATGGGCAGTGTTGTGAAAGCAAGTTAAATTGTTGCTTTAAAATCAATGACTAAGAGGATACAAGCCTAAGGTATGTAGCACAATGGACAGAAGAGAGTAGGGAATGCAGACTCTGCTTTTGTCCCTTCCAGTGAAATATGAACAAAGTGAGTCAATAAAAATTGAAAAAGAGCTAAACCTTCACTGGTAGGAAATTCGTAAAGGAAATACCAGTCTTAAACAATATACAATTAGCTGATGGAATTCATTATCGAAAGACAGAATTGGGATTAACAGCTTAGCAAAACTAAAAAATGGGAGCTTTTGTACACTGTCAGGAACAAAACCTTTAGATATTGCTACGAGGGCCCTGAATCACTCATTGTTGTGATACAATCAGAAGTTACAAGACAGTGTTTTCTAGAGGCACCTTGAAGTGTGTTGAAGATGTGTTGGTAGAGGAAGGAGACACTGGGATATCCTTGGGGCTGGCAGGGGTTGAAAGTGGATAGAGGGTAAGCTCTTTGATAAAGCTGTTGCCCTTGTAAGTGTTTATGCTTATGCTCTGGGGCTATGATGAAGTGTGTCCAAGAAATGCAGATTATAGATTTCCAGAGTCATGGTAGTTAAAGTTTTGAAATAAACCAAACCCGAACAGACATTTAGTAGGGTTCTAACCCACCATGACACAAGGCCCAGTCAAATTCCTCTCAGACAAGCACTGGAAGAGAAGTTTTTGTCCTAATTGTAGATCTGCTTACTGCCTGATTGTGTTTGCCTTCTCCTGCTTGTGCCCATTGCAAGAGTGGCTGTACTGGAATCCCTGGCAAGGCACAGCATGGCCCTGGCTCTGTCGCACCACTCCCTGTCCCTGACACCCCTCCCTGCCCATGTAGGACACTTACTCATGCAGTCCCCTCCGTACCAGCCAGCTCTGCACTCTGCACAGTAGATTCCCTTGATGTAGAAGTCATCGAGTGTCCCTCCCCAGGAGCCATTGCGACAGGACTTGCAATTCTCAAAGATGGTGCAGCCTAAAAAGAGAGCCATTCTGTTAGATGAAAGCCAAGGTGGATTGTCCTGCAGGAAGACGAGCAGCCTCTCTGTCTTTTCCACAGAAAATGCCAATGACGTTAATGACGTTAATGACTGAGGAGGTGCTGACAGCTTTCCTGCTGGGAGCTATACCCAACCTCCACCCTAGGCAGCTCAGACTCTGAGATTTGGAACCAAACTCCTGGTCTGACTTGCCCAGACCTCTAAATCTTATTGCTCCAACTGTAAACGCCTCTTTCAGGAGTCTGAATATGTATGCTGTTGCCACTTGGGCCCAGCCTAAATAACTCTGATGACTTCTAAACTGGTCCTAGCTCCTCCTCTCACCTTTCACTTTTCTTTTTCCTTCTTGCTTGTGGGACTTCCAAGTTGTCTCTCCTTTCTTGCTTTGGGGATGCAAATAAACCAAGAGTACCACCAAAACACCCCTGGTGTGAAGCCGGCTATAGTGTCACCCTTTGGCAGCTTTCAAGCCTGCCCAAGACATCCTGAGGACAGCACTGCTGGTAGGAAGTGTTGGCATTTTTTGTCCAGTGATGCTACCTGCTTTGGGGGAACCTTGCCAAGTGTCTTGCTGCTGTCATCTGAGTGGCAGATGAAGTTCAGAAGGAAATGCAGGACAATCCCATGCCTCAGTGAGATGTGCTTGCTCATCACTGCCCTGCCCATCATCTGCCATGATGCCTTGGCCAAAGATTTAGTGTGAACACACCACAAGCATACCTGGGTGGATTAAACAGGAGTCACACTCGTTCTCCTCATTCCTGCAGCAGGGAATGGTGTAGCCCACTCTTTCTTTCTGTCCTGGGCAGATGCACTCAATTTGGTCATATTCACAGCATTCCCGACACATGATATTCCACTCGGCTCCTGGGCAGTTTTCATTGATCACTGTGTACTCTGCAGAGAACAGAGAGGAGGACACATGGAAATAATCCATTATCTGATGAGGACTGGCAGGATCTATTATCCAGTGGTTTGTCAGATCATGAAGATGGCATGAGGCTGGCCAAGGTTTTCAGCCCAGAAAACCCCACACTACGCGGTAACATGTGCCTGAAATGTCAGCATGGTTTGTGTGTCTAAAGAACACGCAGAACTTTTGCAGTGCTGGTCAGAGGAAGGAAACAGATCAGTGAGAAGGAATACATTCACATTCTCTGGAAGGCCTTCCCACTTCTGTGGAGAGAGAAACAGCTTTAAAAAACCACAGAATATGACATCACATGAGAAAGTTTTTTCAGATTGCAGGACTGATTTAAAGCATCATATATAGTATAGATTATTTAAAATTTGATAGCATGTTTTAGTTGTGTTTCTGTTTGTGAGTTTGCTGTTCTTGGAAACTAGGGGGCCCACCAGGAAAGTTCGCTTTTAAAGTTGGATTTTAGCTAGTTTCACTCCCTATTTTCACCCAGAAGCACATGTTGTTACATTCAACTTCACTGCCAAAGGAAACAAGATTTTTTGTTCTTTTAAAGGTTCATTTCACCTGGAATTTCTCATACGGTAAGATCTTTCTATTATTTAACATATCCTCATATGATATCTAAGCTATGCTGGAAGTACCCTTCTAGGAAACAACCTTAGACTGTGACTCAGGACTGCCACAGTAAGTGCAGATCTTGTCTTTCCCCACCAGTGTGCTGTCTAAATTCTACAGTGAGATCTAAGGAGAGCATAGAGCCGTCAGCGTGCCTTCTATCCAGCTGACAGCCCTGATGACTGCTTTCATGGAGTTTGATAGTAAAAAGGGACAGCAAACTAGAAAGATGAGACATGAAGGAAACTTAATGAGACTAGCTCTTTTTTCCCCCTTCAATCCTCCTCTTTTTTCTTTTTTCTTTCTTCTTTTATTTTTTTTATTTATTTTTTTTTTTTTTAATTTTATTTGTGGTTAGGTAACAACCTTTTTCCTTGTGTATTAAACTCTGAATAACACGGTTTACTTGTCATGAAAAAAGCCATACATCTCTAAGGTGAAACACTCCCATCTATGCCTGTACATGCTTCCCTTCTCACCCATTTTTTTTGTTTCATTGTCGCTGATAACCTAATTAGTGTGCCTGGTGGAGCTCCCTACCACTGAGCCTTGCTGCTCTGTCTCACTTGACTTTCCATGACCTCATGAAGCCTGGTCCCGGAAGCTTATCTCCTCCCCTAATGATTTTAACTGACTCCATAAAAAAAAGGACCACCAAATTGTTTCCTTTTTTTTTTTTTTTTTTTTTTTCCTTTAGCTGGGAAATGAAATGCAGCCTTTTGTGCTCCTTACAACTGAGCCTTTCCCTTGTGCCTGGTGTACCAGCCAGGGAGAGTCCGCTGCTGCACTAAGTTTAGGAATGAAGCTGCTGTTTGTGGTGAAACCTTTCCATCCCCCCCCTCTGCCCCTAAAATCATTCCAAAAAGAAAAAAGCTGTTCCTGCCACCAAATAAGTTTCTGTAGTTTTTTATTCCAGTAGCGGAATCTTTCACTGAAATAATTTTAGTGTTCAGCAGTTATAGACCCTTTTGCCTGTAGATCTTAACATGCTTTACAAAGTTGTCTTTCCAGACGGGAAAATGAAGCACAAGGGAGGTGAAGTGACTTTGCTCAAGGTCCCAGGGAAAAACAATAGTAGAGTCGGGAATTAAACTCATGCCTTCTAATTTCTAGAATGGCAGTCGATCAACCTGGCCAAGCTGGGGCTTCTTAACCTATGGCTATTATTCCCTTTTAATTAAGCCTTTTATCTATGAGTTGTATCTGATTCAGATTCCAGAGAAAATGAATTACACACGTTTAATTATCTCCATAGAACTGACACTCAGTTTGATACATCTCACCATACAAGACAGACAATAGCTGTGTCTCTGGTGTATGGAGTGGGGGTCTCACTCCTTCCTGAAGCAGTACTCTACAAAGTCTGGCTAATAAATAACTACCCAATACTCAGAGCTTTCATAAAGCACCCTTCAAATTCTCACTTTTTCCAACTCAAGATAGAATCTAATTTATCTCAAGACTGCTAATGCCTATTAATAAAGTGGATATATTATCCAAGAGAAATTTTTGTCTGTACAATGATCCAAATATTCACAGGCAAAGTTACCTTGGGGTTACAAAGGAATGTCTGCATCCCTGCAGGAGCTCAAATCCTCAAGATAAGGCTGTGAGCAACACAACTTAACTTTCAAGTTAGCACCAAGAGATAGGCTGGACCCTGTGACACCCAGAGGTCCCTTTTAACCTAAATTATTCTATTCTTCCCTAAAATATTACACGTGTGTTTGTATGTAGGTAGGTAGTGTAAATGTGTGCATATGCATATTTATTTTTATATGTAGAGCTTGTGTACACAGCAGAGCCAAAAAGCAGAGGCCATGCTTATTCTTGGTGGATCAAATGTGTTTATTTGGAGAATAAGTTGACCTTGAGATAATATTTAATGTTAAGAAGGGAGCAGCAGACCTTGGCCCTTAAAAAATTGTAAAAATATACTGACTGCCACCTAGAAATTCTGTTTGCTCACTTCTTTTATCTCAACATAGACAAAGAAAATAAACCATCTTTTTGATTTACTGACAATTTAATTCCCTTTCAGGTTCTCAGTTTCTGAAGTTTGGGCAATTTATATAGCCTTAACAAGGAAATATGTGGATTTGAGATTTTTTTTTTTTAAAGTGGCCCTTCTAGGATTTTCTTCACAGAAATCATGGACTCTATTAGTTTGAGGTTCTGTAGAAGCTGTTCTTTAAGGAAATATGATTGAAGAATTTATGCATCCCTTTAATAATAGCAGGATCCCTTTTGTTTTATCTCTGGGCTACCAAAAAAAAAAAAAAAAAAAAAAAAAAAAAAAAAAAAGTTTAAGAGGGATATGCAGAGAGTCACTTATGTGTGTAATCAATGTTTGTTTGTGTGGCTGAGCTCAGCCTGTGCTCAGGGAGGCAGAGGCATAACCCTGCTCCCCCTTGTGTGCTTGGGGATGGGCAACCACTGGCAGCTCCCACACACACACTTGGCCATCATTACCCAAAACCAGAAGGGAGTGAGGCAGAGAAAAGTGGGGGAAGATTTATTGACTGAGTAAAATACTGAAAGCGAGGCCTCAGCCAGCTGTGGCAGAGATAATTGTGGGGTGTTTTGTGAGCTTTACTTTGATAATCTTCCAAAGCAGGCAGTCTGGCTTGCAGGCAGTAACTGTGTCTTTGATTTTGGGACAAACCGGAAGAAGCTGCTTGACAACCCATGCAAAATATTTAGCTGCAATGAACAAACAAGACTCGGACCGGCAAATAAACAGTGGATTAATTTATGAGATTTTAATGATGGAAGAAAAGCCCATTAAATCCAGGCATAAACAGCTCACATGGAAGCAGCTCAAGACCATGGAAACCAAGCAAGAAATGTCTGTGTGGGGAAAGCACGCAAACATCCAGGGCATGTGCTGGAGGGAAGACCTTGGCTCAGGAGCCTGGCACAGCCCAACACAACACTTCACCTGATGCTTTGGGTCCAGCTTGAGCAGGACTGTGAGGTAGGAGACCAACATTTTCAGGTTCAAATGGCAGCACATTCGTGCTTGCTACCTGCATCTGCAGCTAATAAGACCTCCTAATCCCTACAGCATGTCAGATCCTAGAGGCTGTCAGTGATGGATTTTGTAGGACACCAGTTGGAGACGATTCTCTCAGACAATGTCCTGCTTTTTGGCAGTGTCAGTCCAACAGCAATTCACCTCAGTGATGCTGCTGCCTCCCCTCATCCCCAGGGCTGGGATCAGGCTTAAAGTTTTGGGGATTCAGGAATAGATTCACAAGCACACTGTTGCCTCAAGAGTGGGTCAGGCCACTCATCATGGTAAAATGTCAGCTTCAGTTGACTAATCTTTTGCCATAGTGAATTTGTATATCATAGATAGCTCACTTGATGGAAAAGGATTTCTGCTCCAAAGATCTGAGAGCTGGGAAAAGAGCTGTGTAGCTAACAACTAAGGTGAATTGAGGCAAGCCCTGTTACACCAATTATCTCTTGTGTCTTCCAGTTCTTTGGAAGAATGAGGCTTTTTTTTTAAGCTGGTGTAAGCTCATGCTGCTGCTGAGATGGGATATTTTTCTCCCCCTTCTCCCTGACTTCCCATTCCCATCCCTGTATTTGTGCTGACAGTAGCTGCTATGTGGAGAGACCAAACAAGTGATTGAGCAAAAAGCCAGTTTGCCATATCTGTCCTTGGAGGGGAACTTCCTATGCTACAAGTCCATTTTGTTACCCTGCAAAAGTTTTCTTTTCATGCCTCAATTTTTCAATCAGAATGCTGGTAAACACTACTTAAGCTCAAAGAAATATTACTTCAAATTGCTTTGAAAAGTGACGTTTGCAGTAACAGTGCAACATAAGACCAGATACAAACAGATAGACACATCTCAAGAATTTGAGTCCATAGAGGATGACTTTTTCATTAAAAGTCATCATTTTAAAATAATCACTTGTCAAAGTGGTTATTTAGCCAGTTCCCGTTCCACAGATGAGAACATGCTCTTTTGTATCTGATTTCATCATAATTTTTCAACATGCTGCTCAACAACGACTGTCTTTTGTTGAAGAAACAAGCAGCTGAATTTGAAGGAGCAATTTCTTAAACTGTTAGTAGGGAATGTTTGGCCATGTAATAATTCTGAAAGGATTCTCTAATCTGAAAGGATTCTTTAACTTCTCATTAAAGAAAAAACAGCTTCAACAGGGATAAAACTTAGTAGCAGCTTACACTTTCTTTAGGTCTGTCTCATTTTTCTGCTGCTTTCTTACTTGGCTCTACTGCCATTGTACAGATATGCAAGCTGGGCCTCACCCCACAGCGATCAGGTGTGTGGACATTGACAACAGGAAATGCTCTCAGTGCAACACTGGCTGAAACTGTGGCTCCATTGTGATGAATAGTAAAATTCTCCATTTGATTTCAGTCAGGCCAAGAAAAAAATACCTTAGAAGGGAAGAGGGATGTTCCCTTTAAGAGACTTTTACTGGGGCTCTTGGAAAAGGATGTACCCCAAAGCCTTAATAAT
The DNA here is from genome assembly GCF_015227805.2 of Hirundo rustica. NCBI lineage: Eukaryota > Metazoa > Chordata > Aves > Passeriformes > Hirundinidae > Hirundo > Hirundo rustica. The sequence continues at coordinate 44,404,493 of NC_053455.1, read as the reverse complement.
AAAGGAAAGTTCAGGTCTTTATTGTTAACCTTTTTGCCTATGATAAACTACTGTGCAAATTATGTCTACTTGTCTATGTGATGTGTTAAGAGGATGAAAGGGATAGTGCTGTCTCTAAAACCACTTGCTTCTCTTTAGAAATTATGTACCTATTATTCTTTTCAGCAGCTGGGCTAATTAAAAGAGGAGCTAAAATACACCCCTGTTTAGTTTTACTCGGTGTGCTTACTTTATGGTCACAGATCTTTGCCGAATAATTAAACTGCTGCATCTACAGAGTCAGTTAACATCCTTTTTTGCCAGTAGTATGTGCTTTCACACAGTGGCTAGTGGGGAGAGGCAAAAAGAAAGGATTTCTATTAAAAAAAAAAATAAAAGCCAGTGGGAGAATACAGGAGGATATCTACCATAATAAGTGGAATCTGTCCACTTAATAGATGCACACTAATTTGATTGTTGTTTTTAAATACCTGTCTCCTTTAGTTTCTTCTCAGTATTCATGACCTAGCATTTGTGATCTTATTATTGGCACTGTGGCCTTGTGGCTTCATTTGAGAAAAACTGTGGCAGGAAGAAATAGCCAGGTTAAGGCTCTTCAGAGGTTGCCACATTATCCTTCAGGCTTCGATTCTTTCTGGGACAGAGGATCTTATTCTGGGCAGAAAAATTATTCTAGTATGATCAGGAGGAGGATTTGTTTTCTCTGTGCTGCAAGACAAGAAACAGGAACAGGTCATGAATGTAGAACTTTTGAGTACGTGACAGCATTGATGATGTTAGACTTCTGCAATAGGGGAGAATGTTTGGAAATCTGTGGAGAAGAAGCAGCTGCAGCATTGAAATTCATGACCACATAACATGAGAATGTGCTTGTGTCCTAAACGTAGAGGAGTGGTGCTGGACCTGTCTTGAGGACTTGCCTCTCGTAATGGTGTGAGACCTGCAACATGTTGACAATTTAACTTGCAGGTAATGTCGCCCGGGTAGAAATAGTCCACACAGACAGCAGCAACCCTCCTCAAATTTTAGTCCTTACAGCTAAGTACTACTGCTGTGTGGTCCGTCCCTATCCAAGGGCTGAAGATGCCCTCAGTCTGCCAGGCGTCTGTCCCTGCTGATCGCTTGTCTGCCTGTGCTGTAGCCTTCCTTGCAGTTTGCCCCTCCCCATGTCCCTGTTCTTGCAGGAGGGAGAGGGGCATCCACATGCCATGGGGAGGTCCTGCTGCTGACAACTGCATCGTCCTGTGGTGGTCAGGGGTCCTTCAGGGCTGGTGGAGAGAAAAATCCTGGGCATTGGCAGGCTTGCAGGGACTCCTGGGAGCTACTTGAAGAGGCCTCAGGGTCAAAAGCGAGTAACCCCATGGTTTTTTTCCAAAATAAAAAGCAAGTCTCTTTCCCTTTGTCCATGCTAGGAACCTAAACATGTGAACTGAAGTAACCCATTTGCTAAGATTGAATGCATCTGGATGTGTCTGAGTGCATCTGGCCTTCACTTCTCTAGACAGAGGCTGGAGGGGGAGGGGAAGAGAGGTTGGGAAGGGTTTAGATAGGCAGAAACACACAAAAACACACATATATTTTTAAGGAAACATGAGTCACTTGCACTCCAAGTTTATTCCAAAAAATAAATTCCCAGACCGCCCTGACTCCTGCCCCCAGCTCTCGAGGCAGGCCCTGTGCAACTGGGTGTGATAAATATGGATAAAAATTGGATACATCTGTGGGGAGGAGACAAAGTGCTATTTTCCAACCTGCCCTGACATGTTAAGGCCACTGCACTTCTGAGTAGCTCCCCTGTCTCTGAGAGCCCCTCCTGCGGTGGCTGGAGGGGAGCTCCTGGCCCCCTCACGCTGCCAGCTGCATGCCAAGCAAGTGCCACCAGCTGCTCCCCCACCAGGGAGGCAGGGAGGAGGAGTGGCAGGGCAGGGGAGGCATGGCAAGGAAGGGCAGGGGGCAAGGGGGACAGCTGACATCCGTGCGTCCCGCAGGCTCTCCTCACACACCGTTCCTGGTGTGTGAAGATGGGTGTTGGGGGAACCAGCACCCTCCCTCCCAAGCTCACAGCCCTTGTGTCCCACTGGCCATTGTTGTCCCTCCTCCTGCCTCCCCTTGTCACTGCTGCTGAGGGGACTCCGTGCTAGATTACTCTGCGGATCAGATTCTTGCCAGAGAAATGTGCTGCCCCTGCAGCAGGAGGGGTTTATGCCCCCCCAGCTGCCTGACAGCCACAGCCTGTGCCCAGGGATGCTCTGCCACCAGCTCTGTGCCACTCCAGCACATGGCATGTGCCATGGAGCCACCTTGCCTGGCCAGTGTGCAAGGTAGCACATGTCTGAGGGACAGCCCACTGCAGGGACAAGGCAGTGCATGTGGCATAGAGGTGGGGAGAAGCTCTCTGTGCTTGTGACCCAGGGGAAGCTTTGGCAGGAGGCCAGCCTCCCAGGACGGCTGCGGGTGCTGGTGGCCAGCCTGGTGGGCAGATGACCCTGGTCATCACCTGCGTCCTGAGGGGTCGGCAGGGGAGGGCACTGCAGAGGCAGACCCTCTGCTGCAGCCCCTGCTGAGGGGGCCTCTGAAGCACCATCCTTGACGCCAGTTCTTTACAGTCACTGAGATCTGAGTGCCGGCAGATCTGACAGCTCCCCTGGTAAGAGGAGTCAGCAGTGCCGAAATATGCAGCAGCTTCAAGGGGGGTGACTTGAGGGCACCTCACCTCCCAGTCCTTAGGGCTGCAGCTCCCAAGAAAGCAGCCCGTGATGCTGACAGCTGGCTGCTGCAAGGAGGTCTGGACACCTCCAGGTGTAAACAGCCCAGGTTCGTGGCCATAACTACAGCAAATTTGCACTCAACAGTAAATGCTTTTTGCTCAACCTTATCGAAATAATGCATGCTGGTTCAGCAGAAACTGGGATGGGACTTGAGTACAAAAAAGATCGTTCTGCTTTAACAAGGCTTCCCTTTCGAAAGAATAATATTGGCAGAACTAAATCCCAGATTGGAAACAATGTGTGGGTTTTGTTTTCTTTTTTTCCTTCACTTTTTTCTCCCTTGCCTTCGTTCTTGGTGTTGGGGCTGGAGAGGAAAATCTCTGTCTTGCCAAACTAAACAAATTACGCTTTACAATTCAGAGACTTAAATGCCTCTTTTTATCATCATTTCCGTAGCACTGAGTGTTGAGAAAATAAAGGAGTAATAAGCAAAGTGATTGCATACCTTTTTCTTAATGGCCATTGGCAAACAAATTCAGCCAGTTGTTTCTTTTTAAGGCTATTAAGTTTGCCTGAAAATCATTCCTGGGTAAACCTACACACACACACACACACACTCCATGCTGACAAGAAAAAAAGTACATAAAGCAGAGCCCCTTCTTTCTATTATTGCTGTCCCTGCAGATCGCCCTGCTTCCCATGACAGCACATGAGATCAAACCCCTTTGACCACACTGAAGGAAAGGGACTCATTCGACCATGCCGGGAACACACACGCTCTCTTACAGTACCTCTTGGCAAGCAGGAGATGAGCAGGAGCTGGAGAAGAGTGAGTCCTACAAGTGTCCAGGGTGCTCGCTCCATGCTGCCCAGGCCAGTGCAGCGGTGTGACTGCTCGGGAAGGGAAAGCAGGCAAACAGCTTTTACTGGGACCTCACCAGCTCCAGGCTGCGAGGGATCTCGGATTTCAGACCTCAGCACGCTCCCATCCTCACCAGAGGGGAACTACCTTCAAGAGACTTCTCAGGCGTCCAGAAGCACACGTCACCCCAAACCTCTCCAAACTGCTGCTTTAACCCTTTCTGGACTGTGGCAACAGATCCCTTTTGTGATGGCTTTATTGGCTCAGTGCTCAGAACAGAGAAAGCAGCTTTCCTTATGTAAAGAAAGATGTTTTAAAGCGGGGAGAAAGAGAAATGCAGCTATCTCTCTATCTGAGCCATCCCGGTCGCTGCGGACGAGCTGAAGTTACAGACATCTCCAGAAGGAGGCACTTTGTCCTCGTTCCCGTTGGGCTTCTAGGGGCTGATGCATCCCCGTGGGTGGCAAGGCTGGCTGTGGGGTGGGTGCAGAGAGGGATTCCTGTCCCACACTCCCGCGATTGGGCAGCCTGGCCAAGTGACATGGTTCACTTTACGACGTGCTTAAAATAGCTGTGCATTTTTATGGTGGGGCAGATGAATGAATGAGGCTCAGAAAAAGTTCACTCCACAGTGGATGAAAACCACAACACACAAAAGGAATCACTTGGCATACGTGTACTTGTGCTAGTCAAAACCTTTTTACTGACCACTTCTGCCAGGAAATGAAATTTTGGCAAAATTAAAATGCTTTGTCGGAACATGTTGATATTGAGGAAATGTTTAATCCAAACAAAGGAGACCATTTAGTTTGGATTTTATCTTTGTGTCATATTTTGTTTTGCCTTTTCTATTAGCACATGCTACCAACTTTTTTCTGCTCTTCAACCCATATTTCATAGCAGCATACTTAGTTTTCTCTAAGATTTTTCTTGAACAATTTCTTAATACTTTCCAAAGGACTATTTTTACCTCTAAATCAGACTTTCTTAATTTGATTTCTACAGCAAGAATTCAAAATTATGTATGTTATGAGGGGGGGAAAAATGAAAAATTGGCATTTGCTTTGGAGTATGAAATCAAGTAACCCAAAAAGCTTTAACAAATACCTACAGCAGTTTGTAAAACTCAGGCATGTTGAGCAGCCTCAAAAATTTGAGAGCCATTGCCAATGGAAGCCTTGAGTAGGTCAGTGCAGTGCAAAATCCCCTACCCCTTCAGGTGGTCTTTCACGGCGTGAATTCCTTTCACCAGACATCTCTCTAGTTTAGGCTTGTCTGTCTGCCAGCCTCTTGACTTTACACTGTGAACAGTCTTTTCAGGGTTTGTGCACCTTCCATATAAAACAGTGCCAAAGTAGTTTTTTCCAAATCTCTTAACACTGATACAAACCTATCATTGAGAATACCAATAGAAGAAGACCTGAGATGGGTGCCAAGATTTTAACCATTATGGTGCATAATCCTTGCTGAGCCAGCCTGGCTGCTGCCCTGGTTCTTTGCAGCTCTGTAGGAGGTCACCGAAGCTCTCCAAGTCCCACTGGGCCTTATTATGGCTCAGTTGCTATGTTCTCCTGGAGCCCTTGATGGACATTTCTTGCCCCAGGGTCCTGAAACCCTGCCTTGGTGCTCCTTTGCTCCTTTCTGATTATTCATATACACCCTCTAAACTCCTTCTTAATTCCAGCTTTGGGTTCCTCTAAGAAGTCATTGCTGGTCAGTGGCTGGAGGAATAAAACTGAGGGAAAAAAGAATGAAGCCCTCAAGAGTAAATGAAAACAGTGAAAACGGGAAGCTCTTACATCTTCACAAAGAAACACTAAGCTATTTTAAAGCCTTTGGAATCATGATTAGTTTATTTCCTAGCCATTCTTTTCAGTAAGCAATTAAATTATTTAAGCTAGTAAGACCTTTATGGACTACAAGTTGACTTACAGATGTCTGAGGCTTAGCTATCTCTAAGGGGCAGGCTCATGGGGATGTAAGCCAAAATCTGGGCTCAGTGTGTAAAGTGACTGGAAATCACAGAGCACTAAATGAGGCTGGACATAGGGAAACAGAGTTTTAAGGCCAGACATAGAGGACTTAATACTTGGTTTGATGAAGGCCAGAACGACTGGGGAAAATATATCCACAATGGCCACAACTATTCATTTGAGTCAATTCCTGTGACACAGTCAACAAGTGGAAAAGGGGTAGATGAAGCTGTGTCTCTGCAGGAATCAGCTCTGCAGGACGACCTTCTGTTTTAGGGTGGAAAAGTGGTCCTTCTGTAGTAAGGAGGTGTGAACTAAAGGGGTAACTGGTAGATTTATGACATCCTTTTTTTCCTTTTTTTTGTCTCTGAGGGAATGTAATTATGCCACCAGAAGTTATAACCACACTCAGCACTACTCTACAGTGCTTAATGTAGCTTGGTACCTTGCAAAAGCAGTTTAGTTGGTGGATCCACTGTCTCCTTAGAGAATGGCTCAGCAGCCAAACAAGAGAATTCCGTCATGAGCTCACAAGTTTGCACGTGGCCTATCTACATGGGTTGTCTGTTGAGTTGTAGCTTTAGTCCAAGGAATGACTCTGGGCAACTTACACAGTGCTCCTGAATGTGCTTCTTGCATTCCTATTAAGAGGCAGGGACCAAACCAGGCACAGTACACCAGCCAAATATTTCAGGTTGTATGTAATCCCCCATGAAAGAAAGCTAAAAGCTCTTAACCATGTGTCTGTGCTGCTGAGGAATCTCACTGTAGCATTTGGCTTCAATGTTTGTATCTGCTTTACTGTTGAATGTAAAAGTTTGGAAAGTACATTCTGCTGAAACTGAATTGTAAAACAGAGTGCTGCAAAAGCTGATAGAGTTATTGAGTATTAATAACTTTCAGGTAACTAGCAATCCATTTTAACCTAGAGTAAAACAAGACCTTAAATAAGTAATAATTGACCACTGAGTGAATAATTAATGTACATTTAATACCACTAGCTCATGTTTCTAATTATTTGCCATGAAATCTGAAAAACAGTCTGTGGTCCAACCTGCAAAAACAGAAAGAATGCCATTATTTTGTATTGGGGAAAAGTGACATGCAGGGATATGAGCTGAGGCACGTATCCTGAAAAACAGTGGGCGGTCCAGAGTGGACTACAGAAGCTTCATCCCATTTGGTACTTGTAGCTCTGGATTCTCCTGCTTGAGAGGACTCAGTGAAGAATAATTAAGGATGGATATATCGTTCTGAATAAATTCACTTTGGACTTGAAATAAAAATGATTTCTTTCCAGTCTTTAAAATTTTAGTGAATTTTTTATTTCCCCTCAAAACTATGAAAATCTTTTGTTTCTGTTACTGGAACATTGCCAGAAAAAATTCTGCTTTTGTGACTTCTGTTCAGATGATTCTGTCCCAAATGTTCTTGGTCATCGTCCAAAGCTCCAGAGGTTCTGCTAGGAGGAAATCTGTGATTTTCAATGTTATTCACTTCTGCTACTACAGATTAGATGTCTTCAAAGGACTTCCTTCTTACAAGAACATTTGGAGCCCATTTCTTTTTTACAGGCAATATTCCCACTTAACTAGAGGAGGCTTCTGCCAGAGAAAGAGTTTGAATCATCTGGACTCAAACATGCTCCCAAGAAGGTTGTTGGAATTAGACCTTGAGCTTTAGTGACTGCCCAATAATACCCATTCCACTCAAACAATTTATGAGGAAACCACTGGAAAGACATCATAAAAGAGAATGGAGACCCATTGAGAGGGTGGAAAGGATTTCTATCTCAGGGGGAAATGAAGTTCAGATGAAAGTCAGATCTGACACTTTATGAGTAACAGCAAGAGAGGTTAATGAAAGATTAGCACTAGTATTTTGCTTCTCCCTTCGAAGCATTTTTGTCCAATAGGGAGGGTCGTTTTAGAAGAGAGATTATAAAATGTTTGCCTTTAAAATAAAGCTTTTGAACTAAATTCCAGACCTAAATGGAATATCTGAGGAACATTTTACAAATTCCTAGGATTATCAAGAGTGTACTTTGCCCTTTGGGCTTCAAGTTCTGCTGAGCATGTGCAATGCAAATATCCAGTATTCATGAATTACATAGGAATTGTGGCAGCCTACCCACACGGTCACCTATAGATAAGGGCCCTTTGTTTGGCTTTTTCTGGCCTGAGCTCTGCAAAAGATTTCCATCTCTCAGTGGGGTGTTAATCCTGTGACTGAAGCATTACAGTCCAGGAGAGCTAACTGGGTGTGAATAAAAGTGGCCAAAAGAGGCAGGAGCTGCTGTGCCAGCACACAATACCACCCTTGACCTAATGGGACATATAAAGACAATGAAAATGCTTTGTTAGACAGCATTCCTGTTTGATAATGTATTTGTTAGAAAGATTTTTTTTTCACTTAAATTGAAACTGTTTAAAGTTTGCAATTCCAAGTATATTTCTGGACAGGTCAGCAGCAAAATATGATCAGAAAAATGGCACCTACCAAGAAATATGCTTTTTTTTCAGTTATTATGACATATCTTTGTCTGGATGTTTTTTCAGTGATCCTTCTGTGTTTCACTTTTGTATGCAGCCTGTGATAATCTTCACCATAGCAACGTGTAAGAAAAGAAAGAGGTGGAAGATTTAGCTTAAAATTCAAACTAGCCAGGAGTCAATTCTACATAACAGTCAGACACTGATATTAGTGTCTAAGGGGATAATAAAAAAGGGCTGCAATTATTTATTTCCCGATGTGGAAATTAACAGCTTGTAGATTCAGTCGTTCTTGTGATACACATTTTTAGTTTGAAGGTTAACAAATGAGGCTTTCTAGGTTAATGAATAAAATTTTAGTCTGTATAACAAATTCAAACTCAAATTCACCAAAACATCAGAGACAGAGAAGATTAGGAATTGTTATGATTTTATTTAAGTTGGACTTATGTTTTATGGTCTTGGGTACATGTGAATCAGGATGGAATCCAAGAAAAGAGTAAGATCTTGGGACAGTTACCTAACCATGTTCCACCCAGAAGGCCAACTCCAGCATAAAGTCCAGTCAGATGAATGCATGCATGAAACAAAGGTCAGAAAAATGTATGCGGGAAATAATTGGTGGAAGGTCAGCTTTTCAGAGGTGCTCAATATCTGATTTTTCAATCTGTAAATGTAAAAGTATAGTAGTTCTGGAAATACAATTCACAAAAGCTGTAACTGTATTACAACTAGGTAATGGAGATAATGGGGTGATGTAGGACTTGAGCAGTGCTGTCTAACAAATTAAGAGCTTAGTCTGAAGTACTGCCCTTTTTTTTTTTTTTTTCATCTCCTTTTCTCCTTTCATTGATCCTCATAAAAACTGAAATTAAGGCTCACTTTCTCTGTCCCTGTAGGTCAAATTTGCCAAAATGTTCTTAGGAAGGTTCTGTGAAAACATCTATCTGGAAACAACAGTGAAATTCTAATAACAAGGAGTAACAAAACCACTCACCTTTCATGCAGTTGTTTTACAGCTCATACAAGTAAATAATCAGGAAATGTACAGTAACACACCATTTATTTTCGTGATGCAACTTTTGGGAGTTCTGCCGTTCATCATTTAACACCATCTTACACTAATCAGTTCTCAGGTTTTTTGTACTTCTCCCTTGGCTGACTTGACTGACCTTGACAAAAAGGGGGAGAGTGAAATAAGATGACAAAGATGATAAAAAGAAATACATATAATGATTCAGAAAGAAAGAACAAGATTACTCCGACTAATAGATGAAGTGGCTGAGATCTTTCAGACCAGTAGTCTGTTCAGACAACAGTTGGACAAGGTCACCAGGGGATTGCAAAATTTGATCTCGTGTTATAAAAATATATACTGCTCAAAATCCCAGACTAGTGTGCAGTCACGTCATCAATTTTTATTTTAAAAAAAGTCACCACCGTCTTCAGCTACTACAAAACCAAGTGCTGAGAAGCAGGTTGCTGAAAAAGATAATTTTATCCACTTCTTTTGTCTTTACCAAGCACTGATGTGCCAAGTTGACAGTCCTGGTGGTCCTGCTCCCACATAGTTATGCTCCATGTCATCCTTGTCATCTTTGAACTCTGGTGTGCTAGACCACAACTGCTGTTTTGCTTAAAAACTTAGAAATTTTTTTCTAACAGTTTTTTCTTTTATTATTTTTTAGGCAGTGATATTGGGATATAAATCAGATCATACTTTGTTAAATGCTGTCCCTCAGTATTTAACCTGCACATAATTCTGAAGCACAAATCCCACCCACTGCCCTTGCATAATTCTTAGGGGAAAATTTGATTTACATCTGTGAAATCACCAACTGTGGCACTTTTCAGGAATGCATTCTCAGCAAGTATAGGATATGCTTGTATCAGGAAATCCTCCATCTGTGTATTGAGCACCAGAGAAAAACGCATCTTTGTTGCTGCGTGTTATTTGTTTTCATACTGTATTTCATTTTTATATAGGGTTCTGTACTCCCCTGTTCTCCTGGAAAATGGTATATCCCAAAGATTGTCCCTGCCCCTTTCCCTGTCAATCCTCCCACACTCCTCCCAGTCCCCTCCTATGGGCCCTGTCTGTCATTCAGCTGTTCCTCCTGGCTTCTGGAGAGCTCAGATAAAGACATCGAATTATAGGGCAAGAGCCAAGGAGGTTCCTCCCTTTATGTTCCCCATTGGTTTCCTTGAATGTCCCTCCAACCCTGTTCCACTCCCACCTTATCCCTCACTGGGTGATGGTTTGTCCCCTCCTTTAGGAGCTCCCCTGCAGATAAACCTGGAACACGAGACCTCGGCGGGTCTTGGCAAGGAAGGAATGAAGACCTTGGACTCGCCCTCTCGTCAAGTCTGACTCCTTTCCTCTGCCACCGACAGGGTCTCTCTCTCTTGTGATAAGGGGAAAAAGCCCCTCTGCCGCTCCCCAGGTTTTTAGGAGTTTTCCTGTCTTGTCGCAGTCTTGAGCTAGCTTGGGCAAAATGGAGCTGGTAGCTCTGTTAGAGACAAGTGACATATCTTGACATAATTCTGCTACTTACACAGCTATATGAACTGGGGAGGCTTAGAAGACTTACAAGATGTTACTCAAGTGAAAATACTCTGTATACAAAAAGTGTGAACTAAAACGTTAATCAAGTTAATAGAAGATCTTGTGTAGCTCATAAGATGTCTGTTTAAAATATCCGTGAAGATACCACACAGTGCTGATTGTAATGGTATTTTAAGCTCTGACCCAGTAAAGACATTGAATTCAGTGGGTCTAAATGACTCTTTTAAGTTTTTGAAGCCTAAAATACCAGTGGATAGCCAAATTGAGACTGGGAGAAGTGACAATGCCAAGGGTGATATGAAAAGTTTTCTCCCCAAGTCCTGGGATGGCTGGGCCTCCCTCACCTGCAGAGATGTGAAGCATCACTGTCAGTACTGCAGTTGCTGCCCTCAGCCCTCATTTTGCAGCGTGTTGCCTGCTTTGTACAAGAAATAAAAAGAAATAGATTCTATCAGAGCTGGTTTGTCTCTGAGATTACCAGCAGACTAGCCTCAGAGCACTGCTTCACAGACACTGGAAGAGTGACGGGAATTTCTAATTCTTAAATCCTTCAACATACATTGGTAATAAGTGTATCAGAGTTTTTAGCAAGAACTTATGTAGAAGCCTTCCAGATTAGAAATCAGCACCCCTGGTTTACTTTAAAGATTGAAAAAACTCAGCTGAAATAAATGTAAAAGTTGTTTTCCACACCACTGTTGCTCCCCTTGGCTTTTAGCATTCAATGACGTGCAAGTTGATAGACAGGGTATTGATTTTTACCACTTTGAACATTTCTTCCTAGAAAAGAAGCAATAAAAAGGAGTAGAAAATAAATAATAGCAATTCTTGTTTTCTCCAGCAGGGCTTTGATCTTACAAGTTTGAGCAGTAAAATAAAGGAATAGTCTATTCCATTGCACTTTGTCCTGCTTGAAAATCTACCTTTCTCCATCTTTGTTATTATTTCTCTATGTTGAAATCACAATGAGAGCACGTGCCTCATGACAGATTTAAAGTTCCTATATGACACCTTCACTAACTCCTATCACACTATAACACCAAAAAAAAAAAAAAAAAAAAAAAAGGTCTGCTTTTTCTACAAAAAATTCTACACAGAAAAATCTGCTTCAAGTAATTTAAAGTGCTTCAGGAAAGACCTTAGAAGGGCCAGTCTTGAATCCAGTAGAGAATTTTTAGTTTGTGCTGCAAGATTATTGACTATTGTGGGAGAGCTGCTCCTATATATTTGGTTCTGTCCATAACCATTGTTTATTTTCAGTCACTGTTTTCTGCGTGAAGAATCTCTTGGCCATTGATATTTGGTTTAGATTTCTTTTCATGTATTTTTAGTCAAAGGAAGACTTGATCCAAAGCCAGGCAGATTGTGCTGGTTTGGGTTGCCGTTCATCATGAAGCACAATATTGTCTGCTTCTGCAAAGTGCATGTGCCAGAAGGGTGGCTTTTTGTGCCAGCCCTGCTCTGCTGTCCCAGCAGAGTAAAGCTCCTTTACGTGTTCTAGAATTTTATCAAGCAAAATAAGCCACGTGGGCCTCGCTGTAAACAAATAAATGGAACAATAACATGCATATGAAAGAGATCTCCATATTCCCAGCTAACGGGAGTATATTTGGTATTATCCTTTTCCTCCCTGTGATCATAACAAAGGTGGACCCACTGCTTTCTTTTACAGCTTTTCTCTTTGAACTATGACCTATCAACTGCAAAAAGAAGAAAACATACATCAAAATGTCTTAATAAACAGTACTTAAAAATAAGTTGGTGAGACTTTTTCTTTCCCTGTGTGTAGGCACAGAGTAAAAATTTTAATCAGTTTAAGACTCCTTTATAAGGGCACACTGCTCAGTGTGATTAACTAGATATGAAATTTGGCAGGCAATACATTCATAATATGATCTAATCATGTTTGGTAGTGCGGGGAGGGAAAGAAAGAAATTGGCTGAGAGAAGATTGTTTAAAAGTTGGCAACCTTGCAAATACTGTAACTTCTCTATGGAAATCTCATCAGAATGATGAGCCAGCCATCTTTTCCAAGCTTGTGCAGAAATTTTCCTTTCAAAATATTTGTGCCTAAGAGATAATGGATGACTTCTATTACTGGATGGCTCCTGCAGTGCACTTTCAGGACTAACCTGAAATATCCCCTGCTATTTCATTATTGGACCACAAACTGCTTTGCCAAAATACCTCACTCCTCAATCCTTCCCTTTTTTTCAGGCCTAGGACTCATAGATCTGCTGGAATATTGTCACATAAACGCAGCCAGGCCAGACAAGATTAAGTATTCTCTTTGTATAGCATTCTGCCTCCAGAAATGACCAGATAATTCGTTATTACTTCAACAGCTAAAGGCAGTAAACGCATTGGGATAACCTTTCTAGCTCACAGTTCTATCTTGTTCTCTTCTAATAAAGGCCAAGTCAGCTCCTGAAGTGTTTTGTTTTAGTAATTATGCTTCTTACCTCTTGCTCTCTCTCTACATATGTTTAATTTCTTTTTTAAACATATTAAGGTTTTGCTCCCAGAAATGTGTGGTGGAATTGATCGATTATCTAACTTACTTTGCACCAAGAAAAATTTATCTAGTCAGGTTTGAACTTCCTATGTTCTCTTTCATTAAATTACCCTCTGGTTCCCCAAACCCAAGACAAACAGTTAAACCATACCTAACATTTTCTTGACTCACCAGGTTGCTATTTTTTGTTAAGACAACACTCACCAACTTTTTAATTGCCACCAATAGACAAGTTTAGTATTCTTTACCCTGCCTCTCCCCTTTTCCTCTCCATCCTTTAGTTCCACAATATCCATTTGAAATGCAGTGATTGGTATAAGGTGAGTATCCCAGAGGGGTCATTCCACTGATTAGATCAAAGCATTGCATCACTCTCTTGATATGCTCTCTTCTGTCCATGCTTGCTGGCGTGCTGGAATGCAGCTGCATTCAGCTACATACAGAATCAACTGTAGCCACCACCTTTTTGGCCTCCCCAGAGCAGGATCCAGCTCATTTTCCTCTTCTTTCTTCCTATCTCTCAGGGAGTTTTGACCCATAAACTTTATTTCTGAGCAATGTTTGTTTAAATTTATTTCTGTCCTTCTATAAGGCACGTCAGAAGAGGCTGCAGGGAAGTCTGAGCCATGACAACCACCCATCCTCTACCCACTGCTTTACTCTCCTGCAAATTCACTGTTTTTTTGTCTTGCATCTATTTTGAGCCCAGAGGTCCTCCCAGCACCAGGACAGCTGCCTCTGTCCTTATCGGCTGCAGCCTCAGATGGTTCCTGCTGGACTTCTGTTTTCACCTGTGAGTTCCATTCTTTATGATGTGGATCTCCCATGCAACCCTATTGTTATGAGCAATCATTGTGAAGATCACCTACTTTTACCACAGAAATACTTTTTTTTTCAATATGTCTTCATGCCCTCCTTCCCCATAGGTTCAAATATGTAGGCACTAAGTCCCATTGCAACATCAGTATCAAGTCTCTGAAATTCTTGCACCAAAAATACTGCTTACGTTACAAAGGAGAAATAATAGCACTACTGTCAGTAAAGAATGATTCATCATTCTGTAAGGCTTTGGCAATGTGACAAAGGGAAAAATATTCACGAAAAGAGAGTATTTTCCCAGTGTTGGTAAAATGTTCAATAAAATAAATATGATCTCCCTAGAGATCATGGGGAATGAACATCTAATTTCAGCCTTTACAGGAAAGTGTCACTGTTTCTTCCATTCTTTGTTACTCCACAAAATAGGGGATGTATTTATAGAAGATTAATGTCCAGATAGTGGGTTTCCCAGGAAAGTTATTTACTATCGCTACACTCTCTTTTGACTCTTCATAAATTTACACATGGGTGTTCTCAGTATTAATTGCCAGACAGTTATTTGGTGCAGCCTTAGGCACACACTATTCATAGAAACATAGAATCATAGTATATGCTGAGTTGGAAGGGATCCACAAAGATCAAAATTGGACCAAAGTCCAACTCCTGGCCCTAGACCAGAAAAACACACTCTGTGCCCGAGAGTGTTGTCCCAGAGCTTCTTGAACTCTTCCAGGCTTGGTGCTGTGACCACTTCCCTTGGGGAGCTTCTCCCAGTGCCCAACCACCTTCTGGGTGAAAAACCTTTTCCTAATGTCTTAATAACTTAAACCTCTCATCATACAGCTTTATATCATTCCCTCAAGTTCTGTCAGTGTTCACCAAAAAGAAGATTCTCACTATTGGAGATATTCTGTAGCATTGCAAATTGCCTTTAAAATACCCATTTATCTGTTGTGTAAAATAACTTTTCATTTCTGAAGCACAGAACTAAATTGGTGATGAGCCAGTGTGACAGTGAATGCCATACCACACTCTTAAGCGTACTTTTACTGGAAGCAGAAACCCTGCTTTGGAGCAAGTGCTTCAGTCCCAAGCAGGAACCCTGGTGTCCAGAGCTGCTCTGCCATGGAAAGTGGGGCTTCTCAACAAGTGCCTGCCAGCAAGAAAGAGGTGCCATTCATTCAGACTTACTGACATCCTGCCGAAGGGGAACACTTTGGGAGGTAGGGCTGGCTAACAAGGTTCATGAGCTTCTCCAACTTCTCTGCAAGAGAGAAGTGAAACATGCTTAACATCAAAAGAGAAAGAGCAGATGTTGATGGTGGGCTGTATAAAACTGAGGATTTCACAAGGGACAGGAAATCTTAGCAGGTGAGAGGATCAAAGAAATGTTTTCACAGCAGAAGGTCTTCTAATGTGTGGGAATAGGCAGTCAAAGCAAGCTGTTCTTCAACAAGAAAAGAGAAAGAGAAAAACGCCATGACTGAGGAACAAAGTAAGTTTTATTTGTTGCTCAATTCAAATATCTGTCAAACAAAACAAAGATATGTTTTTTTCTACTTTGTTCACTACTTATGTTTGCTTTTATTTAAGTAACTTATTGTATTTTGCAGGGTTTTACATCCAAAGGGTTTACTTTCTCTGGCACGGGAGTTAGAACATTGTCTCAAACACCCTCCAGGCAGAAACAACAGAAAGACAGGCTCCTACTCCTGTATCCCACAGGATGGCAGCATCCAAGATGCCAGAGCAACACTTCCATAGGGGCACTTGGGGCACAGCAGTGGTCTGAAGAGGTAACAGCACCTCTACAAACAGTGTCCTCATACAGCCAGGAAGGGAGGGCACTTTACAGGGAGGCCTAGTCATGACCTGGGGGCTGGCTGGTTTGGGCAGCTGCACCAAAAACAGGCAAACCCATCCTGTGGTGGAGCATACACAGTCAAAAAACCTCTCAGAGAGATGCTTATCTTCATAAGGATATAATGCTTACCATTGAATGGGTCCTGAAATATTGTCTTGAATGGAGATGGACTGGAATATCATATCGAGATCATAATCTGGTTTAAATTGGCCTATCAAATGTGAGGTTTAAAAAGTTTTTAGATGTCTCCAGAAGTGTGGTTATTCCTGACATAAGGGATTAGCTGTTGTTTTCTTTTCCTTATCCTTTGCTTTTTCTTTCCTAACTCAGCCTCTTTTCCCTCTGTAATAGATGGAAAATACATGATCAAAATTTCATGGCTAATGCTATGGCACTCTTCACAGGTGAAGGAAAATTATTGATCACGCCAAGTGATATAGACGGAAAAACAGACAAGCTTTTAAGCACAGAAGCATAAAGGAGCCCAGAAGCTTGTCAGTTTTCCCAGCTGTGGAACTTGGTATTACAAGAGCTATTTCCTTTCTATGACCTGGCTTGGATGGATCCTCTGGGGGCACAGTATGGAGAATGTGTCGGGAGCAAGGGAGCCCAGTGAAGCGTCCTAGCAACCCACTTCATACACTGGCACAGCCTTGGGTGAAAAGTCCCTTTTTCCCCTAAACTGGTCTTAATTCAATCCACAATAAAATCACTTACAAATAAATGCATTTTTTCATTAAATCCAAAATAGATAATATTGTTTCAAAATTTATGAAGGGCAAAGCTGAAACTATGGAAAGAAAAATAATTTGAGATTCATTAGGGAGGAACTCCTTCCTACAGATCTTTCTCTCTGCAGTTCATTTCAGCCTTTCCCCATGGCCACCTGGCAGGGGTAGTCCTGTCCATTTGCCTTTCCCCTCAGATTTAACCCACAGGAGGGGCCAGCTAGGCAGATTACCTCAAGCAGGCAGGTCTGATCCCTCTCCCTGAAATCCATTTGTTTCTTTTCTATCCAGACAAAACCTTGATAATTCTTTGTTAAAATAGGGGTTCTTTGACTTTCCCTGCATCGTACCAGGTGTTATTTCCCATTCTTCTCTGACTGCTTGCTCATGTACTGTGCTTCCTTCCACATCCTCTCTCAGCCATAAATGTGCATAACTTTGCACTCATGACCTTACACTGAAGCCCACACATCACAGTAATCTGTACCTTAACAAGTGTGCTTGATAGTAACATCTCTGTGAGATAACCCCATACGTCTCCTGACTTGATTCTGACTGAAAGAAGACACAAAAGGAATTAAACACTTTATGGCAATTGAAGATTCAGTAGTGTTGACTGTGAATATCTTTCTTCTTACACTCAAGTAAGTATCCTACTCTCACGCCTCATAGCAGTAATGAATGCTTTCTCACAGCTCTGAGCAAGGAGATGATGACTATATCTCATTTTTTACTTGAGGGGCTGAGACAGATGGGCTGACAGATTAAGTTCACAAGTGTATTTGTCAACATGGTCCAAAATTAGATGCTTAGACTTTTTGTTTGTTTGTTTGTTTGTTTCTTCTTTTGTTTGCTTTTAAATTCTGTTGTTTCTTCTAAGAGCACCAGGGCAGACTCCCATTGGCTTCCATTACTGCTGTCAGTGACCATGTTTCTGGTGGTCAAATCTTTGGAGGCCAAGTGAGGAATCTGGAAAAAACAAATACAAACAGGTGAAAAGCTTGGCTTAAGAAACCTAGATGAAGTGTTTGGGTTTTCTGTGCCACTCTTTAACAGAACTGTGGATAAAATCTGCTGGATTCTGCCTGTTCGAGCAGAAGGCATCTTCTCTTTCTTGTATTCCCTAATTTAATTCTCCGCAATACTGCCAATTTCTGCAGGCTGTAGGGCAGATGTCTGACCGCTTCCTACCCTTGCTTAAACACCATAAGGCACCATTTTATAAAGCTCTGTCCCTTTGTGTCATTTTTGTACAAGATAAGCAAAGCAATTGGTAGAAATGTTTGTTTGGATGATGTGCCTTTGTTCAGGACTTTCATTTCTCCCAGGAAACCCTGCTGTCTGGGCAATTGCTGTTTTGTTTTTATTCCATTATTTTAAGTATTTTGAGATATTTCAAGCCCAGGATGAGCTGCAAGGTGGGCTTCTCAAGGCTGAGGGTGAGACGCACTGCTGGGCTGCCTGTGACTTGGTGACTCTCCAGCCAGAAACTTCTGCCTTGACTTGAGACTCCTTTCTGACCTTTGCTGAGATATAAGGAGGAGCAGAAAGGAGAAATGGCAAAAGGAAGTGCAGGATGAGTCTTTGCTGTCCTTGTTCCTTTCAGAGACAAATAAGAAAAAGGCTTGAAAAGTGGGACATTTCTCCCTCCTGAAAAACTTCCATTCTCTTCTTCTTCTTAACTTTTCAAGCATCAGAAAGGTCAAGACTTATTAGATCTGCTTTTCCTTGTGGAAATGCAAGGATAGCTGTGTTACTGACTGTACAGAGCAGACTGACGTGAGTCTTCAGTGAACTGACTTTTTTTCCTCCAGCTGTCTATAGCAGTGTTGCATTAAACATGTACTAACAAAAGCCAGAATTTTAAACAGGCGAGATATTATTTACTTTTTCTCTAAGTTATTTGTGCCATGCCTTTATCATAGATATCATATTCTTATTAGTTAGTAAGCTGTCCAGAGGGTTTATCAGGAAAAAGAGTAGAGACAAAATCTGAATTTTTCATGTGCAAGGGTATCTGCTGAAAAGTTCTCTGAGAATATCTGTAAAATGCAAACACTTTCAGGTGTCCTCTATAGATAGAAGAATGCAAAGCAAAGATATGGACTTATGTGTTCCTGCCTTGGTATCATCTCCGAAAGCTGGGAAAAGCTGTGGTTAAGTTCACCATGGAGGTATTTAGAAGGTGTGTAGACAAGGTGCTTAGGGACATGGCTTAATGGTGGAGTTGTCACTGGTAGTTTTCTGTTGGACTCGATCTTTTACAACCTAAATAATCCTATCATTCTAACAGTTTTCTGGTTTCTCCTGCTCTGGATCTGTAGGCTGCTTTCCATATGCAAGAGGCACACAGCTGGTGTAGTGAAAACCAAAAGTTTTTCCTCCTTCAAAAGACGTTCATCTGAACAATAATACGTCTGATCCCACCGTTATTTCAAAAATCTTGGGTTCTACCTCCATGCAAAATGTACCAGGGCTGCCTCAGGAGACAGTGCCACAGGGATCCCCAGTGCTCCCTGAGCAGCACTGAACCAGAGTTTATCACAGACGGAAGCTGTTCATTTGTGCACAAAATAGGCAGAGGGTGAGGGTGAAAACACTGCTCTGTGTTGTCCTCTAAAAGCTGCTGTAACATGAGAGCCCTGGTCCCGAACAAAGCTGTGTGAAATGTGCCCAGCTGAAACATTGCATAGAATGAGGGTTACACACTTGAGAACTTTGGTTAAAAGGATCCCTTTGTCTGGAAGGTACCTGGCCCCAATTCTGAGGAAATTTGGATGTAATAATGAAAAACATAAACTGCTTTTCTTGCCCTTTTTTTTTTTTTTTTTTAACTTGGAAATTGCTGAAGCTGAAGGAACAGAAATCCACCGAGACAGAAGCCAAAGGAGAAGGTTGTCATTGTTCTCATTTACTCTTTTACCCTCTCCTCATGATGCCTTGCCAGGACACACACTGAAAAGTTTACTGGGTCCTTGAATGAAGGAACACAACTCTCCTTCTGTACAATGAAAGCAGGTATATTTCCATGTGACACCGTGGAGAGACACTCAACAATGATGTCTTTTGTACAAATGAGAGGCTTCATTCAAGAGGAAGATAGCTATGATGCTGATAAAACTAATAATTAGTAACTTCGGTATGATTTTTTTCCTTCAAAAGACCTCACAAAGGAGGGCATTCTTATCCCGTCATAGCAAAAGGGAACTTTTAGAGCAAGTAATGAAGGAACTAGTCTAAGATCAAATGGTAGGTCCTAGGAGAGAAATAACCACTGTCCTATTCCTGTCCCACGTGTTTAGCCTGCCCTGGGAAACATGCTGAAGGTAAGGGTTGTTTCCTCAGTCTGATCTTCTGAGGGAGGAATTAACACTCACGAAATTGCATCTTCTCCCTCTACTGTTGCTGCTACTCTTCATCCCCTCTTGCCAGCCTGGCATGTTTTCTCCAAACCCTGAGCAGCCTGGACACCGGAACAGCATCACTGGAGAGGGCAGGTTTGCTGTGAGTGCCATTGCTTTGCTGCAGAGCAGTCAGTGCTCTGAGCAGTGAGCTACACACACCTCTTATATGTGCATGCAGGCACAGCTCACATCACACACACTGCGGCTCACAGCAGCCTTGGTGTGTGGGAGTAGCCTGTCCTGTCCTCAGAGCAGCAGATGTCTAGGCCATATGTCTCCTCCTTAAGAATCCTCACAGCCTGGGACAGTTTTACAGCAAGAGCCTTGTGGTGAGGGCAAGGGCAGTGGGGAAATGCAATATCACCTTACAGGAGGAGAAAATTCCAGTCTGGGAAAGAGATGCTCAGAGCAGCTGAATAAGAAACAGATAGGTAGTCACTTGCCTGAGATTCTGGTGTTATTGCCATTGAATGCTGAGAAGTGGTCTTGTGATGTCATTTTTTTTAAATTAAAAACCAGTTAAACCTGATCCATTTTTAATAAGAAAATATGTCTTTTTCACAAAGATGACTTCCAACTTATTGTACATACATCATTAGGAGATAGCAGCTACAGGAGCCTGGAAATCCAGGTGCTGAGCTTTGCAATGCAATGTGCTGCAAGGGAATAGCCTGGCAATACTTTACACGAGTTGACCCAGTGATTATATGGAAGTAGCTTCACCAGATGAAGCCTCATTATGGCAGATGCTGTGCATGCACAGGGAGAGAATCCGTACCCAGATGGGTTATGGTCTCTCAAACATACACACTTCAGAGCTTGAAGGCATAATGAAAGGGGATGTCTTGTCAAGGATCTCAAGGGAGTTTTGTGGCAGAAGTGCAAACACAATAAATTCAAATCTGCTGAGCTAAAGCCTCTGTCCCGACTTCAAAAGCCCCTGCCTTTCACTGAGCAAATTCAGACTACTTTTTTTCTTGTCTCTCCTCTCCAGATGTTTACTGGAAAGTACTGTGGCATGGTGGTTAGAGATTCAGGAAAGGAAATAAAAGAAACGAGAGAAACCTCCTTTGGGTTACTCTGGATAGAGCTCAGGAGGTTTATGTATGGAAAATAGCTGCTTGCCAGGGATTTAGGGGTTGAAGGGAGACCTGTGAAGTGTCGTCACTATGGCCAGAATAAACTGGAACAAACCCCAGAACATCCTGAACAGATACATCATTTTCAACAGAGTTGTCAATTAGCACAGAGCAAGTCAGATGTCACTGGAGAAAAATTTCTGCTCTTCAGGGAGGGGAGGAATCTCTCCGTGACTCAAGAGCAGATGGTTTGGCAACAGCAGCAGCACAGCCAACTCCTATCACTGGATTAACAAATCACAGAGATATGCTCCCTCCTTTGTATTTACAGCACATGACTGGAAAGAGGGCTCAGGAAAAAAGGATAATGTGAGAAGAACTCACATGTAATGTCAGCTGAGTGGCCAGAAGGGATTCTCATGAAAGCCAGCAGCCTGCAGCAGGATGCTGCCTGTCTCCCTCCAGCAGATACACCTTTCTGTTGGGCGTAGGATCCTACCTTCTCACTTGAGATAAAACACAGTATTATAAAAGGCTGATATTTCCCTCTCTCTAATTCTCACTGCTTAAATTAATGCTGAGCCTGTGTCTTTAAGCCCCTTTTGTTGCTTCCCTTGTTGCCATAGCGTTTAGTGTTTCCATGTTTGAGATTTCCTTTTTTTTTTTTTTTTTTTTCCCTTCCAGACATTACCCCATCAGCACAATTCCAGACCTGGGATTCCAGCCACTTTTGGCTAAAGGGAAACTCATTTTTGATGCTATAAAAATATCAAGCCATGTAAATGCCTGTGGCTCAGATTTAGGTCCCGTGTCTAGGAATAGCAGCACAGCTGAGGGAGAATAAGAGAAATGAAGAAGAAGCAAACAGATCTCTGCACATCTCATCTAATTTCTCTAGGTCTACCTGTCCTTTCAAGGACAGGGAGAGGATGAGACCTTCGCCATCCTCTGGCACAGCAGCAATCCTTATGCTTTTGTCAGGGTGATTTTTGGGGTGGGAGATGCTTGCCTCAGGTCTGTGCCTCTGGTTGTCTATCAAAAAAGAAGTAGTGAATGGATATTTAATTGTCTTAGTAAAGTGTCTGCTGGTACAGGGATGGAAGATCTGAGCTAAGCACAAAGTACCAGTAATATTAAGCAATTTCTCACAGCATTATCAGCATTGCTTTCTGCAAAATGCTGCTGTTGACTCACCCTGGCACTCAAATTATTTAGGCCGTACAATGTGTCAGTATGTTACAGTGTAACAGAATACAGATAGAGTACTCTGGGGAATATAGCATTAAGTTTTAACTAGCTCTAAGTAACCGCTACTGCTAATTATAAACATTTTACATTTCACTAAATTGCATTAAAATAAGAAAACATTCTTAAGTAGCTTAATTAGCTACAGTATTATGTCATATTGTAATATATCAGAAGCAGCAGTACATGCTAGCCATGTATTGAGAAATTACATTAAAAATGCAGATAATTTTAGAAATGGGGAAAATGAAACTAAATTGCAAGGGAGGTTTTTTTGTGTGTGATTTTTTTTTTTTTTTTTTTTTTTTTTTTTTTTTTGCAAACAGAACATTTTATACAGTCTTTTTTAATTTTAACACCTTTTTCTTTCAAATTCTGTTCTTGACCCTCGTGAAATTCAAGGAGAAGGAAAATCTAAGATCAGCCCTGAGACTTTTCATGAGATTAAAATAAGAAGTTTGGTGCCAAATGCAAACAATTTTCCTGGTTTTTACCCACTTGTGTTTTTTTGTGGTTTTAGGTAAATATTTCCCTGGAAAACCCCTGAGAGAAAGGAATTTCAATAAAGAGCTT
This sequence comes from Hirundo rustica, assembly GCF_015227805.2. Classification (NCBI taxonomy): domain Eukaryota; kingdom Metazoa; phylum Chordata; class Aves; order Passeriformes; family Hirundinidae; genus Hirundo; species Hirundo rustica. Next base: position 44,381,665 of record NC_053455.1, on the reverse strand, counting down.
GTTGGCCACGCTGTGGTGATTTATTTTTATTACCACTTCTTGAAGCAGTATCTTTTTGTCTTTTTCCTTTTTCTTTTTAGCATTGCACATGAGGAATGTTTCTGGCAAAGGGGAAACTAGCAAAATCCTCAGGGTGAAAGTTTCTCATTTGGAGTGTCTTGAGAGTCCAAAAGAAAAGAGGGCTAACAATTGAAGCAAGGCTGAGAAGTTGGGTAAGTCATGGTTAAGGAAGCAAAAATTATGATCAGCTGTGGGAATCCCCAAGCCTCACTACCAGAGCACTGTGCAACAATGCAGGAACTTGTTGCAGCAGCAGTGAAGAGCCACTGCTCTCAAAAAACACAGACAAATGTTTTGGCTTCCCTACGGGTACTCTTCATAGAGGCTGATAAGGCTGGCGTAGCACAAACCATTCTGCAGCAGAGCAGGAATTAGAGGTTCATTTGCTAGCCAGCCCAGGCAAATGAATGGTGGGCAATACCTGACCTTTACAAAGGGTCTCTAGCTGGTATTCCTGTTATCTGAACATTTCCCATCACTGTGTCTCTCTAGCTTTGCCAGGATCCACAGTGAAGACTATTAAGCTACCAACCAGAAGCATTAGTAGCTGGTAAAGACTGACAGGTAAGGTGATCTGGATCTTCTCCTTTTCCAGGTTCCCTGGCTATCAGAGAATGTGCACATTTCTGGGCAAGTCAAATTAGAGCCTGACATAAAAACCAAGGGAAATGTAAAAACATTTGCAAAATCAAGATGCACATTCAAGCAGTATTGTCTGGTGCCGCACAGCAGAACCGCAATTGTGAAAATCAAACCATGGCTTGAGAGGGGAAAAGCTCAAGCTGCATCTAAGATCCTAATGAGGATTTGAAAAGATCCTAAAGAGGATCCTAAATAGGGATCCATATAGGCAGATTCTCACACAGATCAGAGACGTACAACCACATATGGGAACTGCACATTGGAAATCCTCAGCTCAAGCTTTTATGAGCATTGGGCTGCTGACTTACCCCTGGTAGGGGCAGGGGACAGCTGTGGATTTCTCTTCTCTTTCCTGAGCTCCCTTCTGTACATGACAAGCTAAAAATGATTTTTTGTCCCTACCTCCTTGCCAGCCAGTCTAATTGCCCAGCTAATTGCCCCCTCACCAGCCAAGTTAATACACAAGCTAAATTCAGTGTTTGAGTTTCCACCAACAGAAATATTTTGGAAATTTAATAGCACAACTCTTGTACTAAGGCCGCCTGAAGGGTACTTGTACCAACTTTTCTGGAGCAAAGGCTGATTTCATCTTTGCTGTTTTATTTTAAAGATCCAGATCCAGATGATGTAATTTTTTTTGCCAATTACACTCCTGTGTCAGCTGTATCCCATCAGCTGCATCCAAGAATACAGAATGTCAAAGGCTCTGAGCTCCAAGAAATGTCTCAGCTGGCACTTGACTCCCCTTGGCTTCTGGACCCGCGCACATGTGCACAGAAGGTTTTTGCTACTTCATCTCAAATCTGACATCCCAATTTGTAGAGCTGTCATCATGAGGACTGAATTTGATTGTGCGGTTTTGACTTCCCCACTCACAGAGACAGACACAAACACAAATGTCCAGCACACAGCTGGACAAACACATCATGTGATGGGTGAGCAGCTGGCTCACAGGATGGGTACAAAGGGTTACAGTAACTGGGGTGACATCAGATGGTGACCGGTCGCCAGTGGGGTTCCACAGGGCTCCATCCTTGGCCCTGTGCACTTCAGTATCTTCATAATTTACTTGGATGCAGGACATCCTCATCCAAAGTGGGGGAAAAGTCTCATAGAGACAAGTTTTGAGAGAGCTGAGCTGTTTACTGCTATGTTGGTATTCAGACCGTCAAGCCCTACTAAAAACAACAAATCACAGAATAACTTGCATTTATGTAGAGATTCTTAGTGATACACTTTCAGCATCTAAGCAACTTTTGACATTTCAGAGCATATGACCATGAGCAAATTCAACTTTGATGTTTGAAGATAATAAAGCAGGTAAGATGGGTGTTGTACATTAAATATTATTTTGTTTCCTGGGCAGAATTCATAACATGAGCCCATCTGAGCCCATAACAGCTGTAGTCTAAATCAGAGCCTGAGCATCATCCTCACATTGCATATTTAACCTAGTAAATATTGTGCTTTCTTTGGTTTTGGCCGCAGGAGGCAGGAACTTCTCAAAGTTCTTGTGTGGGCTCCCGAGTGCTGCAGCTCCTGATGAGAGGGTATACAGAAGGAAGGTCCAAGGTCTTTATACAGGATTGTCCTTGTCCTTTGTTCCAGCAGGCAGAGAGAGAGCACCAAAAGTAATTTGAGATAATTGCTTCAGGTTGCCAGTCCATACACCGGCATAACACTGCAGCACAGAGTGTGGAGGAGGTTCATAGTGATGCAACCCCTACAAAGCCAAATTGAACCTTGTTGGTGCCTAATTTGAGAAGCCATGTAAAAAGGCAATTAGAGGAATGCAGTGTATTTCTTTACACGTAGTTCTGTTCCAGAATAATAGACCATCTGGTACAGAGTTTGTGAAGGGACCTGTAATGCCTGTATTTACCTCAGCAGTTTCAAAATGCCAATGCCGAACTTAAAGACAATTTTAAGGTAAGGACTGGAAGGCAGGGTGGGGTACAGATGGGTCCTAGTGATCTGTACAGGGGAGCTGACACACCACATGAGCCCACGCCGTTGCTTGTCCAGCCCAGAAACACCCAGTACCAGCTCAGCTCCTCCCTACCACCAACTTGCCACTTCTTGTGGGGCAGATTACATTAAGCCACATCTCTACTGCCACTCCATATCTGTGGAAGTTCAGATGTGTATACAAACCAACCTCATAGCTTAAAAAATAAATTTAAAAAATAAATAAATATATATATAAAAATATATATGTATACTTTCTGTATGATGCGTTTGTTTGTTTGTGCTGTGTTCTCTTATCTCCCTGGTCGGTTTTCTTGTGACTAAGTTGAAAAACAGCTCTGTGATGCCTAACAAAGAGCAGGAGGAAGAGAAGAGAGTTCACTTCAGTAACCCATGACTATGTTTATTTTTCTCTTCTTTGAGGGATTTGTTTTATGACTCTCACTAAACTGTTTACAGAAAGTTCAACAGCTAGGCAGAAAGTCATTCGCAAGGAAACTGGGCTAAATTAAAACAAAAATGTTGGTCAGCTTCCCAGAGGAAAAAAAAAATCTCTCTGTTATGTCTGTTCTGCTCTTCCTCTCCACCCACATACTGGAGAAGTTCAAATGGGATAAAATGGGGAACTGGGTAGGGATGAAAACTGAAGGAACTGTAGCTGGGCTGGAAGATAGTGAAATTCATTTATCCCTCAAAACTTAAGGGTTTTGCCAATCTTTAGTTTGAGATCAGTGAGAAGGACACAGACCTACATAAATCAGAAGTCATGTGACATTTTAGTGTAATAGCAACAAAAAAATTCTACTGCATTGACTTTGTTGAGTGTCCACCAGCAATTTTTGCTCTCAAAGAGAGCTCAAAGACCTCTTTAGATATTATCACATCATCCCATTCTGCAACTGGAGAAACCAAGGCACTGGCTAGCTAAATGTCTCACCGGCTGTCGCAGAGGGGAAATGCACAGGGCCAGCTGTAGAAACGAACACCTACATTCGCTGTCTTGCCAAACTATCAGAAGGAAGAAAGGTTAAGGGAGAAACCCCTGCTTTTGCATTTCATTGTTCCTGATGAAAGACACACTTTGTGCAGCACACGGTATGCACGACATGGAGCTTCTTACACTGCCCATAAATTGGCTGCCAGGAGTCCTGAACCTGCCTCAGGGTTCTGGAGCAGGACGAGGAGCACCTCTTTCCCCAGTGAGACGGAGGAGGCTTATCCTACCAGAACACATGCAAGACAAACAGCCTAGCTACAGCAGAACTATAAATTATCCTTATCTTACAGTTTTACAGCCCAAAGGTCCAGCCACTCAGCACTCCAGCCACTCAGCAGTGTTACTCTTCCTGCTGCACTGTTTAGTGGCAGCCACAGACTTTGCAGCTGGGGCACCAAGTATTGCTTTGGACCAGTTAAGCTATGCACTAACTGAGAGGCTTTCCTGTTTGTGGATTTCTCTTAAGTAAAATATATGTTGATTCAAAAAAAGCATCATGGTATTTTTAATAACGTTCATTGAATATAAAAATGCTCATGGCACTTAGATATAGGGCAGATTGAGTTCCTGAGTGTAGTCCTGAAAATTAGAAGGGTTCTTTCAGAGTTCCTTTTAAATCACATGCAATAACTTTGGCTTCTGACCTTTTATTTATTCTCTGAGAGAATGCTAAATAAATACCAGATAAGCAAATATGTAATCAATTAGATATTTATTGAATGTTAATTATGCTTAGAATTTTAAATAGGTCACAAGAAGATGTTGGGAGTGCAATGGAGAAAATTCTCAATGTCACCAACCCTAATCACAGAAAAATCATGAGCTTGGACCTTCAAAACTGGGTCGCCTTCATGACTCAGACATGTGTATGTGTGTGTTTCAATCTCTGCTTCACACCCTGTCAATCCTAAGAGTCCTGACAAGGAACATCCCCACTGCACAATGAGCAGTGGTGTATCCATCACTGAAGCTGCAGAGACACAAACCCCTGAGTCCACTTGAGCCTTAATTTAGGCTAATCATGAAAGTGTGCTAATTACGGAACCTGGGCTCCTGAGCTCAGACAGGGAGCATCGTTAATGCAGCTAGATAACATCCAACCTAGCCTTGAACAATTCCAGGAATGGGCCAGCCACAGCTTCTTTGGGCAACCTCTTCCTGTGCCTCTCCACCCTCACAGTAAAATACCGATTTCTTTTTTCCAACCTAAACCTACTTGCCCTCAGTTTAAAGCCTTTTTCCCTTGTCCTATCTCTACCCGCCCTTGCAAAAAGTCCCTCTCCACTTTCCTTGTAGGCCCCCTTCAGCTACTCATGGGCCACAGCAAGGTCACCCCAGAGCCTTCTCTTCTCCAGGCTGAACAATCCCAATTGTCTCAGCCCATCTTCATAGGAGGAGAGCTAATAATATTCATGTCTCTCCTCAGGACTCTCTCCAACACATGTTGTGTTGTGTTGTTTCCTGTGATGAAGACCCCAGAGCTGGACACAGCACTCGAGGTGGGGGTCTCATAAGAGTAGAGAGGCAGCATCACCTCCCTAGACCTGCTGGCCACGCTGCTTTTGATGCAGCCCAGGACATGATTGGATTTCTGAGCTGAAAATGTCTTTTTATGTGCAGGGTCTCGTCCACCAGCACAGCCAAGTCCTTCTTGGACTCCTCAATCTGTTCATCCCCCAGCCTGGGTTGATGTTGGGGTTTGCCCTGATCCAGGTGTAGCAGCTTGTACTTGGCTTTGTTGACCCTCATGAGGTTCCCATTGGCCCAATCCCTGAGCTTGTCCAGGTCCCTCTGGATACATCCCATCCCTCAGACATGTCAGCTGCACTGCTCAGATTTCAAGCATAGCCAGGATGTCTCAGCCACCAGCTCAGGGCCCTCACTAGGTCCCCATCTCTCTAACCTTGATGTATCATCCCACAGCTTGTCACAGGCCAGCCTGGTATTATTCCTCTCCTTCTTCAAGTCTAGTTTAAAGCTCTGCCAATGAGCCCCACTAGCTCCTGAGTGAAGACACTCGTCCTGCTTTGAGAACAATGAATCCCACCTGATGCCCGCAGGCCTGGTGCTATGTAGGCTATCCCCCTGTCAGGAACAACATTTTGGTGGTGACACCAGCCCCAGAGCCATGTATTTCATAAACTGGGCACATCTTTTTCTTCCAAAGTCACTGCTGCAGCTGGAAAGATATGTGAGATGATAACCTCTGTTCCATATTCCCTTATCTGTCCCAAGACTCTGAAGTCTCTTTTGATTCCCCCTGAATTGTGTTGACTTCATTGACTGCCACATGGAAGAGCAATAAGAGGTAGACCTTATTCTTGTTTGAAGTCTTAGAGCGTTAGTCAATAACTCGATCCCAGCAGTGGGAATGTGTAGAACAACTATTACAACAGGTATTGTAGCCACAGTCATTGCTTCCAGCAGAGACATCTGCTGGATAGAGTGTGGAGGAGTGGAAATCTCATCATCTGAGTCACTTAAAATTGGATAAAACAAAACCCTAGAGAATGTGGAAAAGGGAAAGCCCTCATGAGAAAGGAGGGAGCCTCAGTGTGGCCTGAGGCACAAGACCATGCTGTCACCTGAGATGGAATTGCACCTGTCCCCAGAAGTAGAGTTGCTCCTCATATGTGCCTGGAGGTTCTATCCTGTAACCTTCAGGATGCTGCACATGCTGATGTCAGGCCAGCGATGCCCCTGTGGACAAGCTCCAGGCTCCCTCCAATGCCTGGTGTGGGTAAGAGGCAGGCAGGGCTGAGAAACCCTGCACCATGCAGGCACAGTGTAAGAAACTTCCTCTGGCAGGGCCTGAGGGCCAAAGGAGAGGGGCTGGGACACTGCTCCACATTTCTCACTGCCTCACCTGACAGCTGCGTGTAGGGGCAGAGGACACCTTCAGGGAGGGGGAAGAAAAGCAAAAGTCCAGGGAATTCTTACATTTCTTTTGTCTGTCCCTTCCCCCTTCAGTACTCTTGGCAGCCAAAGAGGGTCCTCTGGCCTTGGAAAGAACCCAGCTGCCTCTCCAGGCAACACATCAGAGGGAAGGTATTAGGGGTCTGGAAACTCGACTTGCTATTTAAGCTGGTCCTTTTCTCTGCTTCACTTAGAGACAACTGAACAGCTGGCTTTCCACTGGCACAGCTGGGTTTTTTTACCTTAAGACTAATTAGAACAGTTTCACTGGCAGTGGAAAAGCTGCAGTTTTTTTAGGACTTGCTGAAAATTTTGAGAAATGTCCTGGTTGTATTTTTGCAGTAGAAGCTGAATGTTATGACCTTTTTTCCTTCCTTTCTGTGACAATAGTAACTCTACCTTTAGCTTGGCCTTATTTTTCTAGTCAAGTCTGGCCCACTTCAGTTTTCAACTGGGCCCATCACAGGGCTAAGTGCCTGGAGAAGACATTAAAGTGATGATATTTTTGATAGTGATGGTATTCAACCCTGGCACAGCTTACCAGAAGGTGATGGAGACTCTCTGTCTAAAGACAGTATCTTTCCAAACCATGCATACTTCTCCACATAAAATCTCATGGGTTTGCAAGAGGAGTCAGGAGGAAAGAAGGTCTATGGGCTATTATCAAGGTGGTTTTACCTCCTCTCTTCTGGAAAGACACCAAATTTGGAATTCTCTTCTGTTCTCTTCTGCTACACCAGGGCAGGTTCCTAGAATTACTGTATTGAGTAATAGAGCTGTATTGAGCAATATTCTTCACTCACAACTTTTGGCAGCCAGAAGAAGGAGAGAAGAAAAATTATTGATATAACTGACATGAATAGGCCATGGGGTCTTAGATTTCAGGACACCCTACTTGAAAGCAGAGGCTAATACCTAATGTGTTATTTATCCTCTAATAGGGTAATTACCTTTTTTCTCCCTAAATCACCTCAGCAGTTTCACTTCAAGAAGTCTTGAACCTCTTTACCCCCTGATCTTAAAAAAGAGTTGTGTTTTTTTGTGGACACAAATGGCTACTGTTTCCCTCCAGAATGGACTGTATTTGAGGGTGAGTGGTGACCTCCCAGAACTGTTCTAACGTGCATGCTGCAAGTTTCAGTGAGCAGCTCATCACTGTGCAGCTTTGCCAGTTCAGATCAGCCAAGGATTTCCCCCCAAGCCATGAAAAGCAAGGCCATCATGCCTGATGTTGCTCATATGAAAAATCCTCCCAGCTCAGTCGTCAGCTGTCTGGAGAGGGTGGGTTGTATTTGTATAATGGATGCTGCTGACCTCTCATTTCAATATGTTTTTTTCATGACAGTTCTGCAGAGTCTGCTTGATGGAGATCCTGAGAATGTCAGTCTGAGCATAACACAAATGTCTTTCCATCTTTTCTGTTCCCTTTTAATGGAGATGAGAACAAATCCCCTAAAAGACCTTGCATCATCAGGCACCTGACATATATTATGAATACTTTCAAGAGGCAGGCACTAGAGCTCAAGCACTTACTCATTTATTGTTTTGATATTAAAAACAGAGAGTCCCAGAGCACAGGGGAGATAGGTTCCCTTCTATGTACAGAAATTGCCTAGCTTCATATTCTGCATGGTATGTCAGATTGAAAAAAAAGCCCACAAACAAACTAAACAAAATAAAACAAAGCAAAACAAAACAAATCCTTATATAGTCCCATATGTCTGAGAGCTTTTCTGTGACATCAATTACAGAGTCAAAGCAACAGAAAAGCTTCCAGATTTCTCTATTCCAGGCTGAGACAAGTTTGTAAATACTTGCAGAATTTGCCAACATGCCTGCAGGGTAACACCTCTAACGTACAACTCCCTAATATGAAATCCAGAGCACCTTAACTTCTTCAGCCCTCCCCCAGTCACAACCAGCTCTAAATCCTGCCCTTCAGTTGTCAGAATATCTCATCATGAGGGATGTATTTTTTAGGCTGAGAAATACAAATCCACCTTGACAGACCCAGTCAGGCATATACATCGGCTGTAGCGCTGATAGGTCTGTACCAAGCACTCCTAGTGTGAGAATAACCCACAGTGACACTAAGCAGATAACACTTTTGCACACTAACTCGTTGCCTATATAGTTTATCCCAAACTCACCACCTTTCCCCAGGAGAAAATATTGGCAGTAGCAGTGTTTTGAAGGTAACCCTGCACCTGTAGTAGGTAGCTTTGCAGGCACAACTCTTCATCCCTAGCCAGCTAGTCTAAGTAACTTTTTTGCAGCAGGAAGAACTGAAACACACAGGCTACACTGGCAAAAGGATCTGAGCCTGAGCTGCCTTTCCTCCAGGAAGCCATGGGTTCAGACAATACAGAAGGGCAGAACAAGGTGCTCTCACCACCAAGTAAGCTGGCACCAGGGAGGCTGCAAGGGGAGGAGCCCATCAGCAGCAGAAAAGGAGCCCTGCAAATCAGTCAGTGTAGGTTACTGGGGTGGGGAGGACCGATACTGCCCTGATGGAAGCTCCTGATACCCACATTTACCCTAACCCAGTGACTCAAAACACAAAGAGAGGAAATGTGGAGGGACAGGAATGTGCAGCGCTGGGGAAGCAGGGGCATCATTTTGCTCCAGCCTGTTTGCAGCAGCTTTCACAGCAGACCCATGTCCCACAGGTGGAGGCACACTGTACCACGTACTCAGTGGCCATCTCCTGTCAGCGATCTCAAACGGTGCCTTTAAAAATGGCCCTCACAGGCACCAACTCACTGCCAGGAACCAAAGGTGCTAAACAGGGGTGGGAACGAGCTATTCATGGAGAGTTGAGGAAATGCTGGATAGAAATAGAGGTGTTTGGTAACCTGACTGATAAAGAAGAAAGAGTTCAGATAGAGCTGGAGAAGTACTTAAGGTGGGAACAAGCTGTATAAAAAGACTTAGGAGGGTGAAATGTAGAAAAAACATGCTGGAGCAGAATAAAAGGATTCTATTCCCATCCCACCCTGGTATCCTGAACTGCAGCTCAGAGTAAATGAAGGGCTGCATGTGTTGTGCTAGTGAGAGAGATCCCCATGAAGCAATAGGTCAGGCTCACCCCCTGCAGTCTCCAGGAAAGGAGCCCACAGCCCTGCTGCAGTTGATGTGGCAGTCACCAGACTCAGCAACTTGGCACTGATGTGTGTTAGGTGTGGCTTTGGGTATGCACTAAAACCAGTGTTGAATGGAAAGGGTCTGTCAGTACTCAGTGAAGGGAGAAAAAAATTCCTGAGCCTGGGAATTACTGGAGGGGACTGACTAATTTTGATAGTCCAAAAAAGTCTATGCTGGGAAATAACTTCCATGCAATGCCTCTGAAATGTGGGGGTGGAGGTGTTGTACTGAAGCCTTGAGCTGTGGGAGAGTATCACACAAAGATCTGCAATGTTAGCACAGGCCAGAACTTGCCTGAGCCAGAGGGTGCCTGCTCATGGCTGGAACAGTCCTCCCTGCAGCCGGCTACAGATGCATGCCCTCTGTCAGCTGCAGCTCCAGCCATGGAGGAGCTGCTGCCCTGGAGAGCATTGCTACAGCTCTGGGTGCTTTGGAGGTGCTCACAGTTTCGGGCTCTGGTGCAACAGAGACTCGCTCTGTGCCTGGTTTGCCAGCCTTCCTTGCCCAGCAGAGACTATTAGCAGAGGCAGGACCACTGAGCTCCAGCATAGGATACAGTGTCCAGAAAAGTCCCAATTTGCTTCCCCACAACCCTAATCCTATCAAAGCTCATTAGAATTTTGCATTTGCCTTGAATGCAAAATAACTTTCAGTGCAAGGGAGAAATCTTCAAGTCTCTGTTCAGTTCCTGTTTCTTCTGCCCTTATTGAGAGGAATCGCTGCCTGCAGTAACAGCTACCCCTTTTCACATAGATGCTGGGTACTGGGCTGCCAAGAGGGGAATGAGGGGAATAAAACCTTTGCTGGACTAAAAACCATGTGAAACACCAGCAGTCAGGTATTCTGTGAGCCTAGTTTTGCCAGGCAGCTAAAATCAAGTTAATATAAGAAACAACATGGGGGAAGGCAGAAATTATCTTGTTATCTTTCTTCTTGCTAGAATTCTGGGCCTGGACAGTGGCCAGCACTCCCTTCCCCAGTACAGGGCTGTGAAGCCTGGAGACTTTCTCCTTTATCTCTGAGCCGCTCATTGCAATGTCTGCAAAGCACTAACAAGACATCTGATTGACCCAAATATATCAGTGATCACAGTTTCAGGAATGCTTAACATGCTGTAAATTGAACAGCTTGGCTGATGTTTAACCCTCTACCAATTGTCTGGTTTTAAAAATATTGCAGCTTGTAAGCAGGATTATCAGCCAGAGGGCTGGCTCAGCTAAACCCTGGCTTGTATTTGTTTCAAAGAGTGCAGTTAGGAGGCAGAGTATCTGGGGGAAGTGGTGTTTTCCCAACTATTGATTTAAGGGTGTAGTCACAGTATAGCCTGTTGATTAATTGCCTAGCTTACAACAGGCAAACTGTAATTGAAATTAATGTCATGCATAACTTGGAGGTTATGTCCACCTTAATAACAGGAAATCTCGTGTCCTTATCCATGGCAATGGTTCTTCTCCGTGTGGCATTCCCAGTGCAGACACCGGCAGAGCTGGATGCTGACTAGAAGCATAACTCACCTGAAAGAAACACAAATTCATTTAAGCAAAACACATGTCTAATCTACATATGGAATATATATATATATTTTCTTTCAACAATTTTCCAGCAAGCTAGGAGTTTTCTTAAACCTATTTTGAGCTAGACAGTGGCAGAGAACAGAGGCAATTCTGTGTCATTTCTTTGGTAAAAATACTATTGGATAAAAGCCTCCTGCTCAGAGTAATGGTACTGTTCTCATCGACCACTGTGAAGCGTAGCAATCACCAGCTCCAAATCACATGCCTGGTGTTCACTGTGCAGCTCGCGCGGCTCCAACGGGTGAAAGTGTAAAAGCGTCATGTGGCAATAAAGCTTCAGGGTCGGAACAGCACGAGACCCGAATTCCTGGGTAGCAAGAGGAATGCTTGACAGCTTGTATTGCCTCTGAGGGGAGCCAGGCTGGTGAGGATCTCTCATTATCATCATTACCCGCGCCGCCGGTGCCGCCAGCGGCTGCAGCGCGGAGCCGGGAGCGGCAGGAGGTGCTGGTGCGACACGGCCGCGGCCGCACGGAGCGGCGGGGAGGCGCCCGCCGCGCTCCGCCCGGGAATACGAGACAGGAGAGAAGGAAAAAGCCAATTCAACTTCTGCCTTTTTTCCCCCTTTTCTTTGCGTTGTTTGTTTGTGGTGGTTTGTTTTTGTTTGGTTTTTTTTGTTGCTTTTTTTTTGTTGTTGTTGTTGTTGTTTTTTTTGGGTTTTTTTGTGGTGGGCGAGTTGTATGCGTATGTATAACTGAGTTGTTAAAGTGTATTAGGAGAGTTTGAATGTTTTTTAACAAAAATCTGAAAAACAAATAATTCGCTAATTCCTGTATTAAAAGAAAATAAACGGTATTCTATCCAACGTGGAAGACTGGGGTGGGGCTGAAAAACTAGGAGCTGTTGTGGTACCTCAAGAGAGCAGAAAGAGTTCAAGAGATGAAAGGGGGATTTTTTTTTTTTTTTTTTTTTGTTTTGGAGTATTTAAGATTCTGCGTGCAGCGGTTTTGCTACGCTGATCCAACTCCAATAACTGCTTTGGAGGATAGCCACGGCAATGATAGCAGCAGAGAGGTGTCTAATCTCGCTCGCCTCACAAACGTGTTCTTCCCCAGAGAGGTCCCCAGTAAAATACAGAAAGAGGAGAGCTAAGCTTCTTTGCCTTGGGAAGGCAAAAGAACTGAAATGGAGAATAGAGAAACAGCTACTCTTCTAAACACCTCTCAGGGACACAACTTGAAAGGCTGGCTGTCGTTCCCTCGGGCAGGGTATCCCGAAAGGTGGGTTAACCCCCCTCGACGGGGTTAAAATGCCAGGAAGATCTGGTCCTCAAACTCCGTGACACACCTGGTGTTTGACCACCGCGCACACCCCGGTGTGTAAGGACGCGAAGGGCGCTGCCCTCCGTGCAGGCGGGTCCCCACCGAAGAGGAGAGAACAGCTGGTGCTCAGTGGGGTCTCACCACCGCGCCTCGCCCACGGTCACCGGTGGCCCTGCCCGGCAGGGAGCCCCGGCGTCAGGCAGCGGCGTGCGGGTGGGTCCGGTTCCGCTGCCGGGCCGGACAGGTGTCCGTCCGGGTGTGCACGGCGCGGTGCTCGCGTTCGCAGCGATCCCTTTGTCCACCCACCTGCCGGCTCTCGGCCGCCCGCGGCCCCGAGCGCGGGGCTGGGGGTGAGGGGCGATGGAGCGGAGGGGGAGCCGCTCTGCCGCTGACCGCGGCGCGACCCCGCCGTGCGGCCGCGGGCGGGAGGCGTCGCGGCCGCGCCCGGGGCTCCGCGGCCGCCCGTGCACCGGCGCGGGGGGCGGCCCCGCCGGCGTGCGCACCGCCTTCCTCTTCCCCTTCCCCCTCCCCGCTTTCCTCCCTCGGTGTGGAGGCTTCTTTGTGCTGCCTGCAGCGGCGAGGAGGGACCGGCGGGCCGAGCGCCCGCGCCGCAGCGCTCTCCCTTCCCGCGGACGGGCGAGCGGCGCGGCTCCCACGCCATCCGCGACCCTTCCGCCTCCTCGACGGGGCTCTCCGCCGCGTGTGGGACCGCCGCCCCCACCGCCCGGGCCATCGCCGTTTTAAGCGGAGGGCCACGCCGGGAGACGGGGCGGGCCGGGCGCGCCCCCCCGGCTCCCCCACGTGGTGCGGTGCCCGTGTCTGCCGGCCGCCGGCGGAGCCGGGCGCACACGGCGTGGGGCAGCCGCCGCGGTTCGCCCGCTCCCGCCGCCGCTCCTCGGGCGGCAGATCCGGCCCGCGGCCATGCTCCAGCGCCGCGCCGAGCGGCCGAGCGGCGGGGCTGCACCGCCGCCGCGTCCCGCGGTAGCGGCGTGAAGCGGCGTGAGGATGAAGCGGGCGAGGCGGGCCGCGCCGGGCCCCCTGCCCCTGCTGGGGCTGCTGCTGCTGGGCGCCCTGCCGGGGCTCTGGACGGTGCTGCTGCGGCGGGAGGCGGCGGCGCTGCCGGAGCCGCGTTCGCCCGCCGGGCAGCCCCCGGGGCGATGGAGCTGGGGGCGCTCCCCGGCGGCGCGGGGCGAGTCCGGCGGCGGCGGGCAGAAAACTTTGCGGACGCTGCTGGCGGTGCCGGCGGCGGCGACGGACCGGGAGGAGCGGGACGGCGACGAGCGGCTCGCTGCCACCGACTCGCAGCCGCCGGCCGACACCGCCTCTCCGGTGGAGCGGGGCATCTTCTGGAGCCGTGAGCTGGAGGAGCAGGTGCCGCCGGGCTTCGCGGCGGAGGAGGCGGCGGCGTGGCTGTCGGCAGCCCGGGCAGCCCGCGTGGCCTCGCTGGAGCGGGGCGGCTGCGGGCGCAGCTCCAACCGGCTGGCGCGGCTGTCGGACGGGAGCCGCGCCTGCGTCCGCTACGGCATCAACCCGGAGCAGATCCAGGGCGAGGCGCTCTCGTATCACCTGGCCGGGGTGCTGGGCATGCAGGAGCGGCTGCCGCCCATGGCCCTCGCCCTGGTGGAAGCCCGCGGGCGGCAGTGGGAGCCGGTGCGCGAGGAGCTGCGCGGCTCGCACTGGGCCGAGGGCGCCGTGGTCAGCCTGACCCGCTGGGTGGACAATCTCACCGCCGTGGTGGCTCCCGCGCCCTGGGGCGCCGAGGCGGGCGCCGGCCGGCGGCTGCAGCCGCTCTCGGCGGAGGAGCTGGTCGGGCTGCCGCCGTCGCAGCTGGTGGAGCTGGTGCAGTGGAGCGATCTGATCCTCTTCGACTACCTGACGGCCAACTTCGACCGCCTGGTCAGCAACCTCTTCAGCCTGCAGTGGGACCCGCGGGTGATGCGCCGCGCCACCAGCAACCTGCTCCGCGCCCCCGACGGCGGGCTCGTCTTCATGGACAACGAGGCGGGGCTGGTGCACGGCTACCGCCTCCTCGCCATGTGGGACCCCTACAACGAGCCGCTGCTCCGCTCCGTGTGCGTGTTCCGCGAGGGCACGGCCCGCCGGGTGGCCGAGCTGCACCGCCGCCGCAGCGCTGCCGCCGAGCTGCGCCGCCGGTACCGGGCGCGGGAGCCGCTCTGGGCGCGCCTGGGCTTCCTCTCCGAGCGCCAGGCCGAGCTCCTGCAGGCCCGCGTGGACTTCGTGCACCGCCACATCGCCCACTGCCGCGCACAGGCCGCCGTGCTCTGAGGGCCCCGCGGCGCTCCGGCCGCCCTCTGCTCCCGGGCAGCGGCGCTGACTCGCCCCGGCAGCTGCCGCGGGCCCGAGCTGACCCAGCCTGCCGCCTCGGCGCCCCGTAGTCGCTGCGGCCGCCGGGGCTGTCGAGAGGAGCGATTAATTCGCTTTGTCAAGATCTCTGAAGATGCAGAGTGCAATCGGTGTAATTACGGCCCAGTTCCGCTCCAGGACTCTGCCCCCAGAGTTGGAAAAATGAGAGGGTTCAGCATCTTCAGTGCTTTCCTTAACTCCCTTCGCGCACTCGCCCTCAGAAGAGACCCCATAGGAAAGCAGGTGTCTTTTGTCTGGATTGGGGTCGAGTAACTTTTTTTCCTCTAATGAAGGCAGGCGGAATTTTTTTTTTTTATATATATTATTCCTTTTGCAACGGCATATATAAGTATGAATGTTGATGCTCATTGACCAAGAACTGATTGCACAATAGGGGAGCCCCTAACTAGCAAAACTGCCCTATTTATGAAACTTGTTTCCTACCAATTTTCTTTAACGAGAGTGAACCTTTCCACTGATTGTTAAATCTTGTTGATGAGAAGTGTATAGGAAGCCCGTATTCCCCTTTGTTCTTTGTTTGTTTTTGTTTGTTTTTTTTTTTTTTTCGTGGATTCATTGGGTTAAGCTGTTCTGATTCTTAAGGGTTTGTTTGTAATCATCACCATCATAATTTCATCTCACCAGTAAAGTAACTGACTAATGGGTGGCACAAGAAGATCTCCCATTTTTAAAAAATACTGCTATGTGTTAAGACTTTGACACAATAGTTAAAGCGGAGGAAAAACTGTTTCATGCACTTTACTTTGACTTTTTAATATTTTTTTTATAGAAGACCTTTTTTATTTTACAAAGTCTGCCTTTTATGTACATTATATATATGTTCGTAAACTTTTCTGTAACATACTAAAGAAACTGATATTTCAGTAAAGTGTATTAATGTTTTGCCTTCTGTGGCCTGGATGTTTGCCTGAGTTTTGACAGGGAAACGTGCATCTCCTCACTCCTTCCTGATGGGCGGAGGCCACCACTTCACAGCTTGTCACTACACTGAACGGAATAAACTTTTACTCATTCCCTCTGAGGCAAAGAGAGGTAGAGTTAAGCTTTCAAACACTACTCTCGTTCCCGGGTGTCCCTGAAAGGGGAAAAGCTCTTGGAGTGGCTAAAGTAGTGAGAGTACTTCAGCTGAATAGACATTTATCTGGTTTTCAAAGCCTGAAATGGACTGCCTTGGCTAACCCGAGTTATTTCAGCAAACTGGTAGAGCTGGTGTGGGCTAGCTGCTAGCCCCGTGATGGGACTGGATACCAACCTGGTACAGGTCATGTCAGCTCTTCCTGCTCCGGAGGCTTGTCCAGGAATGGCGGTTTGCTTTCAGTGTTGTTCATACTGTCTTCCCATTTTGATTACTTTTGCAATGAGGAGATTAAGGCAGAATTGAAGAGCAGGAAAGCTTGTTAATCATCCTGAGACAGTTGGAGTGTTTTTTGGCTTTTTCTTTTCCTACAGAAGTTCTGTTCTAGGGCAAAGTAGTAGCAGTAGAAGTACAAAATAAAATATTGGCATCTCTTGCTTGCTTTTTTAAATGTACCAATATTCATAGAAGAGGCCATTGTATGGTTCGAAATAACAGCCAGAATAAGGACAAAGGATAAACTAATCCTTTTTAGACCCCAAATGCCAGTATATATCCTGCTATAATCAGACAGCAGCATAATCTCCTCTACATCTGGAGAGACAGCTCTTGATGAGGGCAGCAGCATGCCCCAGTGGCTGCTGTAGTGCAAGTAGGTGCTGTTTTCACTGTGGAGCACTAACCCTCCTTTGAACCCAGGGAGGGCTGTGCATTCCTACCTGCAGGAGGTCCTTAGTCTATTAATATTCATTATTTAGATTAAATTTCACATAAAGACAATTCTCTTCTGCCATTACAGTGTTGTTGGGGGTTTTGGAGGATAGTTTTTTTTTTTTAATAAGGCAACAGTTTTACAAACAAAATTAATGCTTTATTAATTAGATACTTATTAGATGTTGCATCTTTGTGTATGAGTATTTATTTCAAAATGTCCCAGCAGCCTGCAAGACTAGCTTTCATTCAGCTGCTCAACTGTCAAGGCTCTCTATTGAACTTGTATTTATAGTTCACTGCATTTATCTCTACGAACAATGAACAGAATCCCATGTGACATTCCCCTGTCATTTACATGATAATACACAACTTAACTGTAATTCTTAATTCTTCTTTAGCATTGCTTTGTAACTCGAATGCAGCAGTTTCTGTCACATTCACCTCATGAAAATATATTTAAATAATAAACTGCTGGCATACATTTTAAACCACTGTGAAGAGCAGACTGCCGTGCCACAAGCATCTAAGGTTTTATTTCTGTTTAAGTACTTCCATAATTATGGCACAACTGTGGCTTTGATGGCTAATGGGAAGTAAATCTCATTTGCAATGTCTTTAGAGCCAGAGCCTAGATAATTACCTTTTTCAAGAAGAAACATGATTTCCTATTTGGTGACTGGTAACTACCTCATGTTATATATAAGCTACATGTTCAAAAATGGTGTAGTTGTAGGCTGGTGTGAAACTAGAGATGCTGTGCTAGGGAAGGAGTGCCCTGGGAAATGTGTTCATTCAAAAAAGAATGGACAAAACTAGCAAAAATGGATGAGGATACTTCACTACATCTATTTTTTTTTGTTCTGGTGCAGATCATCTTCGGTAAAAGCTTTGAATTGTCATTATATTAAGGCAAACTTACTCTTTCCTGTGTGATTTCTTTAAGGCTAACAGTGCTTTGTAAATTAGTAGTCTCATGCACTTTTTGCACGGTATTTTAGCTGCATATGCTGTCTTACATTTGACTATGCTCCTGCAGAACCAAGGAATGAAACTCAGTAAAACTTGATGTGGTGTAATTTCAGTGGCACTCATCTAAATCCGCTTGCTTCCAGTAGAGTTTCCTTTGAGTCAGAGTAATCAGACAGGCAAGGAAGGCCATTGAGAACAGGAAGACTTCAGGAGCTGAGTTGTGAGTAGAAGGTTGTCAGTAGTAGCATTGGCAGGTTCTGGTCTTGCATTGCCAGCAGCTCAGCAGCACTTTACCTGAGGCTCCAGGAATTGCCTGCACAACGTGTGTCAGAATGGAGCTGTAGGGCTTTAGACCTCACTCAGCAGAGCACTTAAGGATGCACTTCCCACTGCTTTTCACAGGCTTTCCATAAGGTATGTGTTGACAGGGCGGGCTGCACTGGTGCCTTGGTAAATTGTGGCCTCTAGCTCAGATCTGAAGAGGCTGGGTGAGGGTCACAGCCCAGATGTGGTCTGGGCCTGTCCCAAATGTGAGACAGGAGGTGCTTAACTAAAGTAGGTAGGAGACCTATGTGCTTAACTGTTAACACAAGCTTCAGGGGAAAAAAACCAAACCAAACCAAAAAACACAAAAAAACACACCAAAACAAAGCTAATAGCAAAAAAACCACCAAAACAAAACAGGAAAAAGTATCTGGAGAGGATGTATTTAAATGCACTGCCTTCAGTTCTGTATTTCTGTATGTTTCCCAGTTAAATTCAGAACGACTCCTGATTTTTTCTTGCATTGGAATCCGAGGAGGCTTGTAGGGTTAGGTGGTTGCTGCTACTCCCAGCTTGAGTTCGTAGTCACTGGGACAGTATCTCCAAA
This sequence comes from Hirundo rustica, assembly GCF_015227805.2. Lineage (NCBI taxonomy): Eukaryota > Metazoa > Chordata > Aves > Passeriformes > Hirundinidae > Hirundo > Hirundo rustica. The sequence continues at coordinate 44,363,088 of NC_053455.1, read as the reverse complement.
CACTAGCATGGTAAAGGGAGGACTGAGTTCACAGTTTCTGAGAACTAAAGGGTATCAAAATTGTATTTGTAGTGGTTAGCACACCCCCAGGATGCACCAAACAGCAAAGCCTGTGAATTCAGTGGGGTTCCCACTTGGTGAAAAAAGCAAGAATGTTGTTTGCAGTACAAATCTCCTTTGCTTCTGTTTGCTTGCATCTGAAGTAATTTCCACTATGAATTTATTTTCAGTGTGGATTTCTCTTTGAGAATTTCCCTCAGAGCTTGGGAGGCCCTTCCCAGGTGCAGAGTTCCCTTACCTCTCACACAAAGCAGCTGCCCTGGGAATGGAGCCGTGTTGACCTCTGGTGCCATGCTTCATTGCCCTGCTGAGGCTGTGTCAGCCCATTCAAAGACTGGGGAAATAGCTCAGGGCCAGTGGAAGACAGTTAAAATACAGTTTGTAACACTTTGACTCGCTGGTCATGCAGCATGCTCTTGACATCACCAGTGTGGTTTTTTGCTTTCCCTTTGAAGTTTGATGCCTTTTTAAATGTTAATAAACTTAGAATTATCTCATTGACATTACTAGGTGGTCCAGGACTGTGAGATATGAGATTATATTAAAACTTAATCCCATTTTGCATGTTATTCCTACTTTGCAACTGCAGCATGAAATTTAATCACTCCTTCAGAGCTGTGCTCCCTGAGTTAAATGTGGCAAAGCTCCCAGGAGAAGGGGCTGGGCTGCACAGTAAGCAGTGCCTGCTGGGCACCCACAGAGCTCCTGCTACTCTCAGTGACCTAGAAAACCTTTTACCTTCCTGGCTTGGGTGCTAATATAGCTCTCCCTTCTGAAGCAATGCATGCTCATCTGAGCAGAAGTTACTTCCCAATGGGGTGGCTCATGCATTGTATTGTGAATCACCTGGTGTTTTAGCAAACATTATCAGTCCCCCCACACTCAGGGACTGTTTAATCTGAGTGTGCTTTGGGTACGGGGCAGGAACAAGGTGTTACACCTGTGATGTCTTTACATCCTTGTGTGCTGTGGCTTCCATTGCCTGCTCCAGTGCTGGACGAGTTTATGGGAAAGAAGGAAACACACACAAGCCTGCATAAATTGGGACTGCTGCTGTGTGCAGCTGTGAAAGGAGCTGTGCAGATGAAGGAGACTGATCCCCTCTGAAAGCAAACCAGTGCTGTACTCAAGGGAAAGAGCTCTGGCTGGATTATTGGAGGATGAACAACAATAATAGGACAACAAAGAGGGTCTGATGTTGCAAATGGATTGTCTGGTTTTGCATGATTCTACTATTCAGCAACTTTCTGTGGGGTTTGGGTTGAGGGGTTTGTGTGTGTGGCACTTCCATTTCTGCAAGAAAACAAGCACGAGGGAAGCATCACTGCAAAATGCAGTGATTGCTGATGCAGGGAAAATTGAGCAGACATCCTGAAGACCCAGACTCTTCCAGTTCTTATCCCAAGGAGAGATACACAGGTAAGGGGATTTCAGGTGGAACACAAACAGAATGCAAGCTGGTTACAGGGACAATATAGACAGGGAGATTTAAATTGTACTGCCATGATGTCACCGTGCTTATCCAGCCTCTGTTACATGGGCTTTTTAAAGTGACACAGGGTCAAGCCAGTCTTTGGTGTCAATCCAGCAAAATGTGTTTTATAAGACGTCGAAAGTGCAAAAATTAAAAAAAAAACCCACAAAAAAAAAAAAAAAAAAAACACCAAAAAACCAACAACAACCAAAAAAACCAACGTTGAGGCACTTTAAAGCAGGAAAATTCTATCCAGATGCTGGGACCAAGCAGCAAACATCCTTGATGAAATTGGATGGCTGCAGGGATAGTGTCCCCCACACAGCCCCTTTCTTTACCTTCTGTAACAGGTTTCTTGCAACAGCCTCTGAAATTGGCCTTTTTGAAGCAGTCTGTGCACAGAACAAGGAGAAAAATGTGCACCAGGAGATTTTTGGCACTCCTGGTACAGAGGACCTGCCTTTTCCCAGTGTAGACCATTGGCAACAAGTGATCTTAAAAGGACAGGCTCATTTTCAAAATCTCGCATTAAATGTTTTTGTTATCTGGTGGATTTCAGCCTGTGTAACATGCATACTCAATGATTTTTATTGCCTTTAGCATTTTATTTAACCAACTCAATATTATTTGCCAAAACTCATGAAGGACTTTCCCCATTCTGAGTTTTAAGCAGTTCACTAAAAACTCTCTTTTGATGTCATGGAATCCAATATATAACTTAACAGCCAAGTATGTAACAGTTAAAAGTTTTCCCAAACTGTTTGGACTAGAGGATGCTGTCAACCTTGGGGCATCCTCAGATCTTACACCTTCAGCTGTGTGATGATGAGGATTAAGAAGTTTGGGATCAGAGTGGTTTTGTGTGAGGAGTGAGGCTGGGATGGTCTCTTTGCTGCAGCCACTGGCTGATCCTTAAATTCCCCAAAAGTATGTGCAAGAGTTAAAATTACTGTTGGTCTGTATGATTTGAGTTGATTTTCTTGTTTTGACTAAAATGTAGCTGAAGGGCATTGTTCCCAATAGTATCTGCCAGAAGGCAAAAAGGAACTGTTTTAAGTGTTGATGTCCATCATGTCCTGCCTCTCACCACTGACCCCTCCCTAAAAAACTCCCCTTTCTGCCAAAAGCTTTCTCCCCTCATGGTGGGATTTTAAAAAATGCATTGCAGTGAAACCAGACAGGCATTTACCTCAAGTGATAGCAATGCAGTAATGCCCCCAGTAATGAGGTAAGGAAGAAACATATTTTTTATCAGTATCTCCAACACCAGCACAAAAAAGGGAGGTGCATTTCTGCATAATGTATGGTTCAGTCAGAAAAGTCATAATTTTTTAATGTCCCTGTTTTGCCAGTTTCATTTTTGTGTCCTGCTGTGGGGTAAAGGGCATTAATAAACTATGGCTCCAAGATGCTCTTTTGAATATTTTTTAGCCATACATGATTTCTTGTAGGCAAGCTAGAAGTCTGCTCCTGGAATTTATTTGCTTAAGTTATTGCAGTTAATTTGCTTTAGGTTAGCTGGGTCACTTTTGCCACCTTTAAAGTTTTCAATGTCCTTTACTATATTCAAACAAAGGGGAGGTAATTGTTTCCTTTGGTTTTTTTTTTGTGTTTTTTTTGTTTTTTTTTTTTTTTTTTTTTTGTTTTTTTTTTTTTTTTTTTTTTGTTTTTAAGACATACAGGACTTGCTAATCAGAAAAGAGTTACTTTTTTATTTTTTAACAGTGCAGTTCAAAGTAAGGTGGCCCAGATTATGGATGAGCCTGGATGCAAGGATCTGAGGGATATTAATGGTATTATTTCCTTTCACACCAGCTACCTCGCAAGGCAATTGCCCAGTGGAATTATTCCTGGTTTGATAGCCACCAGAGATCAAAATTAAACCCTCTGCTTGTGATTTGTTAAATGCAAGTAACACACTATAGTATTTTCTGATTTACAGCCCTGCAGACATAAGAACATGACTTTCCCTTCAGTTTCAATGCAAAAACTGGTCATGAGTATGTCCAGAATGAGTGTTATTTAAGATATGCTTTTAGAAACAATGAGGGGAACCGACAGTGGAGCTTCTCGCTCCTCTCTTTGCTGACTAACCCAGGAGACTGATGGGATCCCAGCTAGCCAGAGCCAGCTGTGAGGGTCAGGATGACAGGAGGTTTCAAGACCTCCTCTAGCAAGAAATATTTCAGGTTGTGCCAAAAATGAAGCCATCACCTTCTAGCTCATAAAAACAATGAAGATGAGTGGCTGAAGGTGATACAATTAAATGGATGCTCCTGGGTTGCCTTCTGTTTTTCTTTAATCACATCACAGAATGGATAAGGCAGAAAGGGAGATGACTGGAGGTCATCTAGTCTAACCTACCTGCTCAAGCAGGGTCCCCTAGAGCATGCTACTCAGGGTTGTGTCCAGGCACCTTTTGAACCTCTCCAGGGAAGGAGACATTCTTCTTTAATTAAAAAAAAAAAAAAAAAAAAAAAACAAAAAAAAAAAAAAAAAAAAAAAACCAACAAAAAAACCACAACCCCACACCCTCCTTAGGTTTCTATTAGTGCTTCAGGTGATTAAAACTAAATTAGAAATGTAATTCACTTATCAGTGAATAGTCCAGATAGTTATTTTATTTGTATGTTGCTCCTCCCAGTCAAGGTACATAAACGAGGCAGTTTTTGTCAATAATGAGTCTCTAGGCAGTTTCATTTTCTAAACCTCTCACAATCAGGGTAGTGCGGTAACTACAGTTGGTATTCCTTGACATTAAGCTATATCCAAACAAATAATTAAAATTAATCATGTATTTTATAAAAGGGAGTATTTAGGATTTTTTCCTTGTAAGTCTTAACAAACAGGCTACAATTTTTTTTCTCTTTCAGACTGTCAGGCTTAGCTCCTTTATGCTGAAGGCAGAGGAGACAACTGCTTCATGTATTCATGAACATCTATTTCCACTTACACAGCACGGCAATCCCATCTGTCTTAGCAATGCTTTTGGTGGCATCAGGAAAGTTGTCTCTGATCAAAGAGGCATAGTACAGGTAGGCTACTTACTGAACTATGGATCTAAGGCTTGGTTGTTTCATGGGTGACGCACTGATGCTTTGTGAGTGTATGGACAGTTTGGGTTAGTGTGTAGAGCACTGTTGCATATGCAGTGTCAGAAATTGATGTGAATTGTGACAACAGGGAATTAAAGTGTTAGAGAGGTTCTGTTTGGCACTGGGAGAAGAAAACCCTTAGGATCAGCCCCAAACAACCATCTCCCTTCCTCCTGCTTCACCTTCCCCCTCTTCAGCTGAAAATAGATGTTTGAGTCACAGAACAAGCCAAAGCAAATTCAGGCAGGATCAAAACAGGTGGTCCATGAAGCTGCAAGGTCTGTGCTAACCCCAGTGTAATCCTGTGTCAACAGAGTGGCAGCTGGCGCAGAGGGTGGAGCTGGGCTCCTCCAGGAGCAGTCACCCTGTCTGCTGCAGCACCATGTGCTCTGTGCTTGGCTGGCCACATCAGCAGCTGTGCTGGGGGCCAGGAACTGGGACAGGCATAGCTCTCTTCCTACACAAGGGAGAAACCTGACACACAACCTCTAGCAGCTACCGAGTGGGGAAAAAAAAAGTTGCTTCTGTATATTTGCTAATGCAAGGTATCTTCTTGCTCCAGACTTGGTGCTTTTCCCTGCCAGAATCATTTTCAGCACTTCGGCAGCTAAGGGTGCTCTTGAGACATAATTTGACCTCAGAGGTGGGAAGCAAAAGTAGAAGGATCCATCAGGAAGAAGGGAGACATCCTACAAGTCAAGGCTGCAGCTGTGAGCAGCTCAGCTGAAGTCTGAGGTCCTTGCCAGTGGAAAGGCTGGAATAGGGCCACTGCCAAAACATAGAGGTGGGATGGCTGCTTCTGGAAGAGGCTCAGCAGAGTCCAGCCAGCAGGGAGGAACAGGCTCCAGTGAACTCATCTGTTCGGATGGCATTGAAAATGCTTAAATCCATATTGTCTGGAAAGTGAGCTGGAGTGTATTGAGTCCTCACCTGGTTCAAAGTGCTCAGCTTATTTTTTTTTTACCAGCCAGGTAATTTTTGCTGCTGTCCACACTTTGCTTCAAGTTCTCAGATGTCTCTGATGTTCACACATGCTGGTACATGTTATACAAGTCTGCCTGCCCCAGGGTCATGCTCCCTCCTTTTTGCTACTCTGCATTAGGAGGACCTGCCCACACACATGGTGCCCCAGGAACACCAGCTAGGGCTGTGAGAAACATGACATGCTCTTTTATGTTGAAATGCAAATAAGTGTTTTCCTCATTGTAATTTTTCAATCTGCTGTCATTTTAATGATACCCATCCATTTCTTTCAATTCCAGCAACTATCAGTGTGTTCAGAGCCATCAAGAGAATTCTTTCTCAGAAGGAAAAATATACTCACTGAAAAACTTTAAAAATTATCCTGCCTGATATGAATTACTCACAAAGCTTGTTAATATTTCAGTTCTCCGTTTGCATAATAGCTGAAAAATATAGGTGTGCCAGATGGAGTCTTTTGTGCATTAGAAATTACAGAATTTTGACTTCTAACATTTCAGAAGTGCATACATCTTCCTGAAATTGTTGGGAAAGGGCATATACAAGAAAAGCATTTCCAGCATCTCTGAACAACTGCCAAGAATCTGATATAGAATGGATGCATAATAAAGAATAATATTCATGCTTAATGACAATGACATGGACCATTCAGAGACAATAAATTTGGTGGTAACATTGATGATGTGCTTTGAACTTTTGCAGAGTATTTAATGATGGATTCAAAGCATTTTGTGAAGATGAGTTAGGCATCACAGTGCTCTTGTGGCATGTGTCTTACTGCTCTTGTGTTACAGAGAGAAAAACAGGCATGAAGAAACCATGAGAGGATGTTGAATGGCACTGACAGAGCCAGAGCACCCAACTTAGCAGGAAAACAAGGCCAGTGATGGGTGAGTTGCAGTGCTGAAAGTGAGCAAAGGCAAACCTTGCACCCATGTGGCCAAGAGCTGGACACAGGGTTTTTTCTACCAGCCGTGCTGTGCAGGCAACAGTTCTCAATGCTGCTGGCTGGCAGGAGCCTTCACCATCTGCCACGGGCAGGAGGGGCCCTTGTCCGTGGCCCCTCCAGGGACCCAGTTCCCCAGAGCTGGCAGCTGGTGGCTCAGGCTGCCTGTGCTGCTGCCAGGAGCCAGGAGAAACCTTGCTCCTGCTGCTTGGCTTCCCCCACACCTCTGCCCTTGATGGGGCAGCGCGGCCACATTGAGGAGCTCTTCTTGTTTCCCAAGGAGCTGTCCTTGTTTCCCAAGAATGCCAGACAGGCTTCAGGGTAAAGAAGAGGGATTATAGATACAAGTTTCATCTGGCATAATTGCAAGTAAAAGAAAACTGTGACATCTTTGTCTCATATTTCTCCCAGAGTCTTTGTGTGACACATGCCTTGAAGGGCAGTGATGTAAATTCAATGGAATAACCCAACTTCAAGTACTCCTCAGTATTCAGATGAATTATTTCTCCACATATTTCTCCCAGATCTCTCTGTTGTTAATGAGCACAAATGTGCTCATACCTACATCTGTTGCCTTCTGGAATCCTTACCCCAGAAAGATGGCTTAATACACAGCTTTAAAGTATGCTATAAAATCTATGAGGTTTTACCCAGCAGTGCTGTATTAACTGCACACATTTTCTGAGAAGACTGTGCTCTTTGTGCCTGCCTTTGCTAGCAATCAGAGAGAGCATCTTTGGAGAGAGCATTAACAGGAGACCAGGAAGAAGCTCTGTGCTGGTGAAGCCATTCAGGACAAGGTTTTCCTCGCTATGTACTGTTGACCCAGGAACACCAGGCTTGCAATGTGCAGGCGGGAGATTGCACAGGGCTTAGTCCAGTGTGATGCTCTCATCCCTCTGGGGTTGTCTCTGGGCTTCTTGTAGCAGGCAGTGTCCAATCCTACCTGCCACTGGCCTGACCATGACATGGCTTTCCTTTGCCTCAGGAGGGGCACACACAGCCCCACAGCACATCTGATTTCAAGCTGTTCCTGGAAGAGCAGAGCCTTAAAGCTGGTTTGAAAATTTTTGATTGGAGGAGTAAACACTGTATATTAGCACAGACGTGTTTACTTACAAGGAACATGGTAATGGCTTGAACAGATTTGGTATTTCAGTGCCCTTTTTTCATGTGAATGAAAATAGACATTCAACTAGGAAATGTTTTTTCCACTGCCTTGCTGTTGATGTAGGAATTTGCACTTTGTGTGGATCATAATGACTGTAAAATTAAACCTTACAAGAAATGTAGAGTTTTATGCATTTTACTCATACTCTATTTGTGTAAATAAAACCCTAGGGAGAAAGCTGAAGAAAATCAGGCCATTTTATATTGTTGACTACCTAATTTAATTACTGTTCCCAACTTCAGAAAAACTGGGGTTTGGAAAAAAAAAACCCAAAAAACCCTTTATTAAGACAAAGGAATGAATTTAAATCACTAAACATAGGTGATGCTTCTGTAGATCATCAGATATCAAATACAATTTTATCACAAATGTCACCTAATATTAGCAAAAATTTTCAGGGTTCAGGAACACAGGGAGGACCTTTTGTTTTAAACCACTGCAGCTTGAAAACTGATTTTCTAGCTTTCTACCAGTAGAAGTCACATCAGAATCATATTTAGACTACTATTAGTCTAAAATATAAATATTTGATTATGCATGGTATGTTCTTATGTTGTTGTGATTTTTTTTTTTTTTAAATGGGGTTGGGTTTTTTGATTTTGGGGGGTTTTTGGTAGGTTTTTTTTGAGTGAGGTATTGGGTGTTTTTTTCCTATAATTACTTTTAGAAACCAACTTGTTTGAATGAGAGCTGCTGATGACTTTGTTAGTTTGCATTAGACTGTGAGTACTGTCTGCTGAAATAAATCTGGCATTCATATTCTCCTCACAGAGCCTCAAGTTTTGCTCTATCAACACTTTCCTTAAGTTCACTGCATTAAGGATTCAATATGACAGGTTTGCACCTGGAGGCAAAGCCTGTTCTCTTCCCTCCCCTCCTTCCCTAAAACCCCAAGTCTTTAATTTTCCTTTGTTCAGGATAAAATGATATGTAAAGTATGTGTTGCCATGGATGCAAAGCTGAGAGCCTATTGATCCTCCCCTTTACCAGGTAGATTTCAAGCAGAATATTTAACATCAGAGGGCACTATGGCATGGATTCCCAGACAGAGGCAGATTGGGGCAGGAAGAAACAACTTTAAAATTGAAGTTCCCATAGCTCAAAAGTATCCTGGTGAAATAAAGCAACTCTTATGCCCCCTGGGGAAGTTGCTGGACTTGTTCCCCATGTGCTCGGCAGCATTCCTCTGCCTGCACTCCCTCCCCTTCTCCATGCGTTCCCACCATGCCAGGGACTTGGTTCATTCCTATCCCCCGCCAAGACCTACTCAGATTTGAGCTGTGTCCCAGATAAGAAATTCGTTGTGTATGCCACTGATGGTGTAGCAATGATGTTTGAAATGTGATGGGACAGCACTGTGAAGGTGAATGTCTTTGAGTGCTGATGGAGGATCCCCCACTGCCAAATAACCCATCAGGGTCAAGCTGCCCATCCAGCTGGGGAGGTGGAACACACTGCCACTCATGGCTCAGGACTTCTGGAGAAAACACCTCTGCTGCTGTGTTTTTCTCCTGCAGCAGATGAGAGCAAGCACCTGGATTTTGTGCACAGTACATGGGGTAATGTTGAGCCACTGTAAGCGGCAATCATCTCAAAAGAGTGTTATCATGCCATAGAGGGACACAGTTGGCCTGTGGTATAAATAAATGCATTTCAAACGTGGTTTACATTGTTTCTCTAACTTAATTTCAACCTTATTTTTTTATATCTATTGTTTTTGCCATGGTTTCATACCCTATCCTTTCAGGACCAGCATACTTAACAGAACATCAATTTTCCTTTGTAATTACGTTGGACTGTGGCCTCCACAGAACTCCTCTAAAACTGTATTTAATTTTGTCTAAAGACTGTAGTGTTGCTTCCACAGACTCACACCAAAATTGGCTCATTTTGCTTCAGATTAATTTTTTTCTCCACAAGATTGCATTATTACAGCCTGCACTTGTTCTTCATTGCCGTAAGCACACACTTTCATCCAGCCTGGGTCATGTGTTAAATGCCTTTTCAGGAGGGTTTGTATTTTTTATTGCTGGGCAAGCTCTGAGTACTCGTGGGCAGAGCACCACCAGAGCCCTGCTCAGCAGTGCCTGGGTCAGAGTAGAGGAGGCCAGAGGTGAGCACCAAGCTGAAATTAGCTGCTCATTCAGGCAGTTCAGTGTCTCTGTTATTGGGGCAGAGGAAGGTGAGGGCATCTGCAGGAGCAGCAGGGACCATTGTTTCCCGTGTTTCCAACAATCACACCGTTGTAGGGGCCTTGCTCCTTTGTCATTCATAAGAGCCACTGCTGCAGAAAGGCACTTTCCTTTTTCTAACTGAAAAGGGCTTTAATAAAGCTATTGTATTTGATCACTGGCTAAGGAAACAATAATTTAGCATAATAGAAAAAGATCATTAATGTTCAATGAACCTAACACTCTGCTCCAGTTTTTTGTTGCCCTAGAGAGATGGAGTAAACTCTTCTTCCTTAATTGAAGACTAAATAGAGTACATTTCATTTTTCATTTCCAGCGCTTTTTCCAATAGGCTTGTGATGTCTGCTAATGTGTGCTGAAAGGGGTGGACTGCCTGGCAGCAGCAGAGAAATTGGGTGGGAGGGTTTAGAGCACATAAAAACTCGTTTGTTCTTCATCAGACAGCTCTCTAGGGCCTTCGACTTCTTTCTTGACAAGCCTAATTTCTAAAGCCCCTAAGGACCGTGCCAAGGAGATGCAGTAGCCCATTACATTAGAAAACAGAGAGGAACAGAGGACAACACTCGCGTCCCCAAATGTCCCACAGCCATCTCTCCATGGGACACCTACGTTCAGGGACACTGCTAAAAATGGAGTCTGGCTGGCATTTTGATTGGAAATGCATTTTTGTATGAAACTGAGCTGATGAAATCTTACGAGCATAGGGTTTGCACTACTGCAGCTCTGGATTCAAATCCAAGGCCCACTCCCAGGAAAGCACAGCCATCGTTCTTTGCACTGGAGAGAGCTCAGGGCTGCCTCCATCTCTACAAATCACTTCAAGCACTTTAGCATTGTCATTTGAAGTCACTGGCACCCACGTCCCCTTCTAGAGGCACAGCACAATTTCTGCCCTGAGCTCTCCCCTCACAGGGCAGGGAGGTGCCTCTGCATCTCCTTTGTCGGTATTGTTGGCTGCCAGGCTGGCTCTGGTTGCTGTGGCTGGTGTGGGAGTGAGCTCTGGCCACGTTTACCTGTGTAAGCCGAGGAGGTGAAACACACGGCAGACGCTGCTGTTTCAGCTCTGCCCAAGGAGCTTGCTGAATAAAATTCCTGAGCTCAGCTGTCATGAAACAAGCAACTCCACAGAAAAACTGTGGCACAGCTAACAGCAGCAGCATAGCCTTCATTTAGTGCAATAAAAAGGGGCACCGCTAAAGACTGGTTTTCCCCCAGAGTTTTCCTTGATGGATTTTGCCGTCAGAGAATGCACGATCCTCATTCCCTGATGTGCAAGAAAAAAATTAGAGGACACAACAATCAGCAGCAAGAAGCAAACCGAAGCAAACCGGGTATCAGTGCTTCAGGAGGAGCTTATCCTAAAAAAATAATAAAAGACATAACAGCGCATGTTGCCATATTACCTGATGTTCAGGCGAGACATCACTGAGAAAAGTCATGCCAATTGCAGAGATAATTAACAACAAGATTAACGATAGTTGCTTGTTCCAAAGCCACAGCGAGTCCCCGGAGGTGCAGAACGGGTTCGCTGTCCCTGAGGAATCTCTCTGTGGGCCTGACTGGGTGTTGGTGCGTGCACTGCAGAACGTCACGTGTTTGGGGTGCAATTTTTGGGGCTGTCAGGCTCTGCCGGGCCATGGACTCCCCACAAACTCTGCCCACCCATCCTGGCAGGCGGCATTCCCAGTGTGAGGCCTGGACACCCACCATGGCCCTGCCCCGCAGTGGGAGCGCCAGCCCTGGGGAATCACGGTCGGAGGCAGAGCTTCGGCCTGTGAGGGAGGGAAGATGTCACCTCTGCCGGCAATGGGCGCTTTCCACGAGGGGGACAGCTGGGAGCTCCTGGCGCAACACATTTGTGCACGTGGCTCTTGACAATCGTCAAAGTGATTTCCTGGAGGTCTCCGCCACCCCGCCAGCCTCGGCTGAGCATCGCCAGCCCGTTGCCATGTCATTCCAGGAGCGGCTGAGCCTGCAGGCCTGCCCGGCCAGGCGGCAGCCTAGGGGCTGTTCCATGACCCTGCTGGCACAGGGTGCCCTCATAAGCCCAGTAGCTCGATGGCTGCTTTCCTGGAAGTCAAACAAAAGGGCAAAGCAGTGGCAGGCTTTTAAACTACTTGCTAGACATGGGCAGGGAGGATATTTGGATGAAGCTCCAGGGATTGGAAGCTCATTACTGAGCTGACAGTCATGTTCATTAACAGACAAAAGAGTCAGTGGAAGAAGCTAGCACTCCCTGTGTTCTCCCATGTCCCTTCACTGCTGCATGCTTTGGGAAGTTACTCCTCAATCCAGCGCTACTGAGGGAGGGCAATGGAGTGGTTCAGGGTGGTCTGTTAGCAAAATATCAATCCCTAAGCCTTCAAGTTTCTTCCAGCTGTAACGGGCGGCTGCTGCCATGTGATGATTACTATGGGTAGCACATACACCATAAGTGTTACCTCAGCTGGCAGGGTTATCAAAAAGGCTAATGGTGAGGGGGATTTTTCCAACTGCTAGATTAAACCATGGTGTGAAAAACAGGCTGATATTACTTAACATATTTCGTATATAAAATTGTGATTTCAGTCTTCAGGATTTATAAGAACAGCTCCTGTTTTGTGCCCAGGAACCATTATGACTCTAGTGGGAATTAGACATATTAATTTTTTTCTGAGAAGTAAGGGCTGTTATCTAGGGGAATTGAAGAAATGTAACATGAAGCCTTCATCTAGGGAGTAGGCTGTGGTCTTTCTTTAATGCTTCAGGTCACTCCTGAAAATCACAACTTTATTTCTAAAGGAGGTGTCACATCACAGACCTGTTCGTTCAAGCAAGATTTCTGTATAGCTGTGGGTGTTATTGTTTGTCCAAGTCTACATTTAGATATTAAGCAAACCAAGAACTCCAGAAAATCAGGGAGATACCTGGCTGCTGAGTTGGGATTTTTTGGAGGAGGCAAGGATCCCTTGTTATACTTTGTGCTTTAGTTCAAGATACTACTAGAAGAACGCTAGAGCCTGTGAGACAGCCTCACCCTCTTAAAGTCTTTTCTGGAGTCTGGTTTGAAACAAAGTTACCTCTGGCTTGGTCTTGCAGTAAGATTACTGACGGTCCTTTCTGTCACTGCATGCACCCTGGAAGTTGTTCATAATCTGCCTTCGATCCATGCTGACTCTTATAATGTACACAGGTTAAATTAATTGAGTGTTACTGATTTATATTTACCCAAATTTAATCATTATCCACCCATCTCCATTACTGACAAGATAAATAGTTGCTAGCTAAAGCTTTAATTTCCTTAGAGTACCATTTTTCTTGCAATGAGTTTGCAAGCTGGTGTTAATCATGCGTCCTCTGACACCCTCCCAGGCAGTTGGTGCCTGGCTGCGCCATCTGTGTGAGACGGGCTGTGGCTGTGGCCACTCACTCAGGTAAAACTGTTACGAATTAGAAGCACTCTGCAGGACAGCATCCACATCTATGTTTCCTGCTGAGTGGAGTGATGGTAGGTCAGGTGGAGGCCAAATAAGATGGATTTGTCTGTACTGGAAAGGCTTTAATGGCTAACATTTTTTAACACTGGGATGGATGGATCACAATGTCTGTAATACATGTGTGTAAGCCTAAAGGACTCACATCCTGTCCTAGCAAAGAAATGTCCCTGCATGTTGTCGTTGTGCCCGCTTATGAGTTTATGAATGCTTCCTTTAAGGAGAACAGCAATGCAAAGCAGTTGGGACAGTATCTCATCTTGCAGAAGAGCCTTATAGCAAGGGAGACCAAGAGTGCAGAGAGTGCCTCGCAGTCATCAGTGGTCAGAGCTGTGGAGCTGCCAAATTGGAGCCAGGTCACAGATGAAGCTGGAGTCAGGTGGAACTTCTACATAAATCTCCCTGATTTCATGTTCACTGCAGTATCTCTTGAGAAAGGGAAAACTGTTCATGTTTTCTCCTATTAGTCACTTCATGGGGATGATAGTGACTATTGGGAATCTTCTTGGCTCATTTAAATCATTCTGCCTTCTATCTTGAGTATTGCCAGTCCCTCAGGATACTTGACACCAATGTTGCTTGGAAAAAAGTATTTGGAAAAAATTCTGCTAGCATAGCATCTGTTAGAAGTATATGGTTTCCTTTGCTTGGCAGCTTGGGGCACCTGTGTGAAAGCATTGTGGCTTTTGGTTTTTATCTCTTGCTGATATTTATGCTTGTTATGTTACAAACTGATTGCTCAGGAGATAATTGGGCTGTCCAAAGTGGAGGATGCAGTTCCTATCAAGTGTAGTGGTTGGCACTCCAGAAGCATCCTGACACTTAGGCAGGTGAGGATCAGGGCAAGTTCATTCATTTCCATGCACCAAACCCCAAATACACATGAAAGGGGATTTTATTTTTGTTTTGTGACTGTCTGGTAAATGGAGTTTAGAAAGGCTCTTCAAAAGTGGGATGAGTACCATAAAGACAAAAATCTTGAGGTAATGGTAATTGGTGGTATGGCAAGGGGGCATTCACCTACATCAGAAGGAATTCCGTTAGTGTCAAACAAGTTGCATCCAAAAAACCCCAGGCTGTTGGTTCTGTTGTTGGCAGTCATCAGTGCCCTTAGGGGATGATCTCCTCTCATTGTCTCCTGTGATACAGTTCATTTAGTCTGGTCTTTGCCCCACACTCAGTTTAGAAAGCTTCTGTACCAGCACTGATTATCCTCAGCTGTGTTGTGACAAACCCCTGGAAGGCTGAAACCATGGGTAGCTATGGCATCTACACCAATTCTTTGTTTCCTTTGGAAATGGAGGTAAGAGCCCAAGTGCCTGTTTGGTGTATCAGTTTCTTGTTCTTGGCAACCCATGGTGGAAGGATAAAGCAAACAGCAGCATCTTGATGTAAAAATCCAGTAGTCTTGTTAATACATGGTCTAGATTACCGGGCAGGAACACAAAGAGGACCTCCAGCATTCTTCCTCCTCTTCAATGTGTGAACAAGAGGGAATTTGTCAGGAGTAATATTTGTGAGGGGATAGATTTGGAAAGGAGCCTCAGCTCAAGTGTCACAACTCCCAGCTTCGGAGTCATTAGGCAGCTACTGAAATACCTTCTGATTTAGGGCTTAAGCTTCCCCTGTTATGTGTGAGAACAGTCATTGCCTGAGAGGGTAATTTAGGAAACCCAGAATGTAGATCCATAAGGTCGACAGATGCTTAGGAGAAATATATAGTTTAAGCTTTATCCTTTGTCTTCCATGCCAAGGAGAACACCTGTTTCATCTTGGGAAATACAGCAATGAATCTTCTACCTTTTTTGTATTCCATCTAATTATTTATGCAGAGAGGAGGAGATACTGAGATATTGAGTCCTGCCCCAGAAGGTCCAGCAGACCAAGCACTGGATCCCTTTTCTTGAGAGGACCTGGATTCAGGTCTGTCAAACAAACAGCATCACTGAGCCTGACTCTTGTTAGAGTGGTGTTGTCTATGCAATAAAGGCGATTGTGAAAGCACTGTTTAAATTTGTTTTACATGTGGCCTGCCTGTGGCAAAGGAAAAAGAATGGTTCAGTGGATGAATTGGATGGGAAACAATGTACAAGGCTGCTGCTAGGCTGTTTGGTGTCTGAGACTTAGGCAGTCTCCTCACTAGAAGAGGGAAAAAGAATATCTGAGTATTTTGTTGGCAGACACTAAAATGTCTTTAGGATTAGAAGGGAGTTGAGGATTGACATTTTGGAAGTCAGCATTTGAATCAAGGTTTAGTTATCTAAGCCTCCCTCTAGCAAGGTGTCAGGACACTTTTTTTGATTCTGTTCTGTTAAGTGCTGTAGATGGAATCAGAAAATGCTCCTGGAAAACAGCTCCATTAGACACTTTGCCTAAACTCTTTCATTTGCCAGAAAGCTGCTGGCTCTCTAATAAGAGCAACCTTTTTTTTTTTCCTTTTTTTTTTTTTTCCAGGGAGTTGTTGAAGCAAATTAAACAAATATTTCAGGTATTCTTAAAGTGCCTCACACTTCACATTTTCTCTCCTGAAGCATGTATCCTTGATTGCTTCCTTAATTAGTATTTTTAAAATCTTTCTACAGTCCCATTTATAAATAAATCAAAATAGATATTCAGAGCATTAATTTATTCGGCACTCAATGTGCACCCTAGAAAAGGAAATTTAACACCTGTGCATGCTAGGAATGAGTGCCCCCCACAAACTTCTGAGCCACTGACTTTGTTGGTGGCAGTGGAACATCCAGGAACATCTCTTGTAGCCCAACTTCATTAATAAGGATGCAAAAAAGCCATGAGAAAAATGAATTGCCTGCTCAATTACATTTAATTTTCTTTCTAGAAGGTTTCCAGTTCACTTGGCAGCTATTCTTTCTTCCTTTAATTTTTTTTTTTTCCTTTGCCAATTCATGCTTTCTTTCATTTTTTTTCCCCATTCTTTCTCGGTCCTTTTGACTGAACAAAAGCAGTCCCACAAGGGCAGTCTAATGTATTCATAGTTTTGCTGCAACTTGGCTGATAAAATAAGCTGAAAAAAATGCTGCCTCCTATTGTTTACTGAGAATCTTTGTTGTGCTTTGTAGAGTTGAAATGAGTGCTGTCTCATGCCCTCTGCTCCCCATCCTGCCAGAACAGAGCCTGTTGTGTGGAACCTGTTCAGGCTGGAGATGGTGGGAAGGCTAAAGTTCAAGTTCACAGACCCAAAAGTAAGTTACAGAAATGATTGCTTGTTTAGGCGTTTGCTTGCTTGCTGCTGCCTTTCATTCTCCTTGATCTAAGCACAGTGCATTGTTAACGCCTATCTGAACATTGCATTAAACTCTAATTAAGCCTGCCAATCAAAAAAAAACCTCAGAAAGCAGCCTTCTAATGTGCCTAGTAGTAAGTTGTATTTTCACCCTCAATTTTCTGACTGTGAACATGTAATGGGCTTGTGATGGTTTGTTGTTGTTTTGTGTTTGCAGACAAATATTTAATGAACTTATACCCTAACGTTTACTTTAATGGCTAAATTTCATTATAAAATGGCTTTGAACAAGCATCACATGAGAGGTGCAGGCCTTACCAGGCTGTAGCTAAGGTCACACTGGAGGATCACAGAGAACTCAAAGCTGTTCTTAGCTCCTCATGCGATGTCAGAAAACATGCTAGTGCTAACGTGATCAGGACAGGTAAATATGACAAATCATTCCACAAGGTCTTTTTGTAAATAAGAGAATATTGGAGTACAGGATCCTCCATCTGACATGGGAGCAAGAGCCACCAGTAGTTAAAGCGAGTGTAAATCCTTATTTGCTAACCAAAATCCAAAAGTGGAAGTATCAAATGATGTGGCTTTGGACCTTCCATTGGGGCCTCAGGAGAGAAGAAGCTAAAGGTCAAAGCCACCATCTAGTAGTACCATTTTATAAACAACCCTAAAAGAAGAGAGGTGGTTCCTAGTCTCCGGTATAATTGTCAAATAAAGGTATTTATTAGTAGGCTTGAGGTAACAGTATTTGGTACGTGCTTATCATGACTGCAAGGAACAACAAATAGGGTTTGCATACTACAAAAAAAAGTCCCAAACCTCAGTCAGTAATTGCCTTTCAGGCAGACGCCAGAAGCTTAGCTGCCTTATTTTGATCAAAATTGAACTAGATAAAATAATAGTATAAACCAGAGACTAGAGTGAGACTAACCAAGTTATCCCAATAGGTCTTTCCCATCTCTAGCACTCAGCATCTATTTTCCTGTGGAGCATAGTGATTTCTGCTGTTTGGAATTCCAGTGCTTGTGAAGTTTGCATCAAGTGTGGAAGTGGTACAGCATTTGCAAGCCAAAGCATCTGAAAGGCCATTGAGGAAGGTTGTATCTGAAAACATGTTGCTCCTAGATAGGTTATCCTGGCTCATGGACCTTAACAAGAGACCTCAGATTAAGTAAACTTTAACGCTGTGGTTGGGGAAGGCTGGCAGCTCTGCTCTATCTAGCCTGACCCATTTCTCAATGTGCTTCTGTGCCTGCCTTTGCCCCCCTTCCTTTCCCTGCTGTAACCCTTATGGAACACATGCCCCAGCCAGGAACAAATGGACACTTGTTCTCTATACACCTCGTCCTTGTATCCTTGTTGACACTCTCAGACCCTGAAATGCTCCTGCCCTTTGTTCCTCTGCACCTTCCCCCCACAACTCTGTAAGACTCGATTAAGCCAAACGCTGAG
Source organism: Hirundo rustica (assembly GCF_015227805.2). Lineage (NCBI taxonomy): Eukaryota > Metazoa > Chordata > Aves > Passeriformes > Hirundinidae > Hirundo > Hirundo rustica. The sequence goes on along the minus strand of NC_053455.1, from coordinate 44,344,997 downwards.
ATCCCACAGGTGCTGCAGTTATTTTTAGCATTAATGTTAGAGCTCTGCAAAGGCTAGAGGAATATTTATGATTTTGTCTCCTACAAATCTCGTGGCTTTTCCTATCTCTTCTACTACTTGGACGGATTCCAACAGCGCCCTCACCCCCACCCCCACCCCCCCCCCCAAAATACTCCAAATTGCCTTTTATTTCTTTAATTAAAGAGCTGTGAGAGCCAGCAGTTTTGCCTCATGACTGTGGGTCAGAGTGGGTCCTTCATCCCTTCTGAAGTTCAGCATGTTGAGCTTTGCATGTCTGCAGACATTGCAAATCCTCATCCTGGAAAGAGCCTTTTTTAGCACATTCTGTGGTGAGCTGGGAGAAGAAATGTTACTTAAGCATCTGAGCACCCAGACACTACTTTCATGGTGAATCCTTGCATTATTTTCTACTTTAATATCTTCATCCACTCTTCAATTTCTTCCTGTAGCTGACATATCAGTGCTTGACTTCAGCAGGTTCTGAGTTTGTACTTGTGGAAGAGTTGGGAAAAATACATATATGTATATTTTTCTCATTAAGAAATGTCAAGAATTAATTTGTGTCTCTTTACTTGTGCCTTGAATGTTGTTCTCCTTCCTGGGCTTTGCACATTCAAGTATGGCCATGGTGTTTCAGTATGACCAGGATACAGGTCTCTACATGGATTCTCTTCCCCAAGTCAGGCATGCCATTCACCATAGCTATTTCCTGTTATGCCTAAGTCTTACATCCCAAACCCATGTTTATACCCCACTGAAAATGAATTTGATGCATCAGGGAGGCAGATGTAATTACCATATATTTTCCAGCATGTGTTTAGCCATGCAGGTGTGCCCACTTGTGCCAGCTGGGAGAGGCTGTTTTCTCCATGTCCTCCTCTGGCTTGCAGTCTTCCTCCTCCTCCCCATACACAGGGAGAACTACATTCCTGGATTGTGGGGGCATGGAATGTAACTTGATGAAGAATCAGAAAAAATCTGTATCTAAATTACTCTGCTTTTCTGCACGCAAAATTTCTTTTTGGTGCAACATTCTCTAAAACCTTAATGATTATCAACAATGCCTAGTAATGTGCCTTTGCAGCGATGCTATGGGCTTTGGGAAGTTTGGGGGGTTTTGTGGCTCTGGACACTGGAGGAGTTGCTGTGTTAGAGGACCCCACTTCTTCCTCCACCGAGGAAGGTTTGCAACGTGGCTGTGCTGTGGTGCAGGCCATTGTGGGACTAACCAGCTAGGGGTGTCTCCAATTATACATTTCCGCATACAAACATGAAATCAATATGCTGGAACAATTAACTAGAATTCATAAACTTCAGCTGGCAAGCTTTCTGGAGTCGGTTCAAAAAGGCAGCTGCTTTGGCTGAGAGGGAAGTGAGCTCGGGGCATTTCTTTTGTTTAACTGGTGAGGAGGACACAGGCAAGCTGAAAGGGAAGAAGATTTAATTACCTTGTTTCAACCTCACCTTAAAAAAAAAAAATTAAAAAATTGAAAGATATAGAGATATCTTTAGTGTTATCAGTGGAGAAATAAATCTTTTCAACATCTGAGTAGGATTAAAAATTTGTTCTTACTCCCTACCATCAGCAACACCTCTTTTTGGTAGGAATCAATGTGGTATTTCTGGTAACTTCTGGTTTTCCAAATTGTGGCTCTTTTGCCCAAAGAGCTGAATGAGATGACTGCTGTTTTGACAAGAAGACCAAAGCTGTCAGGCTCCTTTTCCCTGTAGGTGACTATACTTCATATTCCTGGTGCCAGATAGTATTTGACATTTAATTTAGGACCCTCAGTGCCTGCATATAAAGCTTTACTATGATAATGATGATAAAGTGTCCGAGTGTTAGATTTGACAGTCTTTTCTTTCTCTCTCCTGGTACATTCCTAGGCACAGTTTGGGCTAAAAGAGCTGACTTGAATTAAGGAGAGGAGGAGATTTAACTTTTTTTTTTTTTTTTTTTTTTTAATGAATTGAGAAGGCCTTACTTGAAGATAAATATCTAAATATGAATCTTATTCTGTCTATGAGATCTTTCACTGGCTCCCTCCTAAGCTGGCAGGCAGACTTTATTCAGAGGAGAAAGAATGGGTGAAAGATAGGGTCAGCAGAAGGACCTTCTGTATATAATTAATCCAATTACTCATTTTCTTACAAAATAGCACATACTGTACTGATCAGCAGAGAGCTTCCCACAGAAAAAAACAGTCCTAATAGCATCCACAGGGTTGTGTTTGTACTGAGGAGGAGATGGCTGGATTTTTTTTTTTTTTTTTCTGAAATCCCGTTTAGTTGCATCGGTGCTGAGGGTGCTTCAGTCTGTCCTGCAGGGGAAAGTAGCTCAGGTCAGTAGCTCTCGGAAGCAGAGGTCAGTGATGCCATGGCAACTTGTCCCCTTTGGGGAGCAGGGGCTGCGCTGCTCTGGAGGGCGTGGCAGAGGAGCAAATGACAGGGACAATATGTCTGTCTTTCATAAGCAGACAAACTTGGAAAGAGCTGAGGTGGTGATGCTGGGGCACAGGCTGTGTCAAGTCAGCAGAGCATTGTCCTTGCAGTTCCCCTCCCTGGTGCGCTTCCACGGGCTCTGCAGCAGCAGGATTTGAAGATTGCAGTGTCAGTGCCTCAGGATCTTGAACACATGTTGTTTCTATGCATAACATACACACGGTAGCTGTCTTGCCATCTGACTGCAGAAGGCTGATTGACTCAGTGGTCTTTCAAATGTACAAAAGGTGGCACAGAAACAATCCTTGTCTCGGGAGATATAGGAACATAGTGGAAAATGATGCAACTTTTTTCTCCCTTTTGCCTTCCACCATTTAAAAATGCCCTGTTACTGGGTTCAACACCAGGGCTCTGTCACTTGTGTTAGTTGTGTGGTGAGAAAAAGCTGGGGTGAATCATGCTTTTAATGTGCAGATTAAAATATTATTCATTAGTGTGTTGGAGACAGTCCTGGTAGAAAGCAACTGGGAGGTAAATTCTTACAAGAAGATAAAAACTGTTTTACAGAGTGTCTGGAATCTAATGTATTTCCCATGAAGAAGCTATGCACCCAGTCCTACAGCAGGGACTAGAAAGAGTAGATGTATAGTGTTGGAAGTCTTCGATTTAAAGTGAGTGGATATGACATAGTATGGGGGAATGGATTTTCTCTGAGCAGAACAAATATTCTACATCAGGCTTTCAAAATAGTGCCTGCCTGCATGCCTGCATGCCTGCATGCCTGCCTGAAGGCCCCCAGTTCCTGGTTGTCACTTCCAACTACCCACTTCCTCTGTAATTGTGTGGAGTGCACTTGTTTCTCTCCAGCTCTTAGCAGTTAATAAGATTGCTATTTTAAATAACCCAAACACCTAAAAGTCAAAACAAACAAACAAACAAAAAATAAAAAACAACCAAAAAAAACCCCCACTAAAATTGTCCTGTTATTCTTGGAGAGTCCTGTGGCTACTTTAAGATATGTGTGATGGAAAAGGTGCGTAGTTGTTAAAGATGTGGTTAAAGCACAGTGAAGACACAGTTCACACAGAGGGGCTGAAAGTTCACTGTTGAAACTTAACTCCAGTGCATATCTGTGTTCTTGGGACTGAGAATAGCCAGAGATTAGCCAGGATCCCCACTGCCAGGCCACTTCATAAACAGGCTGCAAACATGCTGCTTTTTTGCACTTTTTCTGTGTCGAAGTTGCTTAGTCTGCATTCCAGGGCTTTTAGTATCTCAGCAGATAGACTTGTCTGAGGGATGGCTGGCAGGTCTTGCCTTGCTCAAACCTCACTCAAGAGTTGGTTTTAAGCCACCACCACCTTTCTGCTGAAACTATTGTGTTGCACACTTTGTAGTGCTAAGGCAGAATAGCTCTTGACCATGGCTCAGCTTTTACAGGAGATATATATCTGTTAAAGCCGGAGAGGCTCTAGTGAGAGCAGGAGCCAAGGTGCTGGGGCTCACAGGGGGCTGTCTGCAGCAGGTGGTAGCCGCTGCCACAGCCATCCCATTGGTGCTGCCAGAGCAGAACACAGAGACCCCAGAAAAATTCAGATGGAAAGATATTCCAGGAAGCATCAAAGTCTGTCCTTCCCTCAGGGCAGGATCATTTGTGAAACAGATACTTGTCTAACCTTGTAATGCAAACCTTCAAATTCCAAAGCCTCTTTGGGAAGTCAGTCCAAGTCTGTTACTACCTTGAGCATTAGAAAGCCTTTCCTAATATCTTTTTTTAAATATTCCTTGCTGTAATTTAAACCCACTATTATTAGCTCTTGAGTATTCCTACCACTACCACCTTCCATTTTTCATTAAAAATAACTATTGCAAGTACTTATTCCTTATTAATAAGTGGCTTCTTCAGTGTTCCCACTTGCAAAAATGCTCCATACCAGAAGCTCTAACATGAATTTCAGATTAATTCATTAAGTAAAGTAGGGGGAGGGTTGGCAGGATCTGGCTGAAGCGATCTAGAATAATTAGCTGTGCTATTAATATGTCAGGCACATAGAAGCACTATATGATTGTGCCATTTCTGAAATGACAAAGCAGAAAGAAGACAATTGACAGGCTTTGGTGGAATTGTGCAGATGGCTGTAGGATTTTCCTTGCCTGACTGGGAAAGGAGTAAAGGAGGTGAAGGGGCTGATGGGTTGCAGGAAGAGGAAGCATTGGGAGGGTTACCTTACCTCAGGAACATAAATGGATCTTTGTTCAACTGTCAGTGGTAAGAGGAGTCATCAGAGGTCTAGCTATTAGAGGAGCTTGAGTGGGGAAAGCATCACTCTTTTTAGTGAACCTAAGGGTAACAGAAACAGGAAAACAGACTGGAACATGTGGAACAAAGGCTGAGTGCTGTAGAAGACTAAATACACTGAAAACAGGTCCAAAGAAGCAGCAGATATGAAAATAGTTGTGAGGAGATGCCAAGGGCACAGAAGAATAGGGACTGTGGGAAAGAGAGCGGGGAGTTTCTCACTGCCAGACCAGGAGCCCATGCTTTTGTTGCAGCTGCTGTAGAGCAGAGCAGGGAGCAGCAGGGATTAGGTACAGCTAATCCCACACTGCATGGGTTTGGCATGTGCATGTCAATGTTTTGAGTGTTAATTATGACTGGGCAGCCTCACACTGCAGGCCTGCTGGGCAGAGCTGCTCATAGACCATGTGTTTCTTTATCATTTCCTTATTGAGGTTTATTATTTCACAACAGAGAGATTAGAACCTGGTTTGGGATGTTAAATAAATAGACATGTTCTAGCAAGATATTAAAGTGTCAGCTGAATGTGTAGAAAATTAAGAACTCTTCAGCTGTGTTGGAAAAGGACTGTTGTTCATTATCCCTGCTTTATACTGGCCAATCTGCCTGGCCCCTCTAAGCAAACAGCCATCAAAACGTAAAGTGGACATTGTGCTAAGGGGATGCTAAGCTATGGTTAGAGACATGTTTCTGAGGGAACTAAACTGTGCATTAGACAGACGAAATTGGATATATGCAAAATATATTGTTCTGTTCCTGAAATTGCTGAGAGGGCAAAATGTGGTTTTAATTGCTTTTTACTTAAATGCTTTTTACTCTCATAAGAGTCTTGACCGGGAACAGAGAAGGTTTTTTGTCCTGTCCTATCAACTGCCTGAAAGAGCAGGCAGGCTGCCTCTGCCCTCTCTCAAGGACTTCTTGGGGTGCAAAGCAACAGAGGTGTGAGAGCCAGAGGATATGAACTCAATGTCTTGTCAACCATGAACTTAATCTGACCCTGGACAAATCACTCTTACTGGGTGCCTGGGTCCCTCTCGGCCCCTCGGCGCTGGTCATGTCACAGCACCGCCGCTGTGGGGAGGGCTGTGGATGAGTCCTCTGTAGTCCTGCAGTTGCTTAGTGCAGCTGCCCTGTGTCTCACTCCTTGTATTATGTGGCTTGTAGTTCTCAAGTGAAAGATTTCCTTTTGTAAAGTACAGTGGTTGAAGCCTTACAGGACTGCATCTCAGAGATCCATGAAATTGAATATAAGACTCCCTTTGAACAGACATATTTTTTTAAAAAAACCTAGTAGAACTGTTAGAGCCATGTTTAAAAAAAAAAACAAAACAAAAAAAACCCACAAACAAACCACTAAAACAAGGTAAGTCAGCTGTCCATCTGCCTTTCCCTCTGAGCACCAAACAATTGTACTGCCAGGGTGGTTTGGGAGCAAAGTAGAATTTGTCCTGATGTCCTGATTGCTTGCTGGTGCTGCTGTTTTCATTAAGGCTTCAAGGTGTTCTCAGGGCTTTTGGACAAAGGCTGAGGTCTTTCTCCCCTCATTAATTCCCTTGTCCCACTGAGGGGCTAAGACCTCTTTGACAATTTTATTTGGTATGAATGGAGACTGTAGACCAGGGTGGATGTGGCATTTAGTATCACGTGTGCGTTAAAATATCTCCTTTCGACCAGCAGGTGTTGTCATCCAGAGAGCAGGAAGGGGACCCTTGGCTGCAAGGGAGTGCTCCTTCACAGCCAACAGCTTTGTGAATGGGGGATTCGCAGCATGGGTGATGAACAATGCCACAAATGGATCTCGTCAAGAAGGGAAATCTCACCTGCTGCTGGCATCTGCTCCAGTGGAGGGGCACAGAACTGTTTCAGCAGGACAGACCCAGCTCTTGCAACTATTTGTTTTATTTTTACACTCTTTTATTACTTGACTAGCTGCCATTGTTTTCTGAGGAACACAAGCAAGAGAAAACAAGTTGTCTTTTTTCTTTTTCTTTTTTAATTTTCTTTTTCTTTTTCCTTTAGCAGTAAAACTTGGAAGGTATTCAAAAAGTAGAAAAAAGGTGCTTTACTATCTTGAGGGCTTTCCTTCATGACATGAAAAAGATGGATCCTATCCAGGAAGGTATCAGTGCCAGACTTTTCCTAACAAAGATTGGGTTTATCTCTCATTCTGGAAAGTCTCATTTAGGCAACATAAGTGGGAAGACTGCCTGCCTTCTTTCTGTGCAATTTGTTGTAGGTGTGAGTACTCTCTAATTTTCCAAGACAGTGCTGAATTTAACCATGCAACAGTTGGTGAATAATGTGGCAGTCAAAAGTTGTTGGAAGTTTCAGTAGTTTTGCAGCAGTGTTGGAAGTAGGTAGCTCTAAAGTGTAAGACATGGTGCTGTCACATTGCTGCCAATTCCCTGATTTTTCAGAAAGCTTCATACAGTGCCTCCTGCAAGAGAGACATTAAATTTAAATTCAGATTGGAAATGTGTGGTTATTCAGCTATCCCTGTGTGCAGAGAAAATTTGAAGGTATATGTTACACAAGCATCTGCAGCTCCAAAAACAATTAGCTGACAAACAGATGCTCAGTGAGTGCTGCTGGGAACCTCCACCTGACTCTGTCTCTACTTCTTATTTTTTCATTCTCTCAGATGAAAAGCTGGACAGAAAGTAGTGTGAGGATTGCAAATTCTCTGAATACATGGCCCTTACTTAGAGTAATCAGGTTTTATTTTTGGGAAGAGCTCTGTGCAGAGGGTATTTTTGGAACTTGGTTCCAGTTACCTAATTAAACTTCTCAAAAGAGCAACGACAAAATGCATCACCTCTGGAGCAGACCAGAGCTTTGGAAAGCAGCCAGATAAATTGACTGGGAACAAATAGAGAAATTCCCATTCCAAGTTTATAAATTTTAAAAGCTGGATGGGGTAGGTCTCCAGTGATTTGTTGTTGCTGCGCAGACAGGGCAGGACAACCCCTGGCAGGAAGAGAATTTCCCCTTGCTCTTTGTTTACCTTTCTTCTTTTCAAAACAGCAGCCTTTCTGTGTCTGAAGTGTCTGAAGTGATGCTTCTGTCTTGGTTTTTATTATTAGATCTCCACTTTCAATTCCACTGCCCTGGTAAGATTCCAGATTTGCTGGAAGATGCCTTGTGAGCAGCTGTGAAGAGAACTTTCCACACAATCTTCCCCCAGTATACAACTATGTTAATTAGAAGCAAACCTGTTGCAGAGAAAGTTATGTGCTAGTACCAGCCTTGTCCATCAGTCAGGGTCAACCTGTGCCACTTCAAAGATGCTGCTCATGGATACCATCTAGCACAACATATAAAGGGTTTTATTTTTCTGTCGCTGTTGCAATTGCACTGAGAAATTTTAGTAGTACACCTATCAAGGTCATCTCAACACTCTGTCCTAAGCAGCTCTGAGCAGATCATATTATTACCAAATAACAAGCATTTTGGCTGAAATTTTCTGTCTGAGCTATCTATCTCACCATGTTATTATTTTTGTCATCCAGAAAAAAAAAAAATGTCCAGCCTTTTCCAGCAACAGGTCTAGAAGGAGAGCATTGCTTTACATTAAAGCAAATGGGCAAATACATCCTGGCAACTACCTTCTTAGGAGCTAAGGTGTCCTGAAATCTTGTTAGCCAGTTCTGGGATTTGGCACAGGAGTGGCCTTTGGGGTCATGAGGGACCTTTGCCCTTGTGTGAGAAGTTGCCCAGTTTTAACCCATACTATGTGTATGCAGTACTGATTTCCAAGTTTTCTTGCTGAGCATTAAGGTTTTCTGCTCACTGAAAAGCTAAACCCGTCTCCTCAAGTTACAGCTGCCCAGGCTGCTGGGGAGTAGAGTGAGTGAAAATGGACATGCTGTGCATTAGTTAGACAGGAGAAGAGACAGCTCAGAAGCAGTCAAGCAAGCAGCAGGTCAGGCAGGACAGCCCGAGCAAGTGTGCCATGTCCTACATCCTCTGGAGAGGAACCCATGCTTGCTGTCAGCCAGGATCTCAGCCTGCTTTGCTGCCAGACCTGGCAGCCCAACTCTCCCTCTCTCTTTTGTGATGTTCTTAATGGACAATCCAGCTCAAATTACCCAAGTTTTCCCCTGCATTAGCTGCCTGACCCAACTTCCCATGACATGACATGGAATTTCAAAGGAAGCAGGAGTACAGGATAAGGAGGTTGCACTTCCCTGCAGACACGTCCTGTAGAACTTGCTGGCAGCTAGTGCCTTTGAACTCCACTGGCAGCTTGCTTTATTCCTTCTCCAGCTGATCAATACAAAGGCCAGCTACTGGTACTCCTGTTTGCCCAAGTAAAGGAGTCTGTGAAGCAGGATGGTAGGCAAAGCATTGCCATTGATCTCCAGGGGTGACAACATGAGATCATATTAGGGTGCTCTTTTTCTGTGGGTTTTAAAATAATTTCTTCCTGCAGTTAATTTTGATTTTGACTTACATATGAAAGAAGTGTAGAAAAGATGTTATTGAGACTGCAGGTAGTTTTGACCATGGTGGACCTACTCTGACATTAATGAGGTTAGAGAGGAATGAAAGTTACTGAATCCCTTTATGTTTGTCATAAAGGACGTACTCTGTGGAATGGATGAATTAGGCAAGGAGAAAAAATTCTAATGATGAAATTAAGGCAATTGCATAAGTTCATGTTAAGATTTTTTTCTTTTCTCCTCCCCCTTCCAAAAATCCCAATGGATGCTTGAAAAATATCTCCTGATTATCCTAATTGAATCAATTCTAATATTTTAAAATAATAATGCTCTTTTTACATTTCCAAAGTGCTCAGCCCTCTCAGCAGCTTCTTAGAAGCTCACATGAAGATACTCCTTTCATTTGTGACTCAGTTCTTAAAGTGAGAAGGGGACCCTGTTGGGAGGTTATGTCCTTTTGTCCCGAACACTGAGTCCCAATGTTATTACTCCTTTGTCCTTCTGAATAGACCCTGAACAGATGAGATTTTACCTTATGTACTCTGCACAGCTGAAGTGCATGTAGGTGAAGGAGGAAATTAGATCAAAGTTTCTATTTTGCTAAGTCTATGTTCTCTGTCTGTACAAGGCACAAAGATGGTCTCTGCCCTGAAGAGCACTGGAAGCCACTCGGAAGAAAGGTCACACTCTTTTTTGTCTGGGGATTTTTCCCTGAGTTGAAGTATCTTTGCAAAATCCACAAAACTGTAAGAATACTGCACTGTGCTCTTTGTAGGGTGACCCAGGAAAACAACTGCACTGAGCAGAAAGGGTGGTGCATGCTTCCTTAGGTATCCACATCCAATATATTGTACCAGAGCCTGGTAACACCAGTTTTGAGTTGAGTTTACAGTAAGTTTTGGATAAGAGGATTGTGTTAACAGTCTTGACAGAAAAGGCCTTCTGGCCTGAATTCCTGGATTCTAAGATGACTTTTCTTCTGATAATGAGGGAAATAAGATGTCCATTTTGGCACTGTTGCACTGGAATTGCTGTAGTCATGCCACTTTTTCCTGAAAAGTGCCCCGTTTGGACCAGTGAAATAGAGCAGCCTTTCACAAAACTGGTCCCTCCGCTTATCTGTGGATTATGTGGACAGCAGCTTCCCCAGGTTTCAGGTCATTGCCACATTTCTCCTCACATCTTATATGAGCATTTTTTGACAGAGAAGTCTGTGGTCACAGGGTCCAGAAGACATGCAGTTGCCTCTGCAAGATCTTTCTCTCCTTCCAGAGGAGGATCTGAAACTGCATTTGTAGGACATGTTGAAATGTCTGTGTGAGGAAAGGTGAGCATGGTATACAGGCACTGGGTGGAAACTCCCCTTTGTGGACTGGAATAAAGGGAAAAAAGGTTTCAGAATGCACATCATGTTTTGTGCTGAGAAATTTAGGAATTTTGGAGTCAATACGGGAATTTAGTTGTAGAACGAGTGTTGGTAATCTTCTTTCTCTAGTAGATTCTCCTTTCCACAGAGAACAATAATTTTTTGTAGTTTGCCCCCAGGATCTTCTGGATCACGAGACTGTCTGTGTCTTCCTGGGTAACCGTGAAGACCTGTGGGATTTTTGCTTTGTTTTGGGGCTACATCAGGGTGTGGAGTCTGCATTGCCCCTAAACCTTTGGGGTTAGTCCTGGCTACTCATTATAAAATGCTAAATATGTGCTTGTGTTTCCCTAGGATGTTTGTGTTGCCATGAAATGCAATTATTTACTGTATAACACTGTCTGTTAAGGGGAGAAAAATACTGCTGGTTCATGTGCCAGTGGTATGTGTGTGGTCTTGGTATCAAGGTCTGAACTTTGAGAAAAGAGGGATTTTCTTTGCTATGTATATGTGCAGGTAATGTTTAATTAATTGAAATACAAGGGACAAGCCAAAGTGGAAAAATGTGTGGAGAATATTGTATTTTGATGGCTTTCAAAAGATGTCCTATTTGAGGGGTGCGAATTTATGCATTTTGTTTCAGGCTCCTGTTCAGAATGAATATTCATCAGGATTAGCAGCATCTTCTGCTTGAGAGGTATCAAAGCAGGCTGCTAGCATGATGAACGCATTCTTTTTGTTCTCTAGTTTAAGACTCATTCTGTCAACTCAATACACCTTTTAAAAACTTCCTATTTATTTATGTGATGCCAATTATCTGCTGAGGTCAGTAGGCACAGGATAGCTGGAAAAAGATGGTCAGTCACCTCACTGTATTCAGGAATGGTTTGATCCTGTAAGCAGAATGATTCCTAATTTGCCTCTGGCAGGACAAATTCCCCTCTGTCAATCTAGTCAAAAATAGTTTTAATTTGGCATTGACCCCGTGCTTTCATTTCCACAAATATGACAGAGACATATTCCTCAAAGTCCTTTGTTTAGAGATAAAGGCAACAAATTTAAAATATGTTTACAGTCTTGAATATTCTCCTTTACATGGGGAGTGGGGAAATAAGTGATAAGAGAAAATTGTTTATTCATTCACACCAGTTTTTCTGATGAAACCAGAAAATCAGTCATGATATTAAGCTCCACGTCCCTGGACATTTGTGACCCAGCACAGAATATACTCTGACAAGGAAGAAAATCAGTTTAATAGGCTTTATATCTAAGAGCATGCTGAATCTGTAACTGCCCTATAGTTTGTTTGGTTCATTATTTTTGCTTGGTGTGTCGTCAAAGTTGTGACAATCTAAGAACATCATGTCTTGTATTAAACCAGGAAATACAGCTGAAAAAGTCAAAGATGCTTTCAGTAAGCACTTAATTATGACTTGTGCGCCCCACAGCCTCTCTGTTTCTGCCAGATCTACTGTTTGGTCTTATCTGAGATTTTCTGTCTGATCACAAACCCTGGTACTTAAATGCCACAGGAATCTTGCTGATTTCTGCTGGCTATGGTACTGACTCTCCCTTTTCCCACTCACATATTTTTTCTAGGAACAAATGAACAAAATATATTTTTCACCAAACATTTCTCTGTATGTAAGGTAGGAAGCCTTGAAGCAGTGAAGAAATGGTATGGTTTTGTGGGGAAAATAGTCCTCCACCCTGTGCTGCAACTGTTTAAAACTACTTTTACCATGAGCCCATTTTTTAATATTAGTTTTTGAAACCTTCCCAAGTAAAATCAAATTCGTTTAATGAAATTTCTTTTTACTGTTTGTAGCCAAATTCTTAGTAATTGAGATAAAAAGTTTGGAAGTTGCCATTATCTGGTAATTTACCATGTCAGTTTAGTTAAGCCTCTGTAGCTTTAGCTTATTTCACCTCTGTATCCCCCTCAAGTCTCAAGTCATATATTAATTCCTAGACAATTTTTTTTCCCAGAATATTTTCTTTGCTTCACAGAATATTCTATAGGATTCTACATTTGGTGATGTTCTTCTTAGTAGGAACAGAGACTCAGAAGTATCCAGAAGTACTGGTATATTATGGATCCTGTCACATAAGAGGGGTTTGCATTCTTCTGGGTCTGGTAGCAGATCTGTGCTGTATCCCAGGAGCTGTGACTGTTGCATTCCTAGAGGATGCTCATCGTTTTTCCAGAGGATGAGGACTCACTCGAGGAAGAGGAGAATGAGTTTCAGGGTGAAACCCTCCCCTTGAAGGCACAATCCAGTGTGGACAATCCAGTGTGGACTCAGTTCTGAGGCCATGTCCAAGAGTACAGCCAAAGTCCAGTTACATGATTCAGCTACGCTTTATCTGCAGCCAAGCAGTCCTTTGAGGACAAGCAGTGTAGGCTTTACAAAAAGAGATTTTTATTCCTGAGATCTGTAGGTAACCTGGAGAGGCAAAAATCTATATTAAGCAGCAGATATATTGGTAAACTGTCTGGTAGGAGGACCAGAATCCTCTCCACCTTGAGAACCTGCAGGAAGCAGCAGCTCCTGCTTCTCCAGCTGTGGTGTTGACTGGACTTCATGTCCCTGTGGCAAATCGGATCAGTAGAAACATAAAGACAACTCAACACCTGCCTTCAATGAGCTGGCCTTGCTCAAACCTGAAGTAAAAGAACATATGGTTTACTCTTCTTCTGCTTGCATTGGCATTTAATATGTCCATAAATACCACTAAGTATCCTGGCTGATAAGCCATGACAAGAGTAATAATGCAGGAAGTTGTCCAATCACAAACTTAGATGCCCACATATTATCAATGGTTATGAAGGGCGAAAAGCCAAATGTCTTCAGCCACTTAATACAGGATTTCTGGTGTATTGTACAAAAAATTCTTGAGTGCTGCTGTGAAAGAGTGCTTTATCATCTTTATAACTCAGATGACAAATAGAGACACCCAGCTATTCAGCGCTCACCTATAGTCCAGTAAATATATATGGCCCTCCTGGCTGCCAGGGCACTGTTGACTCATATTTAACTTGCCATCAACCACGACCACCAGGTCCTTTTGAGTGGTGCTATTCTTCAGTGTCTCGTTCCCCAGTCTGTCCATACTTCCAGGGTTGCCCCATTCCAGGTGCAGAATTCAACATTTGCCCTTGTTAAACTTTATGCAGTTGATGGTTTCCCAGCGTGAAAGAACTTTGCGACAGACAGTGAGACTAACAGCTCCACCTAACTGTTTTTCTTTTAATTCCTCAAAAGTAGGCATATCTGCTGATCACCTTCCATTAGTAAACTTGTTCTTAGAGCTTGGCTTGGCACTGTATACAAACAAAAACCTCCCCTGTCCCAGTGTTGTCCTCAGTTACGTTATGGTTTCTGCATCTGTCCTTGAATATGTTTTTCCTTCTGTTTCCTGAAGGGGAAATGTTATGCCTCCATACTTTTTTTATTGCCTGCTCACTTTAGTGCTAGGTATTAGGTAGGTAATATTTGAGTTGGATAAACTACCATCCACAATTCACTCACAGCTGAATTTAATAGCACATTCACCTGAAGTCTCCTGTGACACCTCTGGGTCTATAGTTTTGGTCTGAACCAGTACTACAAAGATGTTTAGGAGAAAATGTGGTTGTGGGAAGGAGAGGACAAGCCTATCCAAACATTTTGGAAATGTATAGTTTGTATTTTCCTCGAAAAATTTAAAAACCTGTGATGTGGTTTCTGTGTCTTTTCCCAGAGCCTTGACTTTTCCACATGAATCATTTTACTCATCGATTTGTTTTCCTTTGTCTTCCCCTCAGCAAAAGCTTCATGAAACCCTGGCTGTTTATAGTTTCAGTATTTGTTGCAATGTGAAGAAAATTGCTCTGTCTACATCAGAAAGCAACCAGCAACCCAAGTGCTGAATACACGTGTATGAATCAGGGCTTCAGGTTTCCAAGCCAGAACTGTGGAGCCTCTTCTTCACATGGGGCTCCTAAATTGGTGTTTAAATTATTACTAAACCCATAAAATGGCTGCACACATGCTTGAATACCTGTTGTCTTAGTGTGGAATTTAAACAAATTTTCGTGCAGTCAATCAAAGTTCCACAGGCAGGGTGAGTACCTCTTCGGCACTGTCATAGTTTTAATTTTAAACTAGGCAGAGACACTAATTAATGTAGTGGTTTCATGTTCACTAAATTTTGGCCTTGGTACTTATTCTTTTTGTGAGAGAGAGAGACTACGAGAAAAACAAAGCAGGCTCAACCTTAAAATTAATAAATAGTTTATTAACATATACTAAAAGAATAGAAAAACAGAAAGTTGGGAAAAAAAACACTAAAATGGAATGAAACTTCAAAAACACTTTCTTTTCCCCTTACAAACTGTTTACTTTCTTACAAAACAACATAAAGAGACAAAACTTGTAATTTTCAGTCAGTTTCATCATCTGACAATAGTCTTTCATCAATTCATTAGGGGAAGAGTCTTTTAGAGTCACGGATCCCACTGACAACCTAGAACAATTCTCTTGTGGGTTTTAAACTGTCACAGAAACCACCGCCTGGAGAAACCTGCCTTTGTGACCCTCCCAGAAGCAGTTTCCTAAGCTGCTTATGGGTCATAGGTTTTAGACTTTTGCATACTGGGGTGTCACTTTTTAAAGATGAATAACTCTAAAGCAAAGGGTTCTCCACCTCAAGGTACAGAGATATCTTCTCACTTCTTCACTGGCACAGGGGGCTTCTCATCTTTATCTCTGTTCAAACATCTTATAGGATATTACTAAGTTCATCACAAACACCTTTGCTCTAATCTACACACAAATTAAAACAATCATCACCCCAAATGCATATCTTTCCCATGATTTAAAGGAATGACTTAAATATAGAGTTCATTTCCATGGCTCAAGTAAGAACAGAACAACCAACTCTTCAACTCTCTGTCCTAATAGTCTTTTTACTCTTGTTTTACTGACTTCATGCTGTTGTTCTTTATGTTCCCTCTGTCCTTTCTTACTCTCTCAGAGAAGGGCTGAGCTCTGGAAGCTTGATGTTGCTAAGAAAGAGTTAAATCTGCTGAGAGTCTTTATCTCTCCCGCAGTAGCTCGTGATGTTAGATGTTTCAAAGCCACACTGATGACGGAGGAAGAACTCACACTGAAACATCAGAGATCAGAGCATCCGTGCAGTCCGAAATCATGAAACAACCAGGCAGGATCATAAATGCCTTCTCAGCCCACCCTTCAATGTAAATTAGGGTGGCTTCGGCCTAAATGGTGCCCATAGCTCTTATCAAGGGCCCAGCAGAGATTTCTCCCTGCTCCAGGGAAGTCTGAAGAAAGTAGCTGTTGTAAAGCAGCAACCTCTCCTTCCCCCCCTTCACCCGGGAGCCGATGGAATCTGGCCAGGGTTCAGGTCAGTTCCCCCCAAAAGCGGGGAGCAGCAGGCCCAGCTCGATGTTACCTGTCTGTCTCTGGCTAAAGGAAAGAAGAAAAAGGACCCACCTACAGGAAATTCATAGGGTTTTATATGGTATGTCCCAAATTCGCAGCTAACAATTTCAGTGGTCAGAATAGATGCCAATATTCTAACTAGCTCTCTGATAATTCTCTGTCTTTTCCAAAACAATTCCCAGGTCCTGACCTGGAGAATTATTTTACATTCTTTTATAACTAAAAATCCAAACTGTACTAACCCATGACAGGCACTGTATAGGTTCTTGGGAAGAGAACAAGAGAGGTTGCAGTTCATTATGAACATTTCCTGAAGTCTTATATATTTCAACAGGAAACTTATCACCTCAATAAAAGCACTTTTAATTCATATGATTCTTTTAACTCAGTCCTCTAAAACTCAGCTCTGACAAAATCAGTTCATTGGACATTCAGTTCACTGGTGTTATGACCAGTAAAAGTTATAAGAAACTCAAATTTGAAAGAGCCCAGCAAGTCTGCACTGGAACTTTAACTTTTCTTAATGCTCTAGGGAGAGGTTAATTCTGCTCAATCACCTTTTATTCACCTGCAGCATAAAAGGAACTGCAGACTCTTTAATATCTGAATTGAAAGGTTGTTGAGTCACCATTATATCTCTGTAGTCTTTGTTCACTTGCTATTTTGCAGCTGCTTTTACCATTATTCACTGAGTTGCCACAGAAATCCCTGATAGTGGTACTAAGAGATTTTTATTTCCCTAGCAGTGGGAAATAATGTGCTAATCCAAATCATTACTGCTAGCACCGGGAGGGCTTTGCATTTAAAGTGCAGGTCGTACAGTAGAATTTGTAGCAGCAAGTGACTGTCTCCAGGCGTTTGGGAGCATATACTGGGTTATGTGTGTGAAGGTCTCTTCACACGATTTTGAATTAGACTTTATTGGACTTGCATGAAATATGCCTAGTCTGGGACTTGACCCCTTGCCTACTACCATTTATAAGCCATTAATAACTTGGAAAGTATTTGTCATAGCTTTACATTTCTGCTGTATGAGCTGAACTGGATTTCCTGTTATGTGCAAGCTGTAATTTGTGAGTAGTACCAGATCAAGTTGCCCTGTCCTGCTTATCTCTCAGAGGATGTCATGGAAGAGTACTCTATCCATCTATGTAATATAAGAATGATAAATTATATGTTATGTTATGCTATGTTATGTTATGTTATGTTATGTTATGTTATGTTATGTTATATGGAAAGGCTAGTGCTTCATGGATCCTGAAGTACTTTCTACACTTTGAAATGGTACACAGCCTGGAAGCTGTGAATAGGAAAGCCAGAATAGGCGTTACCTTTACCATACTACATCTGAGTAGAAACCATATGGTTTGGGGTCATGAATGGCTTTACCACATGGCCAACCCCGTGTGGGTTTCCAGTACAGAGGCATGGGCTCAGCTCTTCCTCTGTAACCACAAACAGTGCCCCAAGGCCCCTGTAAGTTGCCACATTGTAAAAAATTAGTAAAATAAAATAGTCTGAGGGGACTTCCCCAGTCTGACTGAAATAGTGAGGAAAATTGATCCTTTATTCTGTTCTTCCCAGTGTGTATGAAGAGAGGAACAAACCAGAGCAGCTGTGTGCTACACCAGGTCTCCCAATTATCCATATGGCTGCAGGAAACCATAGAAGCAGTGTTACACAGTAAGTTCAAAAGATACTTGAAACCATTTTTTCCTGTTCAGATGAGCAATATTGGATAAAAAAGACCCCATTCTGTTTTAGGAGTTTGATAATTACTATGTTTCACCATCACATTTAATTTCATAATCAGTTCGTGCAACTGTGAGAGCTCAAGCATGTTGTGTCAAGTCAGACAGGCCTTCTAAGATCAGCTTTCTGACAAAGCAGTCAGTAGCTTATACAGGAGCTGGCCTGCTCTGTTCAAAACCAAAGGAGCAAATCGGTACATGCTTTAAACCTAGACACTCCAGAGTGTAGAGTAGTTCTACCAGTTTCTCACTAACTGGGCCCTGATGTGTCAGGAATTTGGCTTCCCTTTGGCTACAAAAAACATTTGATCCGGTGTTAAGGAAATTTGCACCTGGTGCCTAAAAGCAATTGATGATGCACTTTTTTATTGCTCAAAAGGGAAGAAAAATTATTTTTAGAATGGTTTGTGGGTTTGGAGGAGTGGTAGAAGAAACAAATATTTTGTATATTTTCCTCTCCTTTCAAGTAAGTCCATCAATGGGATTCTTGAAATGATGCTTGCAACTGAAGCTTGAGTGTCTCTGTGAAGAGACTTCACAGAGCAAAGTCAAAGCAATGAAATGGATTGCATTTGTACTCTGTGGAGGGATCTTGCTTGCGCTGCCCTCTGAGTTCAGAATTAAAATGAACTACAAACAAATGTGACAGTGTTTCCTTTATCCATCTCTCCTGTGAGAAAGTGAAATATGAAAGACACACAGCATAATAATGAGAAGAAAGTTATGTTTTTAGAATTCTATCTCTCATAGCTGACAGTCTGGTGAATGGTCTCAGAGAAGGGGTTTGATTTCTAAAAACTCAACTGGTTCTATGTGTGCCCACAGGCTTTGTGTTTTACTCTGTGCCTCAGGTCTTTTGGAAGCCTTTCCTGCCTACAAGGGTGAAAAACAGTAGGGTGAGTGAATATTCACACCCAGGTTTCTGTCCTTGCCCTGATGGATGGTGAGGAATTAGCAGCAAGAGCATAGTTCATGTAAATGCCTAAAAAACAATAATAAAATTATCTGTAAGCAAAGATGTCTTAATGTAATCTTTCACACTGCTGTCCCCAAGGCTTCAGCTGGCCTAAAAGGTGGTCTGAGCTTGAAGTGGTCTGAGCTGTGCTGAGCTATGCTGTACATGTTTAGTTTCTTAATTATGCAAAGCATGTTAAATTGCATGCCTGCTTTGGTTTATATGCCATAATTCCTTTCCAGATTGTCCAAGTACTTAGCAATCCATGCCTGCTTAGTGCAGTTCTGTCACTCTGTTTTTGGGGTGAAAACAGTGGACAGCAGGGGAAAAGGTTTTTTTCATATATGCCCACAGCAAGAAATCCAGTCTACACAAATCTTGTGTGATTGATGCAGTTACCATCACTTGATACAGGTAATCTTAATTCCTTCTGTGACATATATGGCTTTGGAGAGCACTGATTCCCTTCTGATACTTGCTTTAGACTTCAGGTTTTGTTGACTTGACTGGAGTTTGTTCTTATTGCAATGGATTGTGAGAAGAAAGAATCTGTCCCTATGTGTTTTGCAGTATTTGCAGTTTAATTTAACCCTGCTATGAAAAAGAAATGGGATCTCTGAAAAGCTTGGTATCATAAGGCTTCTGGTATTTACACACCATCTGCTTCAATACACAATGGATAGCTGATCAGCTCTTGCCTGTAGCAGCAGGTAATATGGTGCTCCTGTGAATGGATAATATTGGTCCCAGTTCTCTACTAGTGTAAGAGGAAAGAAAACAGGTCTTAGAGGGGGTGTACTTATAAATTCATTCTTCCTAAGTTGCTGTGGTCACTTATTGTTGTGCAACATAAATGCAGTAATAAGAGCATTTGGTCTGTTAGCTCCTTCGTGACCCATTCATCTGTAAGGATAATGCCCTCAACCATCAGACTGTAAGACCTTCTCTCTGCTAATGACAGCAGAATAAAGGCTATCCTGTTGCTAAGTGTTTGGTTCACAAAGAATAATTTTCTAAGGTACTGAATCTAACATCCTAGACTTTCTCTCTCTCTCTTTTCTCTCTCCTCTCTCTTATTTTTTTTTCTTTCTACCTGCAGAGCCAAAATGCGGAATGTGGGCAAAAGTACTTTTTTCCCTTGCTGTTCTATTCCAGCTTTCTTTGATATCTGAAATTCAGTTTTGAGAGAAGCAGCCCTTAGAAACTTGTATGAGCCAGTAGGGTCTGGTCACAGCATTAATGTTGCAAAACCTTCTAATCCAATTTGTGCCAAAAGGTGCTTGTTGTTAAAATGCCCAAACACATCTAAAAACAGGCTGAAATGGTTTGTTCTTAGCATGTGTTATGCATCCACAGGTCCCATTAGCTTTTTCTGGCCCTGTGCTTTGACTTTTGATTATTTGGAAACCTTTTTTACACTACATTCTTTTATACCTGTCAAGCACATTTAGACTGGAGTGGGAAAGAAAGCTTCTCATACTCAGATGAAGTAAGTTCTTGACCAAAAGAGCTGAGAGAACAAGATCCCAAAGAGTTCCAGCCTTGTTGTGTTTATTAAAGGAATTGTGTGCTTGAATCAAGAAGCTGGCAGAGAGAAATATGAACTGGTAAACACAAAATGTTTTAAATGGCTGTGTTATAAAGGAAAACTTAGCAAATAATGTTCTTGAATTCTTAGGTATTTGTATGGGTTCTTCTGCTTGCAGTATTACTTTTAATTTTATAGCTACAAACCTGAGGAAACCCAGCTTGTGGATGACCCATTGGTTACTAGTATTATGTATCACCTGTATTCAGTCTGAAATATTTTCCCTTAAAAATGAGGAAATGAACAAGCACAAGAATGTGAGAAACAAGCATTGTATATGATGCTTTCTACTATTTTCTATTTTTTACCAGGTTGTTTTTTTCTTAGCATCTCTATCCTCTTCTCTGCTTACAGAATATATGTGCTCAAGTCCATCTGCTAAGGTTGCATCTGAGAAAAAATGGGGACTCATCTGAAGAACATCTGTTGTGTCATTTAGGAATCTTTTTTCTTTTTCCTGGACTGATGTCAGCTCGTCAGCAATATTTAAGCTGCAAGTTTGTAAGCTCACCTGCTGAAGGGCTCTTTCTAGTTCTTTCTTCCCCACATTCCTGCTGGACTTTCAGAATGCCTTGCTGTTCTGCACTGATCAGCCTGGTTTAAATCTGCATGGACACTCAATGTTCTTAGCTTCGCCAAGGAAATTGGTTGCATTTATAGACCGTCAGTCCAGCTGAGATTCAGGAAGGATGCATACCTTTTCCAAGGACCCACTCTCTTTACCTGGATGAAATCCTGGATATCTTTGACATGTGGATAGACTGAGTTGAATGCTGTGGTGAGAATGAGTTGGTGAAGATGGGATGGAACAAAAGCAGATCTTCCCACTATATCCTCGTGGGACTCTTGCTCTGGTACCATATGTTTTAATGCCATTTTGAGACTAGAGCCAGGGAATAGGAAGGAGTGCTATCTTCTTAGAAGCCAGTGATGGAGTGCTGCCTCCGCAAAGCAGCCCTGCTACACTTGTTGGTGCTAATTAGTTTGTGTCTGTTGAGCTTCCTTATGACACAGTCTGTTCTAATTAACACTTCCCTGTAGATTGCTGCTGAACTCCAGAAATCTCCTGCATTTGTGACACACATTTCACCATCCCAGGGAGACAAATTTATTTTGTTGACAAAGGTACTGATAACACTATCAGACTGCAGTTTAATGTGTGTCTCAGTGATGGAGAGAGGTGACAAAGCAGCCTGAGTGGGAGAATGAGTTAAAAATGGCACTCAGAATTGCAGCTGTAATTTGTCTACCAGGTTGAATTGTTTGAGCCCCAGACCATGTAATACTTTATTGGCTGCAGACAGTTATGGTCAGTGATTATTCCTTCTACCTCTACCTCTTTATTCTATGCAGTAACTTTAAAAGGTACAATAGATACAATTGCTAGAATGAGATGCTCAGAAATTATATACATATACTATTTTTATATTTGTAGATAAGCACACTATACACAATTATCTGTCTCTCTGTATAGTCTCTATATATTGTTTGCTTAAAAAAAAAATCAGGAACTACACAGTAAGTAAATATAGGTTTTGCAAATAGAATATAGCTGAAATTACTGCAAAATTTAGACCAGTGGCAGCAGCACCTAGGGACCTTGCAACAAGTTTTGGAAATAATTTGCAACTAAATATATGAGACCTTTTTTTACTGGGGCTGTCTGCTGCAGCAGAAAAAGGAGTAATTGCAAAAAGCTGTCTGACTCCACATGTATAAGGAAACAGAATTTGACAGGGAGACCTGTGCTATTTCCATGCAGTCAAGAACTCTGGAAATTCTGGAAAGCCTTCTCCTGCCACCAAAACTCCTCCTGCCCTCATAGCATAAACATAGTCTATGCAGGCTAAAGCCTGTCTGAAAGTGGGAAATGCTGGCCAGGGGTTGGGGCATTTGGTTCCTACTGCTAGGAGGGGGCACAAACTAGAAGGCACCACTCTTCTAGTTTACTTGTTCTACTCTATATGAAAGCCCACATTTCATAGTTACAACTATGGAAGCCAGGAGATTGTGTGGCTGTTGGCCCTGAGTCCCTCCTGAGATCAGCTTTTCCATGATGCTCATGGTCTTCTCTGCATTTTATACTGCTCCCTTCTGAGTGGCTTTATGTTCTAGTGCTGTCCTGTAGCATGAAAAAAGCTCCTCTGGAAATGCAAAAGGCAATTTTTCTGCCTTAATGGCTAACTCAGAATGAGTTGACTTCTGCCATTTCTCTTCAATCCTCTCTGCAACATAACAAATATCTCATCTCATAGTGTGGTTTCCTCTAGGCATTTTAGTGTTGGCAATGCCTTGTACTGTGGTATGCCAGAAACTATACTTTCTTACCACATTTTCATTTTCCTGGGTCTAGTTAGTAATTATTCTAAGCATCACATATATCCCTAAAAAGGTGAAGAGACCAGAGTAAAACTGACAAGGACAAAATAAGGTTTGAATAACCTGGTGCAACACATGTAGAAGGTTTGCATGGAGTTCTCTGAATTTTTCTGTTATTGATCTCTAATTCTATTTTTTATGGCCATGGGTTGCTTTTGCTGCCCCACTTAGAAAGACTTCAATTTTGTGTATCAAGGATGATCTCTGTTAAAATAACTTCCAAAAGTTGCTTTTGACACTCATTCAAGCCTGGACTGCCTTTGGGGAGTCCAAGCCAAGCTAAAGCTGCCTTCCTCACAAAAATGAAAAGTTAACAGGACCCCAGCAGAAGAATAAATCCTGAACCAGAACAATCTGCTCACCTTAGACCAGTACTGAGTTAATAGCTTAGTTTTGCCACTGGGGAACGGTTATTCATTGACTTCCCATCTGCCCATCTTCTGTCTCAACCTGATTAGAAATTACTTCAGATGTGGGTGGAAATGGAGACTTAACTGATTTTAGTTAATTTAAAAGGGTTTTAGCAAAGAATACCTTCGAAGACTGGCTGTTTAAACAGGAAGTTTCTTGTTTTGAAGAAACAGTTTTCTATTTCTGCTCAAGTTTTCTTTTTGTTCACCTTGACTTTGCCTTTCCATTTAATCTGAAAGGAAAATGGAAAATTAAGGCAAACATTGTGGAAAAGTCTACCAGACCAAGCACAAAATCTTCCTGGAATCATGTGGTTTCCTTGATTTGACAGGCAAGCACTTGCCCTATGTTTTACGTCTCGAAAAGCAGTATTGCAGCTCCCAGGCTCCATATAATGCTCATGTCACTTTTCCTATATGAGCCATACTTTGCTTTTGTTGTAAGTGGTATACAAAAAAGGCACTAAACAATTCAACACTTGAGTAATAACATCTTTGCAGTTTGCAGGTGCAAGAATACAGACATTCAGTGTTTCCTATGCCAGGAGTCCTCATGGAAGGATAACCTAGCTTTAGAAACACCACTCTGTTCTTGCAGAGCTGATCAGCTTTCCCATATTTGGAACAGAGGCCTGCTTCCCTTCATGCTGAGCTAAAAACAGTGTAAGTCAAAAACTAATGAAAAGAGTTCCCAGCTGCCATAGGAATACATAACAGGAGAGTCAGGCTTCTGTTTTCACTTTAACATTAGCAACATCTAATTAAGATAAGCAACATCTTTGGCTTTGAAGCATCGTGTTTCATTAATCCTTTCGCCTGCTGCTGTGACACACAAAATGCTTCTCCAGCCACTCTGTGGCCCAAAGAGCAAAAGTGTTACTTCTGCCACTTCTTTCCATTTTTCAGATACTGGTCCATTGCTTGTTTGTTGCATTTTCTTAATTTCAGTGCACTTGTAAAGAAACACAGGCATGTGGCATGAGGCTAGGGAAGCATGGGATATGGGAGCATAGTCATTCATCATTCAAAGAGATGTTGAGGCATTTCTGTAGGACTGACATGTGAGTTCCTCTAACAGGGCAGATAAGCTGAGTCCTTTCCCTCTTCTCTCATTTAAGAAAAAGCATTTTGTATAACTTTAGGCATTTTTTCTTTTGATTTAATTTCTAGTAAAGCAAAGTAGTAATTAATTTTCAGAATAAAACCACTCAGTAATCACAGCTCTCACTGAAAATTTCAACATGATTCTGACAGACTCTCATCCAGATCACTACATGTGAAGTGGTCTGTTAATTACTTATTGTATTGATTTAAGGAGCTTCCATTTTTCTTTAAGATAGTGTGGATTTAACAGAAATCTTCATGCTTGCATTTTCTACTAGCATCTTCAGTGGACTTGCCTACATGCTGCAAGCTTCTTAGGCACACCTTTTGCATATTTATTAAAACAGGAAGGAATATCAGCATTCACAACAAGTGGAAAAAAAATACCAAAGTAACAATACTTTGGTCTATGTGGTGTGCACAACTCGAGGCCCTTTCCAGAAGACACATCCATTTGATGTATAGAGAAATGGAGACTGGTAAGTTTTGATAAATTTCTACAGGTAACTGTGGCAAAAGCCAAAGATTTGAGAGTTTCTTGGCCACATTCTCACATAAATAGCACTTTGCTTACAGCTGCATGTTCTTGGTTATGTTGTTCAGTACTGCCTTTGAGGAGGAGAGATTTTACAGTAGCTCCAGTTCAAACTTTGGTCCACTAAGGACAACGATATTTGAAGGGTATTTACAGATGCCACAGCCGGTCAGTTGTCTTCACAATGAAGTACTCTACTCTGTTTGCGCTGTTGTTCTCATGGTGAAGAGCTGGATGATAGTTCAGAGCCAGGCAGGCAGTGCATCATGGTGCTTTTTGAAGAGCAGCAGAGCTCACAGGATGTGCAGCCTTGTCAAAGGGTTTCAGTAAACGCCTCAGTGCCAGTCCCTCTGGCATGTGTGGGCTATCTTCCCTTTTGATGTTAATTGTTTATCAAAAGCCGCTCAGGTGTCAAGAAACCAATCACAGCTTGTAGTCTGCTGTGTTCAGGCCATGCCTACATCATCTTAGAAGCAACCTCTTCTGTGCCCTGAGAGCACCCCAGTTAGTAAATCCTGAGCAGACCTCAGGAGCGCTTCATCCATCCCAATGTAGCATTCTCTGGCATGGTCTGGAGGACCCCTTGCCATGAACAGGCATGGTGCATAGACTTACTCTACACATTGTGATTGACTCTTCAAATGCTGAGGCAATTTTTAATGAGCACATTGTTTTCAGGTTTAAAATGTTGCTCAGCCCACTTTGCACATAAAACTCTCGTTAACACAGAGTATGTTACAAGGTCTTTTTCAGAGGGTGAGCTATCAGTACAGATGTAGCAGAAATCTGTAGATGGTGGTCTGACTTGCTTTAATTATTGGCCAGTGAACTCTCTTGATTTGTGAGGATTTAATTGGGAGGCTGTTCCTGTTAATTGTGCATCATTAAGTGATTATCAAGGTGGGCAGGCAGAGGGAGATCTCAGCTTCAGAAAAGGCCAAGGAAATAAATAAAATACAAGGTCAGGGAAATGTTTTGGTTTTGTGCTCAATATTAAACAGTCATGTAGTTTTCAACTTTCTCTACTGTTATCACATGGTTTACAATAAAATTTTGTATTTGTTTTTTGCTCACTCAAGTTTATCTGGGAACTTACATTGAGGCATCTGTCAAAGTCATGTCATTTTGTGTTGCAGTAGGTGCAGGCCAGAGTGAGGTCTTCAGTGAGTTAATTTTTTCTCACTAACTTAATCTGATCATTCTGAAGTGCCTAATTTTCCCATCTGAGAAAAACCCAAACCCCACAGATTTATCTCTAAGTAAACAGTTAACAAATCAGATGCACAGAAAAGAAGACATATTCAAAATACTTTTGTGCAGCCATGGCATTACAAAGCTGTAAATACCTCCTGTCCTACACTGAGAATTTCTCCTGAACTGGAGGAACTTGCTTCCCCAAGCAAAGGGTCTGTACTCAGGCATGCAAAGAGCTGAAGGCTGTCATTTCTCCTATCTAATCCATATGCTTCTGTAAGAGGAAATTGAAATATGGGCCTGCATCCAGCTTTCCTCCTGTATTCAAATCCTGCTTCAGACCTTGCATTGGCTGAATATGGCCATGGCCAAAATACCTCTGCAGTGTCTTTAAAAATAATATCTTTATGACAAATAGCAAATAGCAGTTAACATTGCTGACCTTTTTATTTTTTCTTCTTTTTTTCTTTTTCTTTTCTTTTCTTTTCTTTTCTTTTCTTTTCTTTTCTTTTCTTTCCTTTTCTTTTCTTTTCTTTTCTTTTCTTTTCTTTTCTTTTCTTTTCTTTTCTTTTCTCTTCTCTTCTTTCTTTTCTTTTCTTTTCCTTTCTTTTATTTTTCTTTTTCTTTGAGACCTGGGTGATCTTTTCTGTGCTACTGTGTGTATTAGGTCTAGGGAAAGTATCTTTTAAATTCCCAGCCATAATTGTGCAACACTCCTTGGAGTACACAGACATCTCCTCAGGATGACTCTCAAAGATGGGTCTGACAGCAGGATATCAAACAATAGAAGGAAGGAAGTTTGTCCTCTCCCAAAGCTGCAGGGACTGACCCATTAGCAGGGCAGGAAGAGCCAAGTGTGTGCAGCATCTGGGAGGGAGGTGGTGTAAGTAGCTGCTGAAAGCTTTCCTGGTCCCTTGGCTGTAACCTGTCTCACTGGATCACGAGCAGTTTCCTGTGGCTGCAGGAGGCCACCTGCTTCCATGCTTACTGAACAAACAGAGGATATATTCCTGTCTTCCTAGCTGAGTTTCTCTTCTCAGCTGCCTCCCAGAGGCTGAGAAGCTAGAGAAAGAGGAATGTTCATTAGTTACCCTGTTGATGCAGGGTTTTCTGCTCTTCCCTCCCCAGAGGTTGTGTTTCCCATGTAGTGTAACAAAACAGGATATTGTGGGAGAAGTTAATGGATGAGTCAGGCCCTCTCAGTGTGAAGCCTTTTTTTGATTAAAGGCTGCTGCTGAGAAACCTCTGGACTCTCACCGACATGTGCTCTCACTAACAACACAATCAGCACCCGAGAAAAGGGACTATAAAATGAGAGAGGTGGGAGAAAATAGGTTTGGTGCTGTATGTCCCCCAGAAGGGACCTGTGTGTTTTCTGTCTCTGCAATTTCTTTCCTATGAATGGCTGAACTAGAGCTGTTTAGTGTCCTGCAGTCGACATGGGGTTATGTAGGATCTGAAGTAAGTAGTTGCATATACAATGCAGTGTGGCTACAAGGCAGAGATGTACAGAAGGCTGCCAGCTGCTGGGCTGTAAGCATTATGGTGACCATAGTAAGCACTGTGATCTGGTCAGTGTGTCATGAGGGTCTCACACAGAGCTCACAAAGTGGCCAAGACTTTGGTGCTTTCCCTTCTTCAGTTGTTGCTCTCATGTGGCAAACTCACTGGAGGCCATTGAGAGAGTTCATGGGACAGACACAAAGAGGATGTCTGGGTACATCACTCTTCTGTGCAGCAGCTTTAAAGCCACGCTGGAACAGTCCTTTCCTTCTGCCCCTTCTCCTCTCCCTTCCCCCACTTTCACTCTCCCTTTTCCCAGGATCTCAGTAGTTGGAGATCCCTTTATTCCTTTCCTCTCAGGCAGATGTCTCAGGGCCCTTAGTCCATAGGCTTCCCTGCAGGCAAAATTTTTGTTGTTGGGTAAGTTTTCTGTTGTTAGCACAACATCTTGTGACTCTTTCCTGTTTTTACCCTCTTAGAAATACATTAAAAATGCATAATTTGGTTTCTTATTATCTTTCTTCAAATACCTGCTTTTTTTTTATTATTATAATTTTTATTCTCAAGCTGCCACTTTTGATTGTCTGTTAGCAAGTGTTTACTAGAAATGTGTTGCTTCTTGTGTACTGTTTCCCGGACTTATTGGAATATGTATTGTCAGAACTATTCTTCATATACCCACTCTTAGGAGTTGGTATGTGTCAGCTGACTAACACTTCTGAACTAAGAACAAGGGTCTGCCAGTTATCCTTAAATTCCCTTTGGGATGGGGGAAAGGGGAAGCCCTCTGTGGTCTGTCAGTGATCTCCAGTGATCATCACCTGGGTTTCCTGTACAATGCATCTGCCCAATGGTTACTGACCCAAACCTCTTAATATTTTACTGAGATCCAAATAATGACTTATGCATTTGCATCAAACCTTTTATTGTAAGCTCCATTTTCTGATAGATGTTCTGGAAGACCAATATTTTGTTGTCTTATGATTCTTGGACAAAGCATTATGCTTTTCTTGAAGTGGAAACTAGAAGGAGAAATTCTGGCTTTAGTTTACTCAAACAAGATGCTAGGTTTAAGTTTCTTGTTCACACTTGCCTGAGTTTAGTTTCTGAAAGAGATCATCAGCTCCATTTTGTTACCAGATGGAAAGGCAGGATTTGAAATGTGTTTCTTTAAGACCAAAGAGAAGTGCCTCAAATTTAAGAAGGCAGCTGAATGTCCTTTCTGAAAGCAAGCTGGTGGCAGGATTGCCAGGTCATCTCACTGTGGCATCTCACCTCCCAGCTCTGCCCAGCAGCATCTCTCTTCACTCTCCCTGTGCCTTCCTGGTTCTCCTGGCCTGAGGGGATATTAGACACCTCTAGGAAACAGTTTTTCTTGGTCAGGTCTCTGGGTCTTATCTTGTAACTCCCACCCTGTTATTGTCTTGGTCCTTGGCTTAGGGCTGAGTGGAAGGACATGGGTGTCACCTACCATGCTTCCTTCGCTGCTCTGGTCAGCCAACCCTCTCAAGGTGCAACTGGGCTGGACCCTGTCACCTCTGTGAGACTTGATGGCTCACAGGGAGCATGGTTTGGCTTCATGGGCCACTGCTGGGGCTGAGCACTGCTGCCTCTGTGGTGTCCCCAAGGACTGCCTCCCAGTTGGTTTGGGCAGGAGAGGCTGTGGGGTGGAGATGTAGAAAGTGGACGTGCTCTAGCAAAGTGACTGCTTCTGACCAATCTGCTGGGATGTCTGCAGCTCCCACTGTTAAAACAGACTCTATCCAAACAAAGCCTCCCAGAGTTGCTGTTGGTCTTACTTACTAGGAGGGACTGCCTGGGTTTCTTGTCTCCTCATCTTCCTGGAGTTTTACTGCTTGAGAAGAAGCTGTTGGAATTTGGAGAAAAGCAATTAATGAAGGAGTTGGGATTTTTGACTGACATAGTAATTATGCTGGAAAATGTAATTTTCCCTGCATATTAGAGATGGGATTATTTCAAGGAGATCTTATTAATGTGCTGTTCATTAACAAAGAGTCCAGGAACCTCTCACTTAATAAGATTAGCATGGGGGTCATAATGCAGGAGGCTGCTAGGGCGACATATTCAAGGTTTTGTCCTAAAGAAATAAATTATCTTCTCCTGTCTGGTGAGGGCATACAGGAGTCGATTTCATTTAAAAGACATATCCTCATTTCCTAATAGTGGATAACCTGTGCCCAAACTCCTTTGTCCAGATGCTGTGCATCAGCAGTGAAATCCCAGGGTTGAGAGGGGAGCCTGGAGCAGAGGTCAGAGCAGCTGAGAATGAGCAGTCAGGTAGCTCCTCTGGCATCCCTCCTTAGATCAGTCACTTCCTCCTGTAGCTGCAAGCATGACCCTCTGCCATCTGCTTCTCTCTCTCCGTCTATAGCACATGGATAATAATTGTCCACAAGTCATTTAAGATTAATGTCTCTTTGTGCAGTGCTCCAGCTCCCACAGAGCAAGGTCTGCACCCCCCGTCATGGACTACAGCTACTGCCATCATATCTGACCTGTTGCATTCTGAAGTGGGTGGGAAAGTTGGATACAGAGGGATGGAAAGGGATCCTGTCAGTTTGGCTGTAGTTTGATCAACATGTGAAAATTCAGGCTTTTCTGAAACACCATGTAGGTGATGCGGATGCTTTTTCTGGTTACACAAGACTTCTTCCACTCCCTGCTGACAGCTGTGGGGTGCTTTTGGGTAAGCCAGAGTGTGACACTGCTAAAAACATTCCTAGGCAGCTTTCCCCTTCCTGACTCTGCTCACATCTGTCCACCATCTGTTTTGATTTTGCCTCTGTTGTGCTACATGTAAACATCCTCTTGAAATGTTCAGGGCACAGAATGTTTGGGAGATCCTCCCGTCCAGCATGGGGTGTGAGGTGCAGCCTCCTGCGGCTGCATTAAACATGGGAGATGCTGCCCAGTGCCGTAGAGGAAAACCAGCTGGCATTTGTTATCAGCACTGCTGGTCTGTGGGAATCCCAGTTATGGATCAGAGATCCCTGCTGTCAGGCTTAGTGTGCAAGCAGCAACTGAGTCCAGTCATACTGTCCTGTGCTAATCTTTCCACAGCAAGCTTTACCACCATCTACAAATATTTTTAAAGTTAAAACCCCAAGTAAAATTTACTTCTAAAAGGGAGATATGTCAGATGGTAAAGTCTTCAACGTGACTATTGATTTTTACCAGAAAGGCACTGATGTATTTTAATAGAGTGCAGTGGTGTTAAATCCCTTGATAGTTTACTAGGGGAGCCCAGGACATCTCCTGCATACAAGTTATGTTCTTAACTGCTTTAACGTTAAAATAAAAAAAAAAAAAAAAGAAGCATTGCTTATCCTCTTGGTTCTTGATATCTCATTGCCTTTCAGACAATACGAAGAAATAGGGGTAGGGAAAGGCTATTTCAAATTGATGTAAAGGTGAATAGTAGGATTTCAATGAGTTAACACATGTTAATGTTAGAAATGATGGTCGGATCATCCCTGCTAATATCATCAGAATCAAGGCTGTGAATTTTGTCTGGTACTGGTGCACTGGACCTTTGTTCAGCCAAAGTATACTTATCCAGCAAGATCGCTACCTAGAACACAGAGTTTGAGATACCTGTTCAAATGCATTCCAGCCTGGTCAGAGCCAGAAGAGTGATTGATTGGTAATGCAGGATGGGAGGGGATGAACTGTCTCATAAGACAAGTGATGTCCCAGACTGCCTGACTGCCTTCTGCTCTCAGGGTCCTCTGTGAGTTACGCTAGCAGCCACATCACCCTGTTCTCTTTTGGGTTCAGCCCTTTTTGTGGCTTTCACAGTATCACTTTTTTGCCTGTCAAGGTCTTTGGAGACAGTACTTTTATTATCTGTGTCTCATGTATCGTTGGATGTTCTCTTGTCAGTGTTTTACTTCCTGCTTGTATGCAACAAAGCAGAGGGAAGGCTGTTACTGGAAAGCTACATGTTTAGTGTTTAGATTTTTTTTTTTTTTTCCCCACTGGTTTGTTTTACTGTCACTGTGAGACAGATATGGAAGGAAGTGTGCAAAATACATGCTCAGCTATTGCTGCAGTCTGGTTGTAACACTGTAGAATATTCTTGTGTTTGAAAAACAGAACGTTTCAGATTATTGTAATTTGACATCCCACCTGAATATGTGTCAGGATGACCAAGTTGACTTTTTTTCTTTTTATAAGTTTCTAATAGCTTCCTTTTTAGCAGTTTGACTCTGCAACATTTGCAGTTTTAGTGTGATACCCTACTCTTGGTGCCTGTCTGTGGTGAAGTCTGGCACTGTACATTTTTTTTGTTGCTCTTAGGAAGGAGCCTCTCTTGCCTGCACTTCATTTGCCTCAGTAGTGGAGCTGGTCTCTGAAAGAGGAGAAAATTGCATTTTGCAAAGATAGTTTGACCAAAACCCTAGATTTTATGATTCTCCCTTTGCATCCAAAAGCTGGGCACAGACAACAGGTAGAATATATCTCAGCGTGGAAGCCCCACAATTTGGGCACTAGGGCCATTTATGGAAAAGTCACTTTTAGCCTCTGCCAAGGTGGAGCAGAAGGTCAGTCTCAGGTTCTTCCAGTTGACTTGGGTCTTCAGAAACGGAGCAGAGCAACTTCATGGCTTTGTTTCTGAACATGGTGAGAGGACTGTGTGACTTGTTTTCTTTTATACTGGGTTTGGAAACCATCAGAAAAAAACTGCGAAGCAGGATACCCTTTTCACGAGTTCACTATAGCAGTAATTTTGCATATTATTGAGGAATAGCAGCCAGTCCACAGCCTGCAAATGAGTTTCTTAGTTTCTTTCTAGTTTCCTTTTTAGAAAATACAACGGCGTGTTTTGGGACCTGAAATACAGCTTGGGTGGAATGTGACAGTTTTGTACAAAAACATTTATGTCGAAGCAAAGTGAAAACACAAAAGCAGAGGTGTTGAATGAGAGCCTTTTTTGCATTAGCATTCTCTAACAAATATGAGGTGTTTTCAAGCTAGCATACCAAATTCTTGTGAAATTATTGCAAAAGGCGTCACATTTTAAAAGCACATAGGAACAACTTCTTCCTTGTCATCTATTTCCAAAAGCAGCTTACAACATGAACACAACTAGCTTTCATAGAAATTTAATGACAACTGATTACAAAGATTGCTTTTGTGTAAGAGAGCTCAAACCTATTTGTTCCTAGCATCTGAGTTTTTAATTTTTTTAATAAAATTGCTGAGGTAATAAATGTTTTTGTTGTCAGAGCATTCTCAGGAGCATTGTCTTTATACAGCACCAGGAAATGGTCTTCAACACAAAAAGTAGAATCTCGAGATCTTTTCCAGTTCATAGGGCAAGCTTACAATGTAACTCCACCACCCTGCTGTGGCCTGTCTGTGTTAAAAAAGGAGTTTTGTATCACAGGGAACAGGTAAAGGACTACATAAAAGGAGTAGGAAAAAGAGATGTTTTACTGTGGATCATGAGTATTTAATAAAGTGCTGAAGGCACTGAGCCAAAATTAGCACTGGTGGCACTGACCAATAAAACACCTGTTTTTCACTGGTACTGCACTCATTTACTTCAACAGTTCCCAGGGGCTCTGCTTCCTGTTGGATATTTTTGCCCTGGGTTGTTGGGATGAATGTTGGGATGAATAAAAGATGCTTTTAATTTTCCATCACAGGGATATGGAGAAAAGGATTTGCCAAATGCTGATGAAACTTCTGCTGGTGGTGTGATTTGGTTACAGCCATTGCTGACTGTCATAGATATGACATTTGCATGGGAAGTCTGAATATCTGTCCCAGGAAATATTTTTTGCCTTACTACACTGTACATGGACACTTGCACACTCTTCACATTTTTTTGCACTTAGGTGCACTTCATAGTAACCAATGCTTTGCCTTCAGTGAGATGAATTTGATCTGTGCTGAATGGTTTGATGTAACTGTAGAGATAAAACTTGTGTGCCTTAGGTGTCTTCTAATCCTGATTGTAGATGAACAGAGAAATGGGATTTGGGCTGAGTTACAGATGCCTGTTCCAACCCTTAACCTTTCTGAGACTGCATAAAATTTTTCAAGGGAATGGTTGAAAGTGTCTCTTTTCAGATGTCTGAAAATTAGGTTGGATACGGCAGCAGCAAGCATCCTATAGGGAACATTTCAGCACTGTAAAGTGGTCTGCATGGCTCAGATTCAGAGATGGAAAAAGATCCATTAAGTACAGAGCAACAATAATTGTGCAGCTGAGGTGCTAAAAACTACAAGCATTTGCATTTCTCTTCTGAGTCTTTGAAGCATCAGCTTGCCAGTAGCTGAGTTCCTCTTAAATATATGTGACACAGCCATTTCCTTATTATCACTTTTATAGACAGGGGATCCAGTAGCACATTAGTTCTTAAATGTCCTGCCATTATGAAGGGATTTGCTGTTCATTGTAATAATGCCAATCATGATGAATTCATTTTGCATTCATGTAGATGTCATGAGCACTTTAGATTATTTTCTCCCCTAATTTAAATCAGCAAAGGGACACTTAAAAGCAGTATCCTTACACTCATTGCTCTGCCAATGAACAAAGGAAAAACATGCCTGTAGATTCAGGTTTGCATAATCCCCTGCACAGCAGGGAAGCTTCCTCCTGGCTAGAAATTAGCAACCAGCCCTTCTGGATTGATTGACTCTTCCTTGCACGGACCTTAATCAATTTGTTGCATGCACATGGGCACATCTGTGCCTGCCGAAGGCACTTCACTGTCATTTAGAGGCTGGCTCAATTTAATGGACCACTTACTGTATCAGATACCTGCTTTGAGGGTCTTCTGGAGGTGGGGAAGGGAAGGAGCTCCCTGTATTAATCGGAAGAACCATCCTCTTTCTTTTTTTGCAGAGTGCTCTGGGTGCCTCCCCTCCCATAAGTGCACTTCATCTGTGAAAGGTTAGCGCTGCCATGATCAGCCTGTTGTCAGTGGATAAACTCTGTAGTTCAGTGATGCAGAACGTCTGCTCAGTGAACTGGGAGAGAGAAATAATTTGGCGGCAGATGTTTGGAGTTCAAACAGCACTGAACTTCCAAGTGCTACTGTGAATTGCGGAGTGTGTGGGGAGGGTACAGGAGGGGAGAAGGACAGAGGGGATCAGAGGGCTTGTGCAGAGTGAAGAGAGCCAAAGGAAGGCATTTAAATTACTCCAGAGTTCTCCTACTTAACCCAAGCTCTACGGGGTCATCACAGTGCAAAGAAAAATGTGCAAGTTTTTACATACCATGCACTCACATAATTTCCTGCTGCTCTCTAAGATTTTTGAAAGTCTGAACGCTTCAGGTGTCTCTGGAAACTCACCAAAATTATTTGTGTATCAGTGGGCACATAAGTTACTCCAGTTTCCCAACACTCTTGTGAGTCAGCTGAGAAAACTGCGGCATTGAAGAACTGCATGATCAGCTGAGAGTCATCGATGAGGTAAACTGCAGGAAAGATTGGAATGTTGAAGCTCCAATCCCCAGATTTCCAGTCTCCTCTGTTCTTTCCCCATGTCTTGGTTAGTAAGTCTGGTGCCATTTTACTTCATTAGACCCAGCTGGTCCCAAAATATCTGTGACTTCACACCGGGACTATATGGCTCAGTGTCCTGAGCACTGAGTCATCAAATCAAGCATTCAGGTATCCAGCTGGCTGGCTTCATTTTCAGAGGCTGAAAGAGGGAAAGGCTGGGAAACAAAAGAACGGGAGACTCAGTTTAAACCAGAGCAGCACAGGTAGGGAAAATGCTGAGTAGAAACCCATAGACATTTTTGATAATGCAGTCACGATCTCATCATGAATAAAACAATGTGTTTCACTTGACCACTCCATCTAATAAGGATTCACCTCTGCTGGATTCTATCATTTTCAAAGTAATGAAATCTCTGCATCACCTTGAAAGAGATAATTTGACCTTTGTGTTTATATGCATGTACATGACAGCAATTTCTATGGGCACCCAGTAGGTCCATTGCTACTTACCTTTTTGATGCAGGAGAAAGGCTTCTCAGGTTTATTGGTTCAGACAGCTAGCCGAGGGTAGTGGGCTTGAAACCACCAGCCTGCCCCTGCTGCGATCAACACTCTTTTTCCACACTGAGAAGGCTGTCATGTGATTTAGGCATAATCGTTTCAGACGCTGAACTGCAAGGAGGAATCCTTAATGTGAAAGGGGAGTGTGCAGATGGGAGTGAAAGCAAAATAGCTGTTGTATTTCAGAAATAGATTCTTAGTTCATTTGGAAATATTCCTTTGTGGATAAGTTCTTACAGGTACTACTACCCTTTGTGGTTTTTTAGGTGGAAATTTGTAATGGTTGATATCTGCTGCCTTGTGTCTGTGCTAGAAGAGACGGGGAGGGGGGCAATAAACCTGCCCAGGTCCTGTGGTTACTTCTTCATGTACTCCTAGCATATTAAGTCAAACCACTTACTGGTGCCAAAACTTCCATATGCCTAATTTCCTACCTGAATCTAAGGTTTATAATTTTGGGACATTTTTCTCTCTGGTTTAATAGGACTGAAGGGATGTTGGGGGTTAGATTTGTTTCTTTTTTACTTATAGAATTTTTCCCCAGAAGTTGCTCGGAGACTAAGTACTGGGTACTTATAGGTGCCTGACCAAAACAAAGAGGTGGCCAAAAGTCAGGAGGGGGAAGATCCTGCAAGTTTTTGGGGCAGGTAAAGGATGGGGCCGGAGGCAGCTCTGCCCTCTTGCTCTCGGCATCGGATGGAGGATGGCCAGGCTGTTTGCTTGCTGTGAGAGAAGTTCACTGTCACCACCAAGTCCGGCCCTGGGAAATCTACCATCATCTGCTCGTGTGCCCAGGAATTCTGAGCTCCTGCTCCTGCCCTGCTGGAGCTGAGCCAGCCCTGTCCCACCTTCGCGGCTTCTTCGGCACTGCTCTTTTTGCTACGGCGTGGCCCCACAGCCCCCTGCCTGCCGGGGACACCGATTTCTGATTTACAGTGCTTCTGATTCACCGCATCCTCCAGCCCGGGATTTTCCACTGTTCCAGCTTTGGTGCTCTGAGAGTCCCGTAGGGGCACCGAAATCAAACTGCCCTGGATTTTGTGAAGCAAAGTCCTTGAAGTTCCTGGTTC
The DNA here is from genome assembly GCF_015227805.2 of Hirundo rustica. Taxonomy (NCBI): domain Eukaryota; kingdom Metazoa; phylum Chordata; class Aves; order Passeriformes; family Hirundinidae; genus Hirundo; species Hirundo rustica. The sequence goes on along the minus strand of NC_053455.1, from coordinate 44,308,446 downwards.
TGTTTATTATTAATGCTGTAGTTGCTGTTGTTTGTTTTACTTTGTTACACTTACTAGTAAAGAACTGCTATTCCTAGCCCCATTTCTTTGCCTGAGAGCCCCCTTAATTTTCAAAATTAATAATTCGGAGGGATAGGTTTTGAATTCTCCATTCCAAGGGAGACCCCACCCTCCCTAGCAGAGACCTGTCTTTTCTAAACCAAGAAAAGGGAGAAAATTTACTTTAGTCATACCCCTCCTGTTGTGTAATGTTTCAGAGGTGTGGAGACAGATCATACAAGCTGCTATAGATTTTGCATTTGGCTCTTTTTAGCCATTCTCAAAAAATGCCAAGTATTTCCAGCACTGAAGGTCTAGCATCCTTCCTGTCTCATGTTCCAGTAATTACTTCCATTGAAGTCCAGGTGAATTGCACCTTTGGATGGAGATTGTATAAACCTTGGTAATTTTTTTTCTTGAACGGTTTTTATGGTTTTTTTTTTTTTTTTTTTTTTTTTTTTTGGAAACGTCCAAGAATCAACTCCAAATTCAATTTAGGAGCAGCGGCAGGCTGTGCAGACATATGTGAAGTAAGAGAAGAAAGCAGTTTGTTGTGAAAGGAGACTAGAATTTTCCACCTTCCGGTTGCACAGCAGCAGCGGCACACTGAACCTCAAGAAATTACCATAAGTAAGAGTGTTACTGTGGTGCTCTTTGCTGATCATTTGCTTGAGATGCAGAAATCTTTTTGTGTGCTCTGCTACTCTGCAAGATAAAAAAAAGGAATCCAATATATAGGCCAATGTTTGCCCCATTATCTCTTAATTTAAGTTGTTCTTTGGCATCAGTATCTACAGGCATGGCATCAAAGTGCCACTCAGAAATGCTTATGGAGATTACAGCTGGGAAATTACATCCTCTCTTAAGACAAGGCCAGCGCTACATGGGTGAAGGCTCTGTCCCCAAGCCACTGGTGGTGGACTGAAATATGTTTTTTGTCTGGTTTTAGTCAGAAGTGGATTGTATGGGAAATGAAAAACAAGACCTGAAATCTTATATTGGATCATAGACTTGCTCTAGTTACTTTGCAGGGCTTAGTTTTAATTCCTACTTTGGCTGTGCTCAGATGAACCCAGCCAAAGTAAGGAAACTGCATTACAAGAGGCCTGGAGACTTGGTATTTCACCACTGGGACTGGGGAGAGTTTGAGGATGGAGTGTAAGAATCCTGAGCTGGCCAGTCTATCCTGAAGATGAAGAACAAATGATAAAGGTGAGATTAACCTGAAATACCCTACATAGTTTCAAGGGATGCGTTTTCTCTAAACATTTTCCGAGTTATTATCATCTTTTAAGAAATGCGTATTTTGCAAGGAATATATAGTACTCACTCTTCAAAGGATAAATGTAAATTACCCTCTTTTGTGAAATCATGCATTTTTATATAAGAGAGAACATTTTCTACTTTAAAGCTGCAGTTACTCCTTGTTTTATCTGGTATAAAACCTTTGCAGTAGCTGGCAGAATGGCTCATTAAACATTCTCCAGCTTGGGGGGGTGTGTGTGTTGGCCAGGCATGGGCATGTGCCGCTGTCAGTGGTGAAGAACACTGTTCTGCTCCAGCTTCTTGGGAATGGCAGTTCCAACTCCAGTCATCTCAGCCTGGGGCAGGCTTGGAGAAATCTTTTTGCTTCAGAGGGAGGTCACCACCCTCGTCCCCATGCCAGGATTGTGCCACTGAGTGAAGGGGTTTTATGTGCTGTGTGAGAACAGAGAAGTGTTTTAAGACATCTGGATGCTGAATTTCCACGAAAAATAGAAGCATATGAGAATCCATATTATCCATATTGCCCAGGCAGCTTCTGAAACATTAGTCTTAGTAGTAGTATTAATTCTAATTCATTAGTATTAATTGTAGAAGTGCTTCCAGAAATAAGTTGGAGGCCTAAGAGGAGAAGAGTCACTGTTTCAAAGACCTTGGTTAGCCATATTTATACAAGACTCCACTAGACTGCAGTGGGAATTTTGGTTTGCTTTGGGTTTTTGGACAAATGTTTGGACTTGGCCAGTGTAGCAGTAGACTCTTGCCAGAGTTTCGCTGTCAGCTGCTTTTTCCAGCTGTGTTGAAATGCATATATCTTCTGAGAAACAGAGCTGGTTCCTGCAAGCAGGTATGCTGACCAACTGTCTCCTGGAACACTTGGGCAGGGCTCTGGTGACACATGGGCAACAGGATGAGGCCCGGGTCAACTTGCCGCATCTCATCTTTGTGCCTGCACATGTGTCAGTACTTCCTGTTGGATGTGCCATTTGTGTTGCTCTATTTGGCTGATCTGCAGGCATGCTACCACTTCTGTGCTAGCTAGTGTCACATCTAAATGCTGCTCAATTTTGATCAGTAGTTATTAAAAGTGAAGCTGTACTTTTTTCTGTTCTGGCATCTAATGGTTCTGGGGGTAGGTAATTTAATTGTCTGGTCTAGAAATGGAAAATTTCTGCAGTGCTACTTTTTTTATTTATGGTCCCAGATGGAAAGCACTCAAATCCTGAAAAACATCCAGATGTCTCTGTGGCACATTTCCCCTACTCTTCTGAGGGCGTATGAGAAGGGTAATTCTATCCTTCATTTAGATATAAATGTTCTCCACTTTCCTCATTTCTTAAATACACTTCCTGGATACTTAATAATGGGGAAAAAATTACTGCTCATTCTTTCTGCCCTTCTTACTCTCTAAAGCGAGTTGTTGGAAGAGAGTTGCTATTACAAAATAATCTCCACTAAATTCACAGTTCTAGAGAAGCCTGAAGACAAGCAGGCTGAGAGCCTGGGACACCATAAGGTACGAGACAGTTTAACTCTGCCGTGGGAGCTATTGCCCATTGGAAGTGATGGAGAGCTGCCAGAGCTCAGTTTGTATGGGAGCCCCTCATAGCAGCCCCAGGGCCTGTGCCAGGCTCCCTGGCTAAATGGGGGCTCATGGCTCCAGGGCAATGTGGCGTCAGAAGCCCTCTGAGGACAGGGATTCACTCTGGCATAAATACTTCTTTGTCCATTTTGTCCAGTGGTTCTGGAAGGGAAATTGCTAATGAGTCATGGTAATGGGTGTGAGCTCCCAAATAGTTAAGCAGAGCTAGTGAGCAAGCAATCACTGTAACTTTTTGTCTTCTAGTCTTCCTACCTCTTCCAATGTGTATTTAGTGGAAAAAAGTGTCCTTGTCATCTTTCATTATTGTTGTTCAGTATGTGGGATTCCTGGGAGACATTCCTATCTTTAATATGAGCCAATATACAACTTACTTATCTGATATTCATGGAGCTCCCCCTTTGTCACTGAGAGGAAGCAGAAGAATTAATTATGGAGACACTCAACTGTTCAACCTCAAAGACTGAAACAATATCAGAATGTGGTACTTAATGAGGAGTGAAGTAACATCAATGAGATTTGTTCTGTGAGTTTTGCCTGTTCCTCTCAGTCTTCAGGTCATTTAAGTTATAAAAATCTTATTTAGGATGGATGTTTAAACTACACTGAACATGATTGTTGGACAGTCTCAACTTAACTTTACTCTTCTCCCAAGGATGATTCCCACTTTTGACATTAAGAAGTTCTAAAAAATAGAAATTGAATTTTTAGGTCCCAGGTCTAAATTAATGATGTAGCTTAAATAAGCACAAAAGTTTAAAACTAAGAGGAAAAATTCACATCTCCCTAGAGGGAAAGAACTGCCAAAAACCAGCTTGAGCTGGACTCAAAGCAAAGGCAAATAAAGCAAATAGAAAAAAGATCCTGCAATCAAATAATTACTAAGTGAGGAAAGAGTGGGGGGGATGGGAGAAGACGTACTGTGCAATAAGAGTGCATTACAATTAAATGTAAAATTGGTGGAACTCTGGAACCAAGAAAACTGCTTTGCCTTTCTGTTCAGGAAAGATGATTTTGTTGGACCTGATCAAGCCAACACTTTTCCACCTTTGTTTAATACGGGGGGTGGAATTTTGAGACTTCACTGGACATGCCTGAGGGGTTGGTTATATCTTTCCCAGAATTCTGCCACAATTTCTACATGAAGTCCTGGTGTCAAAGTAAGAATTTTGTGGGTTTTTAAAATAAGCATGTGAAATCTGAATTTATACCATTTGACTAAACAACAGGAAATCTCAGGGATAGGCAGATGTACTAATCTAATGTCAGTTCATATTCACAACTATAGATCAAATTGGGAAGTAGAAAATGAGCAAGAATGAATGCAAAGTAAGAAAAAACCCAAAGATTTTCCTGATTTGGAAGGGTCCCAAAAGGACTGACCAGTTGCTGAGTAGTGTGCACCTTGATTCCCCCACCAGACCAGTGGAATGGCCTCCTGTGGAGAGGCACCTATCCTGTGAACTGCTGTGCCGTGCCCTATTTGCCTGCTCCGTTCACCAGCAGTACCCACGATTACTAAATGAGGCAGCAGAGACATCCACTGTCCCTCCCAATCCCACCTACACCTCTGCAGCCACTCCCTGGGAGCTGCCAGCTCCCAGCTGGTGTTGGTGCTCTCTGTGGCTCCACTGGCTCTACAAACTCTCCTAGTTTGCTGCAGTTCCCTGTTCCACTGCAGGATGTGCCTGTGCCAGAGTTGTTCTCCTCGGCAAGTGACCAAATAAATACAACATCAGGTTTTCAGAGATAGTGCCAAATTTATATGATACCTTTAAGTAATGCAATAACTGATCGTCTTGGCAAAGAAATGCAATAAACAGAAATTATTTGAAGCCACAATTCACAGCAAGTTGGATAAGCTGGAGAAGATGGGGATTAGAAAGTAGCAGAAGCACATGGGTATCCAGGAGATGTCAGGAAATGATAGGAAGGTTGGAGGGAGGTTATTGCGACTTTATCAAGGAATGGTTTGGGGACCAGTCTTACTTAATATTTTTATTAGTGGCTTTGGCTCAGAAAGTAGAGAGAGTTAATGAAATGGCTTTCTGTTACTGACATGAAGTTGTGAGACACGTCGATAAAAGGAAGATCAAGATACTGTGCAAGAGGTATTGGATGACCTTGAAGATTATACAGTAGAAATGTTGTAAAATGGCATGGTACCAAGTACAAGGTTATTCACCTAAGGATTAAACATAATCCACTTTGCTGGAAAATGGGCTCATAACTTAGACAGGAGTGAGGCACTAGTGCTTGTGGCTTGGTCCAGATAAGACTAGCAGCATTTGTTTTGTCTAGAAATTCAATTATTTTATTGCAGAAAAGAGTTGAGTTAATTTGTGCAGCATGTTTTTTGAAAACTTGTACAGTATTTTGCAGCATAAGATGCCAATGTGATGCAGCTGGGGAAAGGGCAAATGCCATCCTCCCTGTACAGATGACAGTGAGGGGCTTTACAGTTTTGTGTATTTGGAATCAAGAGTGTAGTTCTGGTCATTCATATTCAAGAAGGATGAACCTGGGAATGTGTTCACTTATGGTTTGCTTAAAGGAAAAGATAATACAAAGGGAGAAGATTTGTGTCACAGAGTAAAATTATGGCAAAGAAGCAACAGTAGTTTGTCCTGTGTGTAGGAAAGAATAATTTAAGCTGTTTTGGCACAAGAACAACAGGGCACAGATTATTGAGGAATACATTCAGGCTAGCAATTAGAAGAAAGTTTTTAACTATAGGAAAAGTGAGGGTCTGAGGTAGACTTCCACTTAGAGAATTTGGAACAGCATAATTTTGTTCCTGACAAAAAACAAAGGTGAAAATATGATTAATTTAGGATGGAGCCTACTCGGGACAGAATGTATTTACCTATGATGGATGTAAACAGGGTTGGATGATTCAGAGGGAGTCTTTGCATCCCGAGTTCTTCATTTTATCCCAGGATGAGTGAAAAGTGAATGGAGTTGTCTGTGACCCTGCACATCTCAGTTTTACACAATTATAGCAGGAAATACTGCACACTTATGCTAAAGACTATGATTTGACCACCCTTGGTGTGGTACTTTGAGAGCTTGAGAGGAGAGAAGAGATTTGGCTGAGGAGATATTTGGTGAAGCAGGTGAGAGGAGCATGCCAGCAGGTAGGAATCTACCTGGCAGCAATTAAACAACAGGTTTACAGCAGTATTTCTACTGAGAGTATAATTTGTAACCTTGTAAAAGCACATGAACTCATGATCAATCACTACTCTGTTCTTTCTAGGGCTCTCAAAGGATGAGCCAGTGCATCCGAATGCGTGATGTGGTTTTGACAAGTTCTAGGTGTGCTCTAGGGGTTCATATCACTGTCTTAATTATGTGGGTTTCTTTAATCTTCCTTTTCCCCCTTTTTGTAATTTCCCATCTGTCTGGTTATCAGATTGCATCATGAAATTCATCAGCTCCTCATTTGTTAAAGGACATATTTATATTTGCTAAAATATAATTTGTAGGTGCTCAGTTTTATAAAAAGAGGTGCCTGAGCATGAGCCAAGTGTAGCCTAAATAATTTTCTGGTCTGAGGAAATCAGGGGATTGCTCCTGGGAAGAAACCCAAATATTTACTATTTATCTAACAATCACATTTCTAGGCAAAGGACCTTCAAATAAAAACAATTTTGATACAAAAATCAACAACTTGAGGAAATAGTGTTCTCAAGTCACGCTTCTCTTACCATTTTTAAGTACAGCCTTGTTTTAATATGTCTTTGTTTACCATAAGCCATGACTTCTCACCCCTGCAGGCGCAGCATCATCTTATGCACTGTCACTTGCACTTGCACCATTTTGATGGATCAAGGAGTCTGACATTTGTTTCAGAAGAACAGTTCGGTCATGTGTCTGCTCCAGAAATCTAGCAGGTCCTGGATATTACAGAAACAACAGTGTCGAGCAGTTAGTTGGCTGAGTGTCTGCATCTTTCCCTTAAACTCTAGAAAGGGACAAAGACAGTGTCTTGTGTAATAATTCATTTTTCTGTTGGCCCCAGTGCCCCTGGTCAAAGGCATCATTCCAAGATGCTGAGTGCAACATTTGGAACAGCACATTCTTGTTTTTATGTAAAATCGAGCTTGAATGGCAGCGAATGTGTCCGTCTTTCATGAAGCAATGAACTGACTGCTTGTCAGCGGCCTCTCGCAGGTCACCTCTGTCAGGCAGCCAGAATGAGTTGGAACCAGCCTTAAATGGACAGCCCAGTGAAATGTCCTAGGGTGCTGCGAGCAGAAACAGCCACTGCGGGAATGGGTGGGGCAGTGGTGCACCTGGGGGCCTTGTCCCGGACCCTTCTCTTTACTTTTGGATTTTTACTTACATCTACGATATGAACTAAAGGCTTTCGTGCTTGTGCTGGAAGTTGGCCTGTTTTAAAGGAAGCTGCCCTTACAAGATCATTCTGCGGTTGAGAGTGGCACGAAAGATATTTCTTACTGTTAAATGTAGCAGTTAAAATCTTTGTCCTGTTGCAGCTCTGATGCAAAAGACTAAAAACATTCCTGCACCAGTTGCATGGGAAGAATGATGGCTTTCACTGGCTCTGAAATCACTTTTCTTGTGAGATGTGGTGACAATACAGGAAGAATCAAGTATAGATATATTGTACAATTTGCATCAGTATGCATGTAGTGGTTCACGGAACACAAATAGGAAAGAAGTGAGAGGCCTGACTGTTCAGCAGTATTTTGTAAATACTTTGAGATGGTAGCCAATCTTAATACAAAAGGCTCTAGCACCCATATTGTCAGCGAAGTTTTACCAGAAACATCTATTTAACTTCCAGAAACAATAAAAAATAATGAAAAAAATATCAGTATTAAAAACAGAAATGTGGGCTTCTGGTTAGTTTTATCCCCTCTGGTCCCCTTGAACAGTGAACACCAGCAGTACAAATCCAGTTCCAGCCTGCTTTCATATTTCCCTGTAAGATGACTTCCAAAAACTTTTAACAGCTCCTTAGCAAGCCCACCTGAGGCTCCTTTTAGTGTGCAGAGCAGTTGACATTTCATGCCTACTGTCACTATTTGGACACTTCATGCTGTAATAATGCACTGCAGCACTGTTGGGAAGCCAACGTTCCCAGTCCTGTGATGTCTAGAGGAACACATAAGCCTGTGTTCCCTGGGAAAATGAATTACTTCTTCTCGATTTCTCCCGGTCCAGCCTCAGTTTAGTGGTTTATAACGCTTAGGAGACAATTTCTTCTTCATAATTCATATTATGAATTATTATTAATGATCCATGCTTTTGGTTTATTGTCCACTGAGGCTGGAGCTGGTTTCCATAGCTTGGATCTCAGTGCACAGGAGAATGCAAAACTGTGCTGGCCGCTTCACATGCTGGGGTAGGGTCCAGTTCTTTCGGTGTCCCTGCTGACAGCTTAGGCAGTGACACATTCATGGCCTTTTGCTGTGACCAAGGTCTGGGTTCATAAGTCCTGGATCACAGAAATTGTTCTCCATGATTCTGAATGGTCCAGAAGTTCTAGGAGTATACTGAAACTACAGAAGTTTGAGCTGACTTAAGGGGTTAATAAAAACAAACATCCAGCCTGCTGCTTTCTGGCTGTGTATTAATCAAATTATAGAGCACAGCATTCCTGCCCTAGTCCCGTTTTGGAAAGTGTAGATTCGGTACACTGGTTGTTATGTTCAAGCTGCATCAAAAGCAGCCAAACAGGATACAAAATGCTTCCTGTGGATATCTATGTTTTGTTTGTTTTTTCCTGTAAGCAGTTCGAATATGGTTTCTTAGTAGAATTTTTGTCCTTTTTCTGAGCAAAACTTTATTGCCTCTCTGTCTATTGCCATGTGCCTCCTATTTCAGCTGCTTGCTGTGATGAAACACCACTTGGATATGTTCTCAATCTTGATCCACCAGGAGCAGTCCAGAAATCTCATTAGAGAATTGCAAAGACTTTGTGATACTGAAATGTCTCCTGTAAAACCATTAGTGTTCCTATAAAACTTCCTTTCCCTGTTCCTTTTTCGGAGCTGTCAAATATCTTTGTTGGTGTCCTCCTTTCTTTAAAAACTTAAACATGACACCATATAACTACTTATTCTTAGAACAGTGAAATCATTTACTCTTTCATGAATTTATAAATTGTTTTTAATTATAAATCAAACAATGAGTAATTTCTTTTCCCTGGCAGTCCAAAAGAAGAGTCAGGCAATTGACCTCGTGCTTGGTGAAGCAGCATCCAAAGGAGAAGCAGCATCCAAAGGAGAAGCAGTATCCAAAGGAGGAGTACCCTTGGTTTAAACAAGCACCCCTGAGCATACTTAAGCAAGCATCTACTGAACCACCAGCCCTTCAGTTGAGGGTGTAGCTGAATTTCAGAAGTCATGGTGCCACAAAGATACTGATCTCTATACTTTGCTTCTTTACCTAAAACTTCTGTCAAAGGAAACATTTTGTGTGTTAGCGGCGGTGGCAATTTTGGTAGAGAATAGTTGCGGGTCTTGAACAGAGTGTGTGCCAGCCTGTTGAACTGATGTCTGAACAGCTCTGGCTTCCTCTTGGTCCTTCTTCAGTGGGCAGCTTCTCTTCCTCAGCAGCACACTCAAGATGGAACAGACCTAACAAGGCAGACACAAACAAGCAACCAATCTAATGTAAACCATTCAAAGGGTTAACCAGATCCCTGGGGAATGGGGCTTCGCAGATCTTTGTAAACTTTAGGACAAGGAACAAGAGGTTGGTTGTGTAAGATGATGTCAGATTAAAATGAGAGGCCACGGTTCCCTCTGGAAGACAGTCTGTTAGCTCTAACTTCTTTCTGTGATTCATATGAAAGGAGTCCATGACATCCTTCTGGTTGTCAGTGTGGTGCAAATCTAGTTACCAATAAGAAACAAGTTCTAGTAGACACAGCACAAGGCAAAGGGTAGATGCCATGTGACACAGGAAAAATTCCTCCCAGCCAAGCTGTATGTGCATTATTGCAGAAATACAAGCATGGCTGCTGAGCCAGGGACATGAATCATTTGGGGACTTTGCATTTTTTCCTCCTCTCTTTTCTCATTGTCCAGTTTTAATTAATTTAATGATACTGCATGCATATCACAGTCTCATCCCAAAAACTTGCTGTCCAGCTGTGGGGAGCCTCTAAGATTGTCTGTCTTTATGACGAGATGGTAGAATTGTGTGTGTGCTCGAGTAAGTGCTGCCACATGCCTGTTTCTGCTGCAGCAGCTTACAGTGAGGTAGACTTTTGTCATCCATCTGTCTTTCATCAAGGACCTTGCATATCTATTCTCCTCTTTTCCAAAAGGAACTGCAGGCAATTAAAATCATCCCAAGGTCTCCTTGGCTTCCTGCTTCTAATCTATATTCTCAAGAATGAAACAAAGCGATGAGAGGAATTGTCTTTCATCCTATAGTTTTTAGAGGCCTGAAGTGGAAGAGCAGGGAAGAAAAGAAATGAGATACATTTATAAACCAAAGCCATTCATCAGCCAATTCAAGGTCTTACATGAGCACACACACTGATGTAAAGAATAGGTATGTGTGCAGCATGTCACTTATTCTTTTTTCCTTAATAAGAGGCTGCCATGCTGTAACTCCTACTCCAGGTAACTTTAATGTTTGTCTATTTTGTCTTATTCTTTTGCTGCAGTGTTTTGTATGAAGTTGGTTTTTTATTTAAGCAAATATTTTTGTAGTTTCTTTCTGAAATACATTAGGGAAAATGCAATGAAATAAGTTGCTAGCTTAGGCTAATGCAGGTGTGTTTGGTAGGCATTCATCATCTCTGCTGCTTTTGCTGCACAGGCCCTTACCTCTGAAGGCAAGTAAATGTCAACAAAACCTGGTTTAGGACAGACCACTTGAGGACAACTTGACCCCCGCTTGAGGTTTCCCTTCTAAATGAAAAGTGGCTCTGGAAGCCAGGCTGCCTATGATCATTTGCACTGCTGAATAGCCAACAACAACAGAAAAAGCCAAGGAGGGATGTTCAGGACCGGGGCTTTGGACACATAATCCCATCTCCAGACCCCAGTTAACAATTTTAGTCTGTTTTAGCTGTGGAGACTGAAATGCTGCTGCCTTAGCACTTCTCCTGCCAAAGCTTCATGCTAAAACAACTGCTAAATGGAGTACAGTTCTAATCCACAGCCCATTGTTTCAACACAGATAGAAAGGAAACTACACAAACAAAAAATAAGCCGCAGTAGCCAAGGAGCATACATCCCTCTTAGCCATTCCTGCTCCACTGGCATCAGAGTGAGATACAGACAGCTGAAATTAGAAATTTTATCCAAAGGCAACTCTGCCTTTGTCCACAAGTGCTGTGAGATGGAAGTGGCCCTTTTGTTTATTGCCCTTTCAGGCTACTTCTCTGGACTACTTGCTATGAGTCAGGTGTCTGAGAGAGGGACTGGCGTGTATGAAACTTTAATACAGCAGGGCCCCGGTCTGGATCCATAAGGGCCTTCAGCTCAACTATTGAACAAGTTATTCTACTTAAAAATACTTGCAGCTGGCTCCTGGGTGAAAAAATAACATCTCTGTACTTTTACGTAAAGGGATCATTTGTTTCCAGGGAGCATGCTCATGTGTGCATTATATGTATTTACACAAAGGTGTGTGAGTGATGCATGAAACCAAGATTGTATTTCATCTATGGAATGGGAAGAAATGTAGCTATTTGTGTGTTTTTGTTGGGTTTTTTTTTTTCTCTGAAACTGGTTGGACACTAAAATAAGGATTAATTCAGAGGAAATTCAGATGGCTTCCTTGGTAAATCATGCCAGACACTGTGATCAGGAAAGATGACAGAATCTGAATTTTCCCAAGCAGGTGTGAAACCCCTGGCAAATGAATGGCAGATAATAGTAACAATTCAGGGTGCATTAAGAGAGTGATTTCATTATTGGCTTGTTCTTGAACACATCTCTCACAGAAACAACCCAACAAGTAGTCCGTGTGTTATTATTCCAGCCATTTTTCCATTTGCCTGCAAGGTGTAGGACAGCTTTGAAAGTTCCTTGAAGTGTGAATGCACCTACTTAAACCACTTCTCATCTGCCTTCACACATCTGTGTTTTTGCTGCCTCCAGCAGGGTCACACTGAAAATGTCAGATTATTTAGTAGAAACAGGATATTACTGAACCTCAGATTTCTCTTTTTCCTACAGGGCCATTGGCACTCTTTCATTTCTCAGAAAGATAAACAATATAATATATTCTCTTCTTTGAATATTTCACCTTTTTGCTGATCTTTGGTCTGGTTTGTTGGGACTTTTTTTTTTTTTTGTCTGTAGTCATGCTGTACCAAAAATCACTGTGTTTGAACAAAGCCAAAACTCAGAAATCAAGTGTGTTCAGCACTGCTACATAAGTTTATAACTGAACCAGTGAGAAAGGCCAGCTTGTCTGACAAAAGTGATTAGTCCTGGATAAGATTTAGCACAAAGCAATTGGGTAGATTTATTAGGCATAGTCTCCAATGTGAAAATGTCATATGAGCTTTGGAAGTATATGGCTGGCATGGGAGATTTTGGTTCTGCTTTGGGGTTGCCTGTCAATTGAGACTGCACACAAGCTGATGGAAATAAGGCCTGCCATTAAACAAGTGGGGGAATTTTCACTCCAGCTGCCTTGGAGGTGATGGCCTGAGATGCTCTTCCAACCTCCTAAGATAAAGGCTTTATTCAGAAATGACCAAGCTGGCCTCTATCTCCCCAGTTGCATTCCTTCTCTTAGCACTGCCCTTTTCCCTATCTCTCTTTCCTTTCTCCCCCTCTCCACTGAAGAAGATGCCCACAGCACTGTCACTGCACGCTCTGCTGTTACCCCCTTGTGCAACTCATTAAAGGTAGGTTGAGTGTGCTTGTTTTCCTGCTACCCACTTCCTCTCACTTCTCAGATGATGGGTAGGCTGCAAAACAGACACTGAGGAAAATAAATTGGCCAGGGAAATTTCATCATGTGCTGGAAAGAGGAGAAGATTTACTGAGATTCCCTGGCAGAGCAGTGAGTTGCTCTGTTGCCATTTACCACAACAGCTCACAACAGGCCTGAAGTTTTCCCTCATGACTGCCCTTAAAACTGCCTTTAGTCTCACATGCTGCCTCAGCACTGGTTGTTGCTGCAGCCGTGGCTGCAGCGATTGTATGTCCAAAGCCCCTGGGCAGCACTGCTGCCACCTTTAAAAGATATGGCAGCAATAAAAATCTCCATATTAAAGTAGAGGGAAAGGCAACTGAAAGAGTAGCATTGCTATAAAACATATATCTTGATAGTAAATAAAATGCAGGAGAGTTCTGGAATAAGCTCTGTGTTCTAAACATGAATTTGCTTCATGTTGAATCTACTTTCTACAACAGTAGTGACTATAACACAAGTGGAAAAGCAATAAAAACCTCTCTGCAGACAGAGTTAATAGATATGCCTGGTTTTTAATAGCGTGGGGAGAATGCACTCACAGGACTGTATGACTGTATGCCCCTTACCCAGAATGTGGTGTAGCCCCACATGATCACCTACAGTGGACTAACGCCTCTGGGGTCCCGATCTTTACTGAGCCCTGAAGCTTGCTGAAAAGGAGTGAACTGCTTGCTGGAGCAGCAGAGCCTGAGCTGTGCTGCAGACATGGTTCTTGGCCTTAGGAGGTCAGTTGCTTTCCTTTGCCCTTTTTCTGCAAAGTGGAAACGAGGGAGCTTGCCCTCCCTAGTGCTATGGTGAGACTTTGCTAACATGCCCATGAATCTGCCAAAAAGCCCAGCTAGACTGTAAAGACAGAGCTGTCTGTCTTCCATGCCTTGTGTCCCCACACACCTTGAGGACAGAGTGGATAGGACAGGTTATGGAAACTTGAAGGGCAGAATAGCTGGGTGCCTCAGCATCTCCCCTTATGTTTTTTTAGGTACAGGTTTGAAAATACTTTCTTGACAAGACCAGTGTGCTAAGGGAAAGTGCTTTGAAGGGTTTCATCATCACACAGAGACCTGGCTTGTTTTACCCATAGCTTGCATGACTGGAAGGGATTAAAAGATGGGCAACTTTTGATTTTTACCATCAAAGTCCATAGTAGATTATTAGGCACATAGCCATTGTACTAGCATTCTGGGGGATGTTCATCAGCTCTTTGTAACTGCTCAGGAAAGCTTAAGATCTGAAAGGTCCTGGGCATCTGACCCAGCTTTCACCAGCAGGACTTTCTTGCAGGGTGGGAGATGGTGCCTGTTGTAAAGCTTGAGGAGGAGTCGCCTTCCTGGCCTGCAACAGCAACCTGTTGCAACACCTCCAAAGTCAGGCATCTAAAGAAGTAAATTAATATGTCATTACAAGTTAGACATTGATTTCAAGGGTACAAATTGCAACTAGAGCTGTAGCACTAAGAGTATGGACCAGCTCACTCCTCAGATGTTCATGGGGACTGTAATGGTTTCAGTTGAAGCCGGGTGGAAACACCAATTAATGTGGTTTCACGTTCGCCAAATTTAGTGTAGAGGTCTTAGTGTTAATTCTCTTTTTGTGGGAGAAGAGCAGGAGAAGCAACGCAGGCTTAAGCTTAAAAATAAACAAATAGTTTTATTAACGCACACTAAAAGAATGGAAAAGTTGAAAAAAAAACCAAGCTGAAACTTCAAAACACTCTTCCCTTCCCTTAACAAACTGCTAAATTTTTTACAAACAACATGGAGAGACATAACCTGTGATTTTCAGTCAGTTTCACCATTCAAACATAATTTTTTATTGCTTTGGGAGAGGAATCTCTCTAGAGTACCATGGAGACACTCGCCACTAGACTACAACAGTCTTGTGGCTCCCAATGTCACAAATCTGCAACTACCTGGAGTTTTTTGCAGATTGTTGTTCCACCCATTAGCAGCCTTTCCCCTCGCTACTTGTGGGCCTCTCAGTGTATCTGGGGTACTGTTTAAGAATTCTTCCTCTAGCAAAAAATAAGGATTCTCTTCTATCTCCAAAATTGTCTCTATCTCAAAAGAAAATAGAGACCTCCTCCTCTTACCCCAGGAGCCGAGGGCTTCAAATCACTTTCTCTCGAAAATTATCTTCGTCTCAAAGGCTGAGACGTCCTTTTACCCCAGAAGTGAAGAGCTTTAAGATTCTCACTTAAATCTCAATCATATCAGTCCCCAACTTTAATTAGAACCAGCATTCTCCCAACAACATTATGATATTACAAGAAACAGTCCATTTCTCCATAGTTTACACCAGAGAATTGTGGTTAAAAATGTTCACTTCTTCAATCCCTCTTTCTAATAATCTTTATCGTTTTCTTTCACTCTTGCTCCACTGACTTCATGCGGTATCTTTTCTACGTCCACTCTGTCTCTCTTTTCTCTCTCAGGAAGGGCTGGGCCTTGTAAGCTCCATGTGGCCAGGAAAGGGTTCGATCTGCCCAGGCCTGCAGTGGCCATGTGCTCTCTGCCCCCAGCAGCAGCCTCTCTCTCTCTCTCTCTCTCTCCCCCGTGCATCTCAGATCATCAGCCCGGTTTCCTCCCTCCACTCTTTTCCTCTCCTCTGGAATCACCGGAGGAGGGGAGAGGAGAGCTCTGCGCACCCCTCGGTGACAATGGGGGCGGCCTCGGCCCAGCCGGGCCCACAGCTGTTATCAGGGGCTGGCAGAGATCCCTCCCTGCTCCGGGGAGGTTTTTAAAGTGGTTGATGTTAAGCTGCAACCTCTCCTCCCGCGCCGGGAGCCGATGGGGCCCGGCCAGGCCTCGGGGCTGGCTCCCTCCTCAAAGGGTGTGGGGGGAGCAGCAGGTCCCACTCGATGTTACCTGCTCAGCTGGCCAGGAGGAAAAAGGGCTGACCTGAACAAAATTAGGATGTATATGGGAGCTTCCCCAAGTCGCATTCAACATTCTCAGTGGTCAAAGCAGATGCCAATGTACCAAACTGGTTTCCGATAGGTCCTGACAGGGTAATAATTCATATTCCTCCCTAACTAAAACCAAACTGTGCCAACCCATGACAGGACATGTCCATACAGGCAGCTTCCTTACTTTTGTTAGTTTCTATTATCTTTCCCCTGCACGTCTTAGTTAGGCATTAGATGCATGCAGTTGTGCATGGGTGTTTGCAGCCAAACAGGAGCCAGGCTGGTCCGTGGGTTTGCACAGCCTGCTGAAGCCAGGATGTGCACTCTGGGAGATTCCTATTGATGCACAGTGTCAGTGTGTGCCTACTTTTCTCCTGTTACTCTTCTGCTGCTGTATTTTTCCCAGCAGTAATGCAGTATTCTTTATTATCAGCCCATCACCCACTTGTGTTGCCAGTCCTGCTTGTTTATGGTAACAGATTTCTGTCTGATCTGCTCCTAGGTGAAGGTCCAGTTGTTGTTCAGTGTACAGTGCTACTGTATACGGCGATTCACTAGTCCCTGTGCAATGCCGCTGCTTTACGAGTGTTTTCAAGAAAGAGGGGAGTGAAAGAGGAAAACAAACTCATTTTAACTGTCTCTTGCAGAAATCACTGCACAGCCAGGCTATGTCTTTGAAAGCAAAGGGGCTGCTGAGATTATGAAATTCTCGAACATTTGCTCAGCATGGCTGAGCCAGGGCATAAGGAGATGTGTGAGACCATTAATCATTCCAGGGCAGCTGCCAGGTCCCTGACTTTAATTGTGGGTTTCTAATATTTACCCTCTTTGGAGGTTTTTTTGGTCCTGCTGATAAAGGATTTCATTCCTCTCCTGTGAAACTGTGCAGAGACAGCAGTGGTGTGAGCTTAATTCAAGGTTGCTGAATGACTTGCAGCTACTGGGGGAAATTATGTTACTCAGCATTGTTTTCCTCCCGAAATTCTTGCCTTGGCAGCATCTTGAGGACTTTGGCATATTTGTCTCTTTAAATTTCCTGTTTCTGAGAGTGCTCTATCTTCACAGTTTCCAGTCACTGCATTTTTATTAAAGATCTCCATGGAAGTAAACAGTCTCAGAGGGTGCATCCTTCCAATATCCCTGGCTTGAGAGGAGGAAGCAGGAATGGAAGAGTTTCTTAATAAGGGGAAGATTGAAAAGTATGCTATTGACAGTGTAATAGGTTGAAAAATCATTCATGAACTCAGACTATGTCTCAAATGATAGACTATAAAAGATTATTATGCTTAAAAGAGCTCTTCTCACTCACCACGATGTGTCTGTCTAGGGACACGCTTCGATGCTCACTTGCAGACAAGCCATACACAGAACTGTGAGTTTTCAAGCCTGCATGTGCCTCTTTTACTCCCCTCCCAGCTGCCACTCACTGCCTTCTTCCCAGCAGGAAAAGTCAGGAATATTTGTGGGAGGAGAAGGAACAAAACAGACTCATTATTCAGTACTTGGAAAGTGGCAATGTCCTACCTCTGCCTTGAGTGGGGTGGTGGATGAACTGGGTTTTTCAGGGGAAGTTTTCTTCCAGCTTCACCCAGCTGCATTACTGCAAATACAATAAAATAAATTTTCTGGAAAATGCCTTCTCATCTTGCATTTAAAGTGTTGCAAACTTTATTACCAAGCACACACAAGACAACGGAGCTGAGTCTGAGTGTTTATGCCAATATATCTGCTTTGATTTATGTGGCATTGATCACCTCTATAATAGAGTTAATGTGAGGGTGTTCTACCCCCTCAACACAGCTTGATGCTGCATTGCTTTTGCATCCGGTTGCTCTATCAGTTCAATGCGCAGCTCTTTGTCGACTCTGAATATCCTTTGTAGGTCAGCTGCCATGCAGGGAGCCTACATGTGTGCAGGGCTTAATTGGTCTCTCAGCTCTTTCCCATTCTCTACTTTGTTTTGCTTACAGAGCTCATCCTTTCCCTTCCATTTCTCTTTCCCAGGAGGAAGGCAAGACAATGATGATGATGCATCCTCCATTAATGGACCCTGCCGAGACAGTGATTTTGGCTGCAAGGAAGACTTCATGGGCATCTTGCACTTCACATGCCAACCTTCCTGAGAGAAAAAAGAAAAAGGATCACACACTTCCACGGATCTGCCTTTTTTTCCAGGGACCATTGCTGAAACTCTTCCTGGCCTGTAATATATGCAAATCAGCCTGGACTTGGCTTTTGCCCTCTAATACCACAGCATCTCCCACAAGGCATAAGGCAGTATGATAGGTCTTTATCGACTTCTCAGAGTTTCAGAAGAAAATAAACATGAAGGTTATTAGCTGTGAGCTATGAAAGATGTCACATTAGCTAGATTTCTAAACCATTCAGAGCTGAAAGGGATTTTTAGAAGGTACTTACTTCCTCCTAAAAATCTCATCCTTGCCTAATGAATTCCAGTTAGCTGACAATGCTACAGACCTGATATAACTTCATACAATGAATGAGCAGGGGTTCATTGTTAAGAGTCTAGGGATCATCTCACTGTGTTTAAGCACCTTACCCTCTTACTTTCTGTCATACTCTTTTTACCATAAAAATGATAATAGATCTTCTTAAATTATAATTCTATTGATTCATATCCTGGGAAAAATGCAGCCCACTCCTAGTTAATTGGTCAGACATTTTAAAATCTGTTTGGACTTTCAATAGTAAAAGGAAAGACAAACAAAAAGATTTCACTTCATACCTAATGCCAGTATAGGCTGTGGATGCAGTTCAAACTCTGTAAGGCTTCTGGTGGGAATGTTTCACAAAAGACACTTTGTCTCCTTTAAAACAAATGCCACCAAATAGTGGAATTTATTTCTTAACCATTTTACCAGGGCCCCTCTATTTCCAGCATGCTCTCAAACACTTTGCATAGAGATTTGCTTCTTTGGAATGGCATGAGGGAGGACCAGCAGTGGGGATTTGTTTTCTATGCATGGCATGGTTTGCCTCATCTGCATGAGCTCTTTCTTGTTCCTAGGATACACTAGCTTGACTTAATTTATGGGCTTGCTTTATTATTTTTTCCCTTTGGCTGAGATCTGTTTTGACTTTCTCACTAAGCTCCTTTTGAGCAGGGGCAAAACCAACAACACTGAATTTATTTAAGTGGAATTAAAGGGCAGTCCTTGTGTGTGAGGCTGAGGCTGGGCTGCTAAGCTTGCTCAGCCTCCTGAGGTGCTAAAAAACCTCATGTTTCATTCAAAAGCCAACTGCACTGAATAGTAGAGGACCACTTCTGAGAACTGCCATGGGGCTCTAACACCAGCAGCACAGAGTGAAAGACAGGGCTTTAGGAGATGATGGAATATAAACTGAAAACAGAAAAGAGTTAACCAACCACATTACATTAAGGTCCCAAGTTTTGTTGTCCCAGAAGCAATTTGTGGAAGATGAACTACTCCCCCTGCGCCTATGGTGCAACAGTGACTTTTGAAAATGGGTGAAGTAGTTAATGTACATATAAACATGGAGACACTTTCATTAACAAAAATGAAATTCACCTTCTTCAATAGCATTATGAATTGCAAAGAGGGACCTTTCTGTATTGAATCATCAACTGATTGTCCTTGAAAATTCACCCTACTTTGCATCTGCGGATATTTTTCTTGTTCATATGCGTGCTGCGTTTTGATTTTCCTTGTCCCCTTTTAAAACAAGAAGCAAACTGAAGCTTTCATCTGAAGCATGTAGAAATGCTGTGACTGGACACGGGAGCAGTACAGAAAAACACAGGAGTTTTGTGAGCATACCAAGGGTACTAGGTGTGTAAGAAGCACATCTACCCAGCAAAAGAAGGGGTTTCTGATAGCGTTCAGAGCAGCCCTGGTAGCTGGCTCCTCAGTGTGACCCTGATGCCGACCCTGATGCAGTAAATGGAAAGCAGTTTTCCGGAGGACTCTCTTTCCATGTATGTAGTGCCTTTTGTATTGGTGGGTAGAGAGAACTGTCCATGTATGTGGGACAAGGTTTATTTCTTTTCTCCTTGTTTTTTCTGCTAGATGAGAGCTGGAGGTCAAAAATTCAAGGAAATATGTTTGCGTCTGTTTATCAAAATTCTCTCTCTCTGCCCGATTCTAAATGAAAAAGGCAACAGGTAAGGCGAATTACTGAATCTTTCAGCCCTACCCTTGAAGGGCACAGATGATGGAGGAAATCCAGTAAGTCCAGAAAGGCAGAAGATTATGATTCCTTCTTATGCCTGCAGGACGTAGCTGCTAGAACAAAACTAAAGCTGTTGGGAGTGGCAAAAGAGAAAGCTGTTTTTCTCGTCCTGTGCTTCTCCTGCTCTGCAGGTTGAAATAGTGGTTAAGCTTCAGGGGTGATTACTCTTACATGTCCAGCTGGCACTAGATTAGTTTGAAAAACTAACAGGACCTTTATATAAATCGCTTCCAGAATAAGCTTCTGGTGGTAGAAGTCCCAGAAAACTATTTTCATTGCACCTTTAGTACAACCACATATGCTGTGGGTTAAAAGTTGTTGACCCAATCGGATGTTGTCTGCGTGCAACTGGGCTTGTGTTTGTCTTTTCTTATTAAAAAGGTTAGAAGAGGAATGAGAGACATCATGTAATACATTATTTGTCTTGTAAAGAAAAAAATCCAGCACGGTCTCCAAAGATTTCCCTGCATTTTCTACCTTATCTCTATTTTCTGAAGTTATTGTTGCTCTCGGGATTTTTACAAGTAATGAAATTGGAAGCCCACATGTAAGGAAGAAACTAGACAGAAAAAGAATTACTCTTGTTCTATGAGGTGGAGGTGAATTTAAAAAGATGATAACTGGACACATTGCTTTTCCCCAAGGA
This sequence comes from Hirundo rustica, assembly GCF_015227805.2. Classification (NCBI taxonomy): domain Eukaryota; kingdom Metazoa; phylum Chordata; class Aves; order Passeriformes; family Hirundinidae; genus Hirundo; species Hirundo rustica. The sequence continues at coordinate 44,287,857 of NC_053455.1, read as the reverse complement.
AGAAAGCCCATTACTGCGTTTGACTTTAGAATACTGAGGGTGTAGAACTGGGCATTATTCTGTCTCCTCACATGTGCTACAGCCTGAATGCTGGGGATTATTATTCTTGATCATCAGCTGACAGGTATTACATTAGAGAACCTGAGATCAGTTTTCCTGCCAGGCAGTGCCCATACCATAAATCTATGAGTTGTCACGGCTGGTGTGCAGGCGTGTCCACACAGCATGGCCGAGGAATGACTTCAGCACAGGCCGCTGACCTGGGGAGCGAAAATGAAAATGTAGCATGAGAGGCTTCAGCACGGGCTAACAACCAAGGTAAGGACATCGTATTCCACACACCAATGTTTCACTGGACAGTGTGTTCTGTCTTCTTTTTTTAATGTGTCCTCTGGTTAGGGAAAAGCAGCCAAAACTTGCTGCAAGGCGACCCCTTGTCACAACCAACCCTTTGCATTCCTGAGGGGAGCTTTCTAGTTGCCCTGACCATCTGAAGTGGATTGGGCCACACAGATTACTTTTTTAAATACCTTTGACTCTTTTAACATTCCTGAATTTAATTGTTGCTCTTGTGTACTGGTGCAGAAGAATTTGTATGGTGGGTGTCTACCTACTAGACCACTGAGAGACCCGGAAGATGGGATTTTCATGACAAAAATCTGTTCTTTGAATCAGAAAAGGTAATGGCAATAGGAGGACTGCAGTACTTCATTGTTAAGAGCCATTGGACAAATGAGAGATATTTTGGGCTGGGGTTATTACTTCGGTGGGTTCTGTGGCTTTGATTAGATGTGATCTTGATTTCTTTATTTAGGAATTTTAGCTGGGAATTCTTGTTATCCTTTCAGTCCATAAATCCTTTGTTGCAGAAGATCTCTTTTCTCTTCAAAGAAAAAAAATCTACTCAGTCTCCTGGTAATGAACACCAGAATAATGTCTTGCACAATGCACACGCTGGCAGGATGATATTTCCTCCTGTTGCTTCACTTTGACATGTCTTTGGTTCACCTAGATAACACGATCTTTTTTCCACAATTTTCTCCTTCAAGAATTCACTGCTTGTCACACCCAATGATTTATGCACTTGTCAAACTTTTTTTTAGGTTGATAAATGCCCTGCAAAGATAAGGCACTGGCCTTTGAAAATATGGTGCCAGTAATTAAAATGAAGAATGCATTACAGTAAAGGGTAGAAATATGAATCTAAAAGCCACACTGGTACTTTTAGTGATGGGAGTAATTGAGAGTTTCATTTTAATAATTCAGTGCAGCTGAGATTAATAAATGGTATGAGGTATAACTGGTCTTTGAAGACCAGGGGTATAGTTAACAATTTATTTTAGTATATCCTGAAAGATGCTGCTGAAATTAGTGTATAATAACTCAGCACAGTCCTACAATTTCCAAGTCAGTTTGTGAAAGGAGGAACACATTTACTGGGTGAGGATTATGCAAAGTGAAGTGATCCATCTGAGAGGAAACCAAAAAGGCCCAGTCCCCCAGCCATACCTGCAGTGGGTCACTTTGCATCGCTGTCGGTTTCTGCTCAGGGGGCAGCACAGGGGGGCTGTGTGGAGGAACAAACACCTGCCCAACCACACACTGTGCTGAAGTGCCTGTTGGTGACACAAGCCCTCCAGGGCAGGCCAGAAGGAAAACCTCTCCTTATTTTTCAGCAGTAGGTTGGTGCAGAGGGTGGGGAAGAAAATAATCGATGTGACTGGCCAGGGAGCAATCCTACCTACTAAATCCCGCAGCAGGGGTTGCTAGAGGAAGCACTCCACATGTGCAAAGTTCTGGATAGGTGCAGTATCTGGATTGGTCACTTTTATTCTCCTTGCTCCATCTCCCAGGAGTCCCAGGAGGTTCCAGGCTGGCTTCCTGCCTTATTCAATAACTTTATGGGTATCAGATCAGCTTTTAAATGGAAAGGATGATTGTATCACCAGAATACAGCCGTGCAAATCTTACTTGCAAACACTGTAAACTCTCTTTCTACATGTGGTCCCATGGGGTTCATTATCTTGTCTTGTCAAGTGCTGTGCCAGAGAGCATTTACCAGTTGGACCCCTTAGGTCTTGCCATGTCTCACTTGCCCAGGAAGTCTGCCAGTGTAGAAGCTGTGAGCTTCATCTGCTTATGATCCTTGGCTCAGCACACCTATTTGAAAGGATTAGCTCTGTGTAGCCAGCAGAACCACTTGTCAGGATAATTTGTTGCGTGTTCCTTTAAGAATCCATTAAGCATTATTGTTGTGTTTGATGAGAATTTTTCTCTAGTTTATGAGAAGACTAAACCCAATAAATAATCATGCTCCCTGCTTAAGGTGTGAGGCCAAGCAGTGCTGAGCTGTGGCTGGTAGGCAGGCTTACAGTCTTCTGTTTGACTACAGATTATTTTATAGTTATAAGCTGGCCCTGGACCTGCCAAAAGGCAGAAACCTCCACCAGCTAAGTCCAGTTGAGATCCTGATGGAGCAAGATACCTTAAGCGTGTGAACAGTTGTCTGGGTTCTTTTTGCTCTGATGTTGATAGGGTTAAACTCAACAGCTTTATCTTGTTATACTCAGACACTGGAAAAACCTTATTTCCTGTCTGTATGTTAGGTGGGTGAGTTACATTGCAGATGTATGTTACAGCTGGGATGCATATGTTACATTCTGCCCTGATTTTGCAATGATGATTATACATATGGAAATTATTCAGGCTTTCTCCCGTTTGCTTTGCAAGGTATATTTTGTATACCTTGTGTATACCCCTAACTTACTAATTTACAGCAATTGATGTGCAGAGCCAAGCATTCTGTCCACCTTCTGAAGTCATGGAGTGATCCTACATCAATGGTCAACTGGTTTGCACATAATGGAGAGTTTAACAACTTTCTATATTCTGTTTCTCCTTTCAGTTTCTAGGATAACCTGAAATTATATGGGAATCTTTTAAGGGAGAATGTTCACCTCTCTCCTTGAAATGCCAGTTTGCATCACAAGTTGTTGGATTTGGTGGGTTTGGTTGTTTGGTTTTTTGTCATCTGCAGGAATGTGATGTCTTTTCATCATTAGGCTTAGCTTTCTGATATCACAATGAATTTCAAAGCAAATTAGGTTTTTCAATCCAGGTTCAAACCTTTCAGCTTCCTCAAAATCAAAATTTGTGGAACACCAAAGGCTATGATCTGAAAACTCTGTAAAACTCAGCTATCAGTTAAGAGGCATGGTAGTACTCTTAAGAGAGTTTCTAATATTTTTTACAGTTTAACACTGTCTAGGTCACCTGATAAACTGAAAGCAGAAAGTACATTAAATAAAGTGCAATGACTTATACAGACCAAGGCCAGGGTTTTTGGTTTCCTCATTTTATTGGTTTAAATCCCTTGATAGTTCCCCTAATTGCCAGAGCAGGTACCCATAGGCTACACAGTGCCATCTTAGCTCTTGAGCATGAAAATCACACTATTTCCATTTTGTTCCTGGACTGTGCTGCTTCATTATTCAGATTTGTGCATTATTCAGATTTGGACTGAATTATGATTTGATTTGAGCTGGCCTACATTGCACTTCTTGCCAAAACACTGAGTAAGCCAAGGAGGCAGGTAACAGCCTCAAGTGGCCCGCTCTCCTGATCTCAGGATCAATGATCAGCTTTTATTGTACAGGTTATTGCTGTTATCACAGGCTCATTAACCCCAGCTGCAGTGTGCTGGAGCTGTGCAAGTGTGGGACAGATCTGGCTGCTGCCCTCAGGAGTTCTAAGCCTGGGCTTTGTGCAACGGTGCTCTCTCAGCAGAACAGCCACTGAGAGATTACTTCTCCAGGTTACTTCGCTTCTCTGTTAGGCTCACAGTATAAACACCAAGGCTGAGAATCTAAAAGAAAAATAGTGATGTCACTTTTGAAATTAAACTATCTATACCCTCTGTTTGTTACTTGACAAATAATGATTCAGCCACTGTTTGTGTGCAGTGCTTCTGGCCCACCGATGGTACCACACCCTTTGTTTAGGCATACAGATCTTAGCCATTCCATTATACCACTGCAGTCTCCCATGTAGGTACATATGATTTTGTCTCTCTGCCACAAAGAGCATTTCTTTTAAATATTACCACTAAAAAAAAAAAAAAAAAAAAAACCTTAAACTTGCAAGCATGCTGTGCTGGGTTTGGGTGGGATAGAGTTAATTTTCTTCATAGTAGATGGCATGGGGCTGTGTTTGGATTTGTGCTGGAAACAGTGTTGATAACACAGGGATGTTTTCTTTATTGCTGAGCAGTGCTTATACAGGGCCAAGACCTTTTCAGTTTCCCACGCTCTGCCAGTGGGTAGATACACAAGAACTGTGAGGGAACATAACAAGGACAGTGGATATCTATAGGATATTCCATGCCACAGCAGGCCATGCCCAGTACATAAAGCTGTGGGAGGAAGGAGGAAGGAGATGATGTTTGGAGTGACAGTGTTTGTCTTCCCAAATAACCATTACACACAACAGAGCCCTGCTTTCCTGGAGATGGCTGAACCCTTGCCCATGGGAAGTAGTGAAGCAATTCCTTGTTTGATTTGCTTGTGAGCTTGGCTTTTGCTTTGCCTATTGAACTGTCTTTATCTCAACCCACAAGTTTTCTGACTTCTACCCTTCTGATTCTCTCCCCCATCCCACCAGCGGAGTGAGCGAGAAGCTGTGTGGGGCTGAGTTGCCATTTGGGATTAAACCACAACACATACATGGAATGGGAACACAGCAGAGATTTTCACCACGTCTCCGCATATCTTATGAGCCTCTTTGCTCATTTAACTCCTCAGACGGTTGATTTGAACTCAAATTTATTCCTGTAAAGACCACAAATCAAGTCCTGTCATAACTAGAGAGCATGGTGTGTTATCATTATTGCTTACCTCTGAATGAACCTGAAAAGCAAGGTGATCAATACAGACATAATTGACAGTGTCACCAATTAGTTGTTCCTGAGTGATTGAGGGCCTCTTCAACTGGCAGCCTGTCAGTCTCAGAAATAGCAAGAGTCTCAGGAACAGCAATGTAATGTGGCAGACTTTGTGTGGGATGAAAACACCCCTTTGAGCAAATGTCAATTATTAACAGTAGGCTTTTCTTTTTCTTTTCTGTTTTGCTGCACATTTGGAACTGAACCATCACCAGATGGAGATGCCCTGAGCAGTCTGTACCTTTCTGTGTATGGCAAGGATCAACCAATCTTGGCTAAGCTCTGCTTCATATGCTTAAGCAGGTACTTAGAGTAAAGCATGAGATTAAGTCACATTGAATTCAAAATTAGTCAGATACTTAAAGGCTTAATTCAAAAATTACCCAAATAAAACTCATGCTTGCTCAGTTCTTAATCACACAAGTTGTATGGTAATCCCATCTGAACAGCATCTCAGATGGGATGCTAAAAAATTAACACAGTATATTACTTGTTTAAGGTTTTAAAATATTTTTAACACTTCTTAGAATAAGGGCTGGTGTTAGTAACCATGAAGGTTATTCCAGCTAACTGGAGTTAATTCCAGCACCAATCTCTGTGTCTTTATCAGTGGAACAATGAAATCAAGAACATAAGGGGCTTTTCAGGAATCACCGTAAGCCATGTTACCCTCTGTAAGTTTTTGAGTTGATTTTGCATTTAGCCTTTATCCCTCAATCCATCTGTTGAACTGAAATCATTTGTGGCCAAGGCGTACAAGAGAGAAGGTCACTTTTTCATAACATGAGTGTTTTAAAAAACCCTCAAGATTTTGTCATGTGGCTTCAGTTTAAATGTAGTTCCCAGCTAATTAGTCTGGTAAAGTATGTATATTTGCAAACAAAGAATAGCTATAATACTATCCCAGTGGAGATCAGCAGAGGAATTTGGGGAATGGAAAGGTTGATAATTGCAGTTCCTGTGCTATAGTTAGCTGGAACAGACAGACGCTGCCCTCAAGGAGACCTCTCTTGGTGCCAAGAGTGTTACACACAGGACAAAAGGCAGTAGATCCAATTGCAGGATGAAAGGGCAGATTCTGATATCCTACCTCATTTTATTCAGTCCATTCTCAGATAAAGTTATCGCGTGGCATTTCCTAAAGAAAGACTAGAAAATTCCCGGGATTCTTAAGCAGATGGAGACCCGGATATTTAATTTCTTTTCTGAGAGGGCTGTAATACTTTTTTTTTTTTTTTTTTTTTTTTTTTAATCTGTGTCTGACTTACTAATTACCAGTATCAGTTGGGTAATCCTGCCTGACTGCACAGGTATTCCCCATGTGTGCATGTAGGTGTTTTCGGCATCCTCAAGAACTATGCCTGCCTTTTTAACACTTGCCATTCCTCTGACTTGGAAGGTAAAAATAACCTTGTTTCTTTTTAAAAGCAAATTAACATCATTACCACCGCCAGCTCAATCCCACTGATAGACTGATAGCTACCACTTTGGCTTAGTTTGCATTGAGCTTTTACTTCATAACACAGATTTTACCAAGAATAGGTTGGCTTGTAAGTCCCAGATAATGAATGGTTGAATCAGATGGACTGATTTCAGATGGGTATAAGGGGCCCATCAGACTGAAGCTTTCGCAACATCAGAATTATTTTAGAAATTACTTCCAAAACTTGCAAATCCTGAGCCTCTTTTTTTGTTTTTCCCTCTGTGTGTGTGTTTTCTGGCTCTGCATTTAGAACCAGTGTGCTGCTGTTGGCTGCAGGCTGGTTGTCCAGAGGTGTCAGTTTACAGCTTACTTCGCTCTGAACTCAAAACTGATGCTTTGACACTGGTGCAAAATTGAAGATATATCTGTTCAAGGATGCAACAAATGAAGTATTCCAGCAGGCAGTCTTGGTGACAGAGGTAGAAAGAGAGAGAAATACTTATTGAACAGAGCCAGCAATAAGCCTTAAACATGGCTTAAACACTCCAGCCCCCATCACAGTCAATCTCACTTGGCTTTTGCTCTTGCAGTCTGAGTGTGCCTGAGCAAGATGTTTGTCTCAACCTTGTGCTTCTTTATCATCTGTTTTATTGGAATGCAAAGAAGAAGCATGTTGGACTTACTTCATACTGTCATTTCTATAGCAATGGAAGAGGGGTTCTCACTCCCTAGTGCAGCTGAAGCATCCCCACTGGTGCTGATGGCATGTGAGCTCACCATGAGCTCAGTGGCCTTGGGTGAGGCTCTGGATCCTGAATTTGCATTGCTGCAGCACTCACTCGAGCCTGTGTGCACCCCTCCAGCTCCCAGGCACAGTCTGCCTCCCCTCCTCTCCCTCCCTCCCTTTTTGCCCGGCTTTGGCTATGACCACAATAGGAAGTGACACTCTCCCGATGGCCACATCAAACCTCTTTAAGCACTGGAAGCTGAATGTTAGCCAAGAGGGCTCCCCTGGCTGACAGCCTTCACCCCCTTCTTTCACTAAGCCTTAAATAATGAATTCTTCTGGCAAAACAAAGAGGTTTAAGGATGTAAAGCATTCCTTATTTCCTCCTTCCTTAGAAAGCATTCAGTAGAAATTGATTTAATGATACAAATGTAAGGTTCTAGCTATCATTTGATACCTCTATAGACTTTATACATAAAGGGAGACCCAAAGGAAGGAAGCAATTGGAGCAGCTGTGTGTACATGCAGCGTCCCATTTGCCATTGCTGGTCAGCAAGCACTGCTGGATGGTGACACTTCACACAGCACCTCCTGTAAATCAAACTGGCAGGAGGGGGCACAGATATTTTGTGATATTTGTGTAGTTGCAGTTTCTGGTGACTTCTGCATGTGTGCAGTGAGCAAGAAGATGGTTGGGTTTCTGAAGCTGTGAAATGTTTACCAATGAGAGAGGTGAGCACGGGCTGACAGAGAAATGTAGTGATGTGAAAAGATGCCAAAAATGGACAAGACAACTCTTAACCCAAAAGCAGCATCACGTCTGAGCCCTGTTTGTGCTTGGTGTGCCAGAGGGGGAGAGGAAGAGAGGAGATGAGGCTCAGGCACAATGATCAGCCTGCCACGAGGAGCCGTACTGGGAGATCACAGACATGCCGGGAACTTCACTTCCTCTGGCATCAGCCCCTACTGTACAGCAGGAGACAGGGATGGTTTTGCTTCACAGCTCATCAAAGGCCAGCTTCTGTCCCGAGCAGACCAATGGGTCAGCTGGGGCACCATCCTGCCAGCAGGACCTGCAGCTCCAGCTGCTTTGAAGGAAAATGCACCTTCCTTAAAGAGACATTTGTCCTCCCTCCAGCCTGTGGATGACTTGAAAGTCCTGAAGCCTGAGAGCTGATGAACATTGTAATTTTAACTTGGCAGAGCTGCAGATAGTGTTCTGAATCACCTCAAAGCCGGAGTTTTGTTTAAAACTTGCCTGCACGATTTACCTCCCTAATGGCTGACAGGTCGCAGAAATCATCGGCTGCAGCAGTCGATCCCCGCTTTGTGTCTCTGGTGCCTCCAGCGCAGCCCGGCACAGGCTCCCCGCACTCACATCTGCTGTTCGTGAGGCAGGCAGAGGGCTGAGCACAGAGGGAGAGCAATGCCAGGCAGAGGAGTCACGCTTGCCTCCACTTCTATTACAGCCAAGAAGGATGAGAAACATGCTTCTTCCCCTCGGGCGGCCGGAGAAAAAAGAAACCACAGCGGAGCGCAGAGCGGTCCCAGCGCAGCATCTGTGAATGCTGCGCGCCGCCTCTAGTGGGCCGGCGCACCAGCACATGGAGACAGCCCTGTGAGGCGACTTTGCATCAGTTGTTCTGTGGTTTGCTTTCACATGAGAGGAATTAAATGCAAGCTGACACAAGATTAGAGCCAACAAAATTATGTTTTCAAAGGCAGAAAAAACCCCTCAAAGAAACAGAACATCTCAAAGATGCGTCCCTTCTCACACAGCTCCCATCTCCTTTAATTGCTGGTTCACAAGTACCTTAATTAGTCCTCAAACCACAGGAGGGCTTCTGTTCTTCGGCCTGAATCTGTAGCCAAGGGAAGGGGATTCAGCTCTTCACCTTTCCTTTCGGTGTCCAGTCACCTAATGCATAAGCACTTCTGTCCTACAGGTGTTTAGTTTTGAATGTACCTGTAGCACTGTGCCTGTGTAAGAGCTACTTCTTGTTGCAGTCAAATGGGTGCAGCTCTCAAATTCTTTATTAAATGTAACTTCACCTGCTGCTAGAGGGGTTAAATTGTAATATGCTTTAGTACAATCGATGGTGGAGAGAAGAAAGGGAGCCTGACTGGGCTCCTGCTTTTGTTTGGGATCTGCTCTCCAAAGCACATTCACACTGCACCCAAACAATGCCAGGCACCTCTGGAAGTTCTCCAAAGGCAGCCTCTGTCAGAGCTGCAATTCAACAAAAGCCACGATACACAGCATGCATGTCTCCTTGGCAAATAAATTCACAGTGTTTCAGCTTTTCCACAGACTAAACAAAAGTTTAATAATTGCTCCTACAAAGCAAAGAAAGAGGTGGGCCTGAGAGAGGGGTGGGTTGAGGTAATATTAAATAGTTACTCTTGGAAAGTTGAAATGGTGTTTGGACAGGCAAACAAAGCGACACGGTGATGCCAAGTGTCTGAAAGAAAACCTTTGGTCTTTAACATCAGTGCTCAGCGTCTGCCACGCTCCTGGGCTGCCTAACACAGGCTTTACATTTCAGCTGGGAGGCTTTTTAAACAGCAAAGTATTTGCAGATGGCTATATCCCAACCAGCGGAGTCCTGAGCTGCTCAGTGAACGGAGCTGTCGTGCGAGCCCTGTGCTGCGTGGGTAGGTGTGCAGCACCCGCCGTGCACAGGAACATGTGCTGCTGCTGCCACTTCTCTTTTCTACCTAATTAGAATTTTCTATCTATTAGACTGTTAGTCTCTTTCTTGGGACAATGAGCATCCTCTACTGCTTCAGAGGGGCTGACCTGCTCACCTGTAAGACAAATGCTGCAAGCAGCGAACTGCGGCGCATTTCAGTGCAGTTGCTGAGGCTGTGTCCTCTCTTTTGGATCAGACCATGCATTTCTGGAGGAATAAAGATGTTATGTTCAGAGCTGCTACCCTTATCCTTTGTGGTTGTAGTCCAAAAACTGGTTTGAAGGATGGTTTTCTTTCTCTGTTTTCTCTTTAAGATGCTGCCTACCTATGAATAGTTCTCTTCCATTGTCTCACTGAGAAAGAAACCTGGTTTCAGGGAGGCAGTCCAGGTAGATGAGGTGATGTGTTTTGGCTCCAAGACAGGAATTCAGGGTCTTAGCAGCTAGCTGAGTGCCTAAACCAGGCTGAAACACCCAGCTGAAGCTGGAGAGAACAGGATTGGGATTCTGCCTGGGAACACATGTATGCCCATCTCCTGCTGTTGCCAGAGTTGCCAAGTATTTAATCCTCTGTGGGCTGGGACTTGAAAAGGTTGTATTTGACCTCCTCTGAATGGGAAATGCTCCTGACAGGGCACAACGGAAACAAAATCAAGTTCAAAGAAACACAGGAATGTGGCTTGCTAGAGTTGGGATTAGACTGCATGGATTTATAAGGATGTAGCCCACTCTGCTATTTGATCATTACCATGTTGCAATGTGTGGTGAAAAACACCTGGCTGTGGTCACCTTTTCCTTCTGCAGCACTGGGGCACCTCCCAGCAGTACATAGGAAAAGAGATCTCAGACTTTTCAGCGTGGATCTATCAGGGTTTAAATGCAAATATTGATGTTTAAAACTTGACATTCCCTTGTATTTTGGAAAAGTCCACGTTTGTGTATTGTGCTTCAAGCCCCTTATGGTGCTGCAGTGCTCTGAGTGAGGTTAAACAAACAAACAAACAAACAAAACCCAGCCCAGCTTTAAAAGAGCCACAGCACTGAGCAGACCTTGTGTGCAGTGGGTGGCTCTGTCTTTTCTGTACAGCCAAATGTCACAGCTGCAGGTAAAAATATTTCTCTCTGTACCATACACAAAGAGACCGTGAGGAGTCATGACATCTCCTTGCTACTCTCTGTTCAGCAGCACTGGGAAGGGTAAACACCCTCAGTGTGCAGATGCCCCAACTCAGGCCATTGGGAGAGAGCTTCCCCTCAGAATATCATCTCCCGCCACAAAATCTCATTGTTAACTAATACCAGCTGGGATGTTTCCATTGGGAGGTAAATAAATAAGAGCCTTCCTCCCTTCCCCAGCTTGATGCAGGGAAACCACCCACGATGTGTTTGAGGGGAGAGAAAAGAAACAAGCTCCCTGATGTGCAAATCCAAAGAAATTGAAAAGGATTGATTCCTCCCTGTTGAGGTGTATCGCAAGTAAAGGCTTTGTCTCCCAGCTTTAGAAAAGGCAGTGTCTTTAGAGCAGGTCCACTTCCTTGTGCCAGAGGGGTTTCAGCAAAGAACGAGGGGGTGAAGGCAAAGCAGCCTAGTTGGGGCGTAGGAAGGAGCAGCCCATACTCCTTGTGGCAGAGGGTGAGGCAGGGGATGCTGATGTGGTTCAGGCAGGGCTGGGGAGCTGCCAGAGCCGCCTGCTCACACACCCAGGGAGTGCCATGGCCAGGAGGGCGAGGGTGAACACCCAGGGCTGCCGCAGCTCTATCTGCTGTGTGCAGTCTTGCCTTGGTGCTAACATGAGTTTATAGTCTGAACTGGCTCCAAAGCCCTGTTTAATATTAGCAGCCAGGTCCTGTGGGGCAGCACTGTGTGTGGCCCTGGAGAGACATGCCGACAGATGGTTCCTATCCCTGAGAGCCATGCAACAAAGAGGCAAAACATCCCACAGGAGGCACAAAAATCCTGTGTATCTCTAATCCTGTGTATTTCTAAGTAGGGAAACTGAGGCATGAAGCATCAGCCACTGTAAAAATAAAATAAATATGAAATAAATCCTCTGCCTCCACTGGCAAGGAGATAGGTGGTGCAGCCTTATGCAGGGGCAGGCTGTGGGGAAGCAGCAGAATTACCCCATGCCTGGGTCTTAGAGTCATAGGGTAGTTAAGGTTGGGGAAGACCGCTAAGATCATCTGCTCCAGCTGTTAACTCAGAACTGCCACATTCACCAGTAAACTGTGTCCCCAAGTGCCACGTCCATACATTTTTTGAACACTTCTGGGTATGGTGAGTCAACCACTTCCCTGGACAGCCTGTCCAATGCCTGATCACCCTTACAGTGAAGAGACTTTTCCTAATATCCAATCTAAACCTGTCCTGGAGCAATTCGAGGCCACTTGCTCTTGTGCCGTCTCTTGTTGCCTAGGAGAAGAGGCCAGCCCCCACCTGAGTAGTACAGCCTCCTTTCAGATCATTGAAGAGAGTGATAAGGTCTCCCCTGAACTTCCTTTTCCCCAGGCTGAACACCCCCAGCTCCCCTCAGCTCCTCACAAGGCTTGTGCTCCAGACCCTTCAGCAGTTCCATCACCCTTCTCTGGACACATTCCAGCACCTCAATGTCTTTCCTGTAGTGAGGGGCTGAGAACTGGACACAGGACCTGAGCTGTGTCCTCATCAGTACAGGGAAGTACAGGGGGACAATCACTGCTGTTAGTTTGTTCTTTTAATCTCGTTGTTCTTTCCAGTAAATTGTTCTTATCTCAGCCTGTGATCTCTGTCTGGTGTTGCCCACAAGAGGGGAGTAGGGAGGAGCAGCTCATGGTTTCCTTTTTAATGGGAGCACTAAATTGGGTGCACCACTCCTAAACTGTGACACAGGGGATTTATTCTACTCCCCATGTCAGTTTTCCAGCTCCGGGGGATGGATCAGTACTCCAGGGTTCCAAGCTCGCTGCAGGTGACTGGGCCCACTCTTGCTGCTCACTGCTGGGTCTGGCCAGCTTAGCTGCATCAGCTTGGGCATGCAGCATCTGGGAAGTGTTAAGTGTTTAATCCTCACACCTCGGTCCTAGACACGGCCTCGGTGGTTTCCCCGAGTCCACTGTGACCTCTTTGCTGGTGACGCTGGAGAGGCTGGGTCCCCACTGCACACAGGCTTGTGGCAGGGGAGACAAGGAACCCTTGAGAGCCTGCCCTGTGTAAGCCACAGAGGACAGTGTTCCCCACATTGCCCCCCACATTGTTGCTTCCTCATCAGTTTCGCTGGTAAGACTCTGAGAAAGGGTCAAGGCAGAAAGTGTAGCTGAGGACTTACCCTCTCCAATCAAAACCTCACAGTACTATGGACTCCTCCAGGGCTGAAGAAGCAACTGACATATGAGGTCTGCTGATGCACTCTGATGGATCCTTATTGGGAGGCAGGAAAAGTAGCAAAGCCCCTCCCAGAAAGAAGAACCAGCTGTCTGCTTGACTGAAAACAGGGAAGAAAAGTGATGGATGCTGCTGTTCCTCCTGAGGGAGGTACAGCCATGAAGAGATGCTAAAAGCGCTGGGAGAGCTGGGAGGTGAAGGTAGCAAGGCCAGGAGAGGGTGGCTGTACTGACACTCTCAGGGTGCTGCTCTGATGGACACCAGCTCCCTCTGCTACAGTGGGACTTCTTCCATTTCTGAAGTTGCCGTCATTAGTCACCAGTCTTGATGGCATCTCATCTCTTATACTGATTTCCTGCCCTAGTTGCTGATCCAGGCTATAATCACTTTGTTTTTTCCCAGGGCCAGGCAGCTGAGAGCTGAGGTGAAAGGAGGAAGAAGTATGATCCCCCAAGGAAAAGCATTTCTCAGTTAATGGAGTGTGAACCCAAATAGCAGGGAAGGGATGAGGAGCAGCAAGCCACCATATTCATTAAACCTCTGTGTACTCTGGAATATAATGAGGGCCACAGCCAACTTGGTCAGGAGCCACAATGTGGGGCAAAGAGGCAAGCCTGGCGCAGTGAGACAGTCAGAGGCATCAGGCTCACATGTCTGCCCTTTCTTGTGTACCTGTGCTCCTATTAATTTCTTTTCCACTTTAAGAAGAGGTGAGATAGGAGAAAATATGTCATAGAGACTTTTTTCAGGTGGGAATTGCAATGACATTCTACTTAGTTCTAAGTAGTGTTGCTGGGCTGAGGGATGAAATTCCGAAGCCACAAATCCACCGGCAGGCAGCTGAGTGTGTGGGAAGAGGTAGGCTGGCAAGCACCTCCTGCCCAGTGTCTGTCGAGTTCAGGGTGTCTTTTGTGGCTTTTCTGTCAGGGGTTTGACAGCCACACTTATCACATGCTGGGGCCCAAAAGAAAAATGTGCCACTCATTTTATGGTCATGAGTAGCCTCTTGATCCAGCACTACACTCAGATATTGTGCATATACACAATACGTACGCATACAAATATTGTGCCCCTCTCCTAACAGCAGTAACTGGTGTCTTAGTCTTTTTGGAGATAAAGTAAATCATGAGATTAATTTCCTCTCCTTTTTTTTTTTTTTTTTTTTTTTTTTTTTTTTTTTTGGATACTCTTGCCAGCAGTAAAGTATATTAAATACATTGTAAGCAAAAGCCCTCATGCTACCCGAGAAAATATATTCTTTCGGGGAGACACCATGCCAGCAGGTTTCCAGCATGTGTCTTTATTGCTGGCTGGTTTTCGTAGGCATAAAGATAGGTCATGGCCACTGGCAAATCACTTGAGCTCCATGGAAAACCTTTTTTCATATAAACAGCATTTTCAGACAGGCAGGATGAACTTACCATCCTTCTTGAAAGGTGGAAGGCTCTGGGTGTTGAACCTGGGGCATTGCTGGGGCAGCAGCAGGATCCCAGAGCACCCCGTTCAACCTGGGACTCCCCACCCCGAGCTCCTGTCCAGGCCAGGGCACCCTGGGGCCAGCCTGGAAACCTGCTGACCCCTTTGGTGTAAAGACACGTTCTGGGGTTTTCCCAGCCTGTGTTAGTGTAAAACCCTGTCAAGCACCACCACCAGTGTCAGAGGGAACTGCCTTGGGGCGGGCAGGGTCTGGGGAGCAGGGTGTATCCAGCACCCTTGGAAGATCTGTTCTGTCAAGCTCCGACCCATAAAAACCAAAGCTCCTCAAATGAATAAGCTTTGGCAATGCAGTGGCTCTACTCAGAGCTGGAATAGAGTGATGTCACTGATGGGATTTCAAGTGCACACCCCGAGGTTTCATCCACTGAGGAACCTCCCTGCTCCCACCTCCTACCTGGCCTTTGTAGTTCTCCCATGGCTTTCACAGCCTTTCTGGGATGTGGGGACTGCCTGTGGACTTCTGCCACGCCCGGGGTGGGAGAGCCGTGGTGCTGCTCACAACTTAAAGATATCAGGTCATTCTGAAAGACCAAGGTGGGCAACAGGGAATTATGAGGACCCCAGAGGCAAAACTAACATCTCTGCTGGGTGGGATTGAAGCAGGGGTGAAAGGAGGGTGCTGCCAAGATAAACCCTGCTTCCTGGAAGCCCAAGAGCTGTGTGGTACATACATGCTGTCACATGGACAGCTGTCAGATTTCAAGAGGCATTGGCAACCCTAAAGAACACAGAGTAAACCCTTCCCATGCCTCTGTTCTGGATCTTGTGGGAATATCACCAGAGGGAGAAATAATACATCAGTCAACTGACAGCTCCCACCAAAAAAAAAAAAAAAAAAAAAAAAAAAAAAAAAAAAAAAAAAAAAAATTTGATTTTCCAGTAAAAAGTGTATTTCTGTGGCTTCTTCCCCATCTGCAAAGCAGACAAGACAAATATGGCCTAGTTTTCACAGGTGCTGGGCACCCATGAATCCCACTAGCTTTAGCAGGTGGTGCAGATGCTTGGTTCCTCTGGAAGACAGAAACCAGGTCATAAATCTCCCTGCCTCTACCAGTGTCATCTTCAAGCTTTTTATTTAAAAACTCTGCCTTCTATTGTTTCTGGGATCTGGAAATTAATTGTTGTTGATACCGTTTAAGGTTCTGTTGCTCAGATGCTTTTGTCCTTCAGGTGAGTGTTATGATCAGAAATCTGGAACAGACTGTATCCCTGCTGCCTTAAGGGAAAAAATTAATCTGTTTTTGAAATTCATTTTGCAAGAGTTGTGAGCCTCGTTGAGCTCTGCGCTGCTGCAGCTCCCCTTTGGTGGTGAGCGGTATTTCAGCTGAGTTGGCTGTGTGACTGTATCAGATCCACATCGCTACTGCTGCTCAAACAGGTCCTGTGAATAAATGTGGAGAGGGGAGAGGGCAAGTGAGACGAGATATATTTTCACTTTTGAACCTGGATGGAAATTTTCCCAACGTTTTGCATCCGTAGTAATATCTTTCTTTTTCTCTCTTATTCCTCTTTTTTATTCCCTGTATGTGTGTGTGTGTGTATTCTACAGCAATTTCTGCATTGCTTTGCTCCTTCATCTTTGCCTGTCAACACCTCCCAGACAGAAGACTTTCCCCTGACTTCTTTCTTCCCACAGCTGAGCAACCATGAGTAACCACGGCCATGCCTTGTGCACCGTTCCCTGAGCCGTGTGTGGTCTGTTTGGTATGTAGCCCTTACAGCCTCCTGCATTTGCTCAAAAGCAGCTGGTGAGCAAAGAGCACAACAGCACACACTGGGCTGCCGGGGCTGTACCTCTGTTTCTTGCCTGCTCTTCTGTGTATCGTGACAGGATTTCTTATTTGCATGTTCTCTACTTCCAGGTGTGCCACGTGTGCACAGACACACACGCTCAAATGAAAGATAGTCATGTTTAATGCCTTTTCTGCATCTTGATCTGAAATTCAGAAAACAAAAATCTCAAGAGTAAATGCTCTCCCAGTGTATATTGCGACTTGTCCAGATACAGTTTTCTTCACCAGCTTTTCCCTGTAATTCCCAGTAATTTTGTTCTGCCATCTTATATCACTACTGCACTGCTCTGTGCCCTTGTAAAAGGGCATCACATTAAGGATGGAGATGTTATTCATTAATAACTAATATTTTTTGACATTGGTAACATCTGCAACATGGCAGTTGGCTTTGATACTGAGAAGAAAGAAGAGAATTTCCCTATAACCTTTGTAGCCTGCTTCCCTTTCTGGAAAACAGAAAAAAAATTATCAAGGTTTCTTCTTCATAGTCAAAGTTTGAACACACAAATGTTGGATGGCCCAGATTAACAGAGGATGCATTATCACTTTCAGCACCTTCCGCATATCACACTAAACCATATGGACTTGTGTGGCAATCTGATAAACACAATCACACTCTTCTACTCCCTCTGTTAAAGTGCAGCCCTACCTGTGCTCACATGGTGGACATTGCTTAGACCATGGATGTCTCTGTCCATCAGGCACGGGCTGTCACAAAGAGCAAGGGCAAAAGTGGAACTGATGCTACACAGCTCCATTAGTATTTGTCTGACATTAAGGCTGTTGAAGAAAAATGCCTAGATTTGAGCAACAGCTTTAGGTGTCATCTATTCATGTAAATTTTCTAAAACACTTACAGAAAAGCAATTATCTTACTCCATGGTTTATAGGTAAGAGTACATAACTCCCAAGAGAGAATACTGGCAATTTTGAAAGCTACGTATTAGTAAGTTTACATGGGAAGTGTATGAGGGCGGATTACAAGATATGTTTATCTGTCGTTGCAGAAAGCTGGCCTTTGTGGTACACCAAGCCCCTTCCTTACACTCCTAGTAATCTTCAAGAGAATTACCTTGTAGCCAGTAAATGTCCCCGCAGCTTGTGAATCATGGAGCAGCAGAATGTGATAGCTGCCCATCTGTGTAGCCAGTGGGTGGGTTGCTCGTCTGGGACCTTGGCTGTAAGGCTCTAGGTTGTGTTTTCTTGTTAGTCTTTACTGCAAATGAAGTAACCATACACACAAAAATCATTAAAAAATACTTCTAAAGCAGACTACTTTTTTTCCCCTTCATAACTAAAGGGACTGAAAATGAGCAAAATGCAATCCTTGGTTAGGGATACAGCTCAAATCAAATCAACCAAGTTGTGAATTGGCAGCAGTATGAAATGAAGTCAACAGCCGCTCAAATCCTCAAATAAGCACATACAAGAATTGAGTAATGAAGCCACACAACATATGGTGACTTTTATCAAACAATAAGCACTGCTCCTCCTTGCTTCAGTTACACTTGTCACTTGCCCACACATACTTTCTTTCTCTTTGTCTTCCTTAAAAATTTTTGGGGGTCTTTTCCTTGGAAGTAGCTGAAGAAGGTAACTTTGTTCATTTTAAGTCAGCTAGCATCACCTGATGATGGTGGATATATTTGGTGTGAAACAAGCTGAGGAAATACTAAAAGTTTGAAAACTAAGAGTGGTTTGAGTTGCTTCTTGTTATTATATGCAATATGATAGTTCTATTA
This sequence comes from Hirundo rustica, assembly GCF_015227805.2. Lineage (NCBI taxonomy): Eukaryota > Metazoa > Chordata > Aves > Passeriformes > Hirundinidae > Hirundo > Hirundo rustica. Next base: position 44,269,684 of record NC_053455.1, on the reverse strand, counting down.
GATAAGCCTATTTCACAAGATGGAGTATCAGAGTTGTTTGGAGAAGCAGGAGAAGAAACTAAGGGAAAAATCTCTGTCTCCTCTTCTTGAGAGCTTGGAGAAGGTCATGACCACAACTGGCTGACACAACTTCTGCCTTGGCCTAGCTGCAACCCCTGAGCTGTTCTGGTGCACCCAGGGCTGTGTGGGCTGGCTTAAGCAGTGAAGGAGAAACAGCACAAGTCAAGTTGATACCCACAAAAAAAAAATCCCTCCAGGAAAAGAGGGCTGAAGCCCTGAAAACCTAATTGGCATATGTGCTGTAGTTTGACTTGAGATGTTTGGTGTGGGGATATAATAAGACATTTCATATTTATTAAGATACAGAAAGTAGATATGTTTCTAGAAGCAAAGATGTGCTGGGTGAATACAACATTCATACAATATGTCCTCAGTTAAACTCAAATTCTTATTGGCCTAACAGCAGCTTGCTACGATAATACCTGCTTCCCTGCTCAAAATTATGTTAGCCATCTATACATGTTTCTTTTCTCATTCAGATGATCAGAACTGCCCTCTGACAGAGAGCTTGAGTTCAAGGATTTAAGATTTCTCGGGAAATTCAGAAACATGGAATTTTAGTCGCTATATATCCACTGTTGTACTACTTGTGTAGTTTGTAGGCTCTGGCTGTCACAATGAAGAACAGTCTTGCAGAGGCCCTCAGCAGTCCTGGTGCCACAGAGGTTTCTTACTCCTTCCAATTTGCATGTCCTATTTGCTCAACGTGACATATTTATTACTAGCTTCAGTCTTGCATGGTCGACCTACCTTTACAGACTGTGCAGTGCAAAGCAGGAGAGAAAACTTAATGAAGGCAAGTCAGATGGCACAAGATATTCCTCCAGGCTTTTTCTGGGCTGAGGGAGAGACATTGAGCGCAATTTCCTTTCCTGTGCAGATAGGCTAAGACCCCACCTGCCACTACTGCTTGCTGAGCAGACGGGCTGACATCACTTTACCAAGAGGCTGCTGCTATTTACACTAGGAGAGGCTTACTTACATTCTGAGACTTTGCTGGCTACAAGTGCTTCATTCCGTGGCAGGATAAGGGAATGAAATTCAGATGAGAAGACAACTCACGGAAACTTTGTGGGAAAGTAGCATTGCTACATTGAGTTAAGCCAGGATTGGCACCAATCCTGGCTCTTGCTGTTACTTCACAACGCTGTCAGTGAGCTCAGGGCTCTGGATTGCTTGCGATGACCATGTGTTAACATGCAGAGAGCGTTTCACCACTGTGTTTGCTGTTAATTAGCTGTAGTGAAGCTTCAGTGCTGCAGAGAAGCCAGGACTAAGTGGCAGCAGACTCTTCAGCCTGTAGGCACATCCCAAGGCAGTTGCCACCCACTTCGAGGCTGCTCCCTCCCAGGCTGCTAATTCTGTTTAGTGAGGTGACCCTGGCAGTTCTCTCCACTGTCCAAAGAGTTCAAGAGAACTGACACAGAGCTGCAGTTTGCTCCCTAGTTGCACTAATTAGAATTTTCCTTTCAAGGAAATTCTTCTTCCTGTTGTATGATTCCAAGGGTTTGATTCCCTTCCAACAGGTACAAGATTCCTCAACAGGTATATTGGCAGTTATTTGGTATACCAGGGAGGTGGAGCTTCGGGGTAGAAAGGGAAGCATCTTCCCAAGAAAGTCTGCAGCAGCAATATAACGGAGAAAATGTTCCTTTTTTATACCTCACTTGGGAAACAATTGCTCTCGTGGCAAATAGTCACTGTAGAACTCAGCTCTGACTGTGAGGAAGACCCACTGTGGTGGCTTCCCTCTGCAGGTGCTGCTGCTGTGCCTGTGGTGGGCAAGAAAAGAGCTGGAGCATTGGTCTGCCAGCGGTTTCCTTGAGCAAAATCACCTTTTTGATTTTCCTGCAGCCTTCCTGTGTGACCCTGGCAGCTTGCTTGGCCCCTGAGTGCTACCCAGCTACCAACAGGTAAGGCCCTGATGTGATGTGAGCAGCACTGCCACCAGATGAATGCCCATGAGGCCAAGGAATTCTTTCACCAAAAAGAGGGTTTTTCTTTCTGTTCTGCAGAAAATCAATGAGAAGATATCTCAGAAGAAAATTCAGTTTCCATGAAATTCTTGGGACAAAATATTGCCATTTTGGAGCCCGCTAGGATCTGCTCAGGGTCTGGGTTCTTACACTGATGAAAAGTGGCTCAGGAAAAAGCAGAACACTTTTCATCTCTGTCAGCCCAGCACAAACTGTTCTTTGTTTCTCTCCCTCTGCTCTTTCCCTGCTGCACACGTGTCCTGTTCTTGAGCTGCAAAGGAAAAACTAGTTTTGTTTTCTTGCTTTAATTGTGCTTTCCGAGTGTCTGTGTATAGCCGAAGGGCAACGTGCACCTGCTTGTACAAACTTCAAATAGACCCATTTGCTCTCATTGTTTAAGCAAGAGATTCAAGGGATGTCAAATGTGGGCATCTGTTTCTCAAAGGAAATAGTGGTGTCAGCTTGTCATAATTCACTCCTGCTCCTGCATCCTGTGTAGCGAAGCGGCAACCCACGCACAGCTGGAATCCTTGCCAACAAAAGAGCATCAGCAGGTAGGTGAAATCCACACAGTGCCTCGTTTAGGTCTTTGAGCTTGGACTCTTAACACGATTCCGGTGTTGTGTGACCTTTTGCTAGGTTGCCAGACAGAGGTGAATTTTTCTTTTGTATGAAAACAAACAAAAGAATCACCTGACTTCAATGGATTCACTGTCAAAAGGCTTTCCATGTGTGCAGTATGCTGTTTGTTATTTGTTTTTGTCTTCTGTTCCCAAGGGGTTAATTAAGACAAGTATCCTTCCTGGGCTGTATTTTTACTGCAGAGAGACTGAAAACACAGATTTGTTTTTATCTATGACAGTGTAGTTATATGTCCTGAATTGCCGCTGGCAGAGCCAGAAGCAGCTCAGGAGAGCAGCCAATATATCTCCCTCCTGATGCAAAGTTCCTCCTCGAAGGGCAGCCCTTGTGTTTTAATCAATATGATATATAGGAACTTCGATTACTTCCCTTGCTACTGCCTGTTATTCACAAATCCTAGAGTTATTTGGAAACCGTGAAGATTTTGACTTTGTAATTTGGCAATCCAATGAAGTCTGATTCTAGTTGCAGTTAATGCATATGAAGACTCACACATTCATATTTGTTTCACTGTTTGGCCTTTAAATGCTGGAAAGGCTGTGCTGCTCTGCCACAACAGGTCTGCTGGTAAATGAAGGATTATATCCTTTGAGTTTTATCTCATACCATGAAGTTCAATATTTCCTGATTCCATAGAAACCTATATGTTGTCTTGCAGCTTTTAGAGATGCTGGTGAGCATCTAAATACCCCTGCCTCAAGGCCCTGGTTAGCACAAGGGCTTGTGCAATCTGTTGTATTCACTTAGAGCTTTTTTCTTTAAAGAAACAAAGCTAACAACAGCAAAAACAAGAAGCAGACATAGAAAGGAGAAATAAAAAAAAAAAAAAAAAAAAAAAAAAAAAAAAAATCCAGAAGGGTTGGTGGGTCTCAAAGAGGTGGGAGAAGATGAACCTATTGCTGTAGTCCAGAATACCAGAATTCTTAGTGGGCTTTGGCTCGAGTGCTATATGTAGGGCAAACTGTTTGGCCTCTGCTCCAGTGAGGAAAGAAGGATTTGTCTCAAGGCTAATTTGGCTGCCCTGATTTGCAACCCAAGTACAGATTCTGTGGCAGCAAACCCAGACTACGAGGACCCTTCAGGTGATGCCAAATGGAAGATCATGGAAGAAACCAGAGTCATACCCGCTGCCACTCAGCTCCAGCTCTGGAGATCATCCCGTGGGATGCCATGAAGTGTTAGGCTTTTACAGTCCTACTTGCCAATGGCCTCTTCCTTGCTGGGTCAAGAGAGATTTTTTTATGTCAGGTGAAGGGGCTGTATCAGGACTAGGCATAGGAATGTTTCTTTAAAAAGAGCAAAGTCAGGCTGCCATCAAAGGGAGCCCAGTCCATACTGAAATCTTAAAAAGACCCAGCAGAAAGACAATGTCAGTGTAAGGATTTCTGCAGTTCTATATCCAACCTATGAAGACCATCGGCCCTACTTTCTGGCTCAGTCAGCAACATGGAAGATAAGGGTGTTATATCTCCATTGAAAAGATTAATGTCAAGCATGGGGATTAGTTCTCTACAGCACAAGAGATTAAGTTTGGATTTTGCAAGCTTTCCCATTATCAGCTTTCTCCCCACACAGTCCCTACAGGCCTGTACCACCCTCCCTGGACAACACTGAAGTTTGGGGAGTGTCTCTCATTCAGCTGTATTTCCTTTTGCTCCAACTCCACATTAAAGAAACCATTGCAGTGATACTGTCCTTCACTGTGCAGATTTACTGGGCCTCTCCCACACCCCTTCAAGGATAAAACCTATGTCCTGAATTAGAAAGGGGAAAGGAGAAAGTTTTCTCCTTCCAGGTGGAGGGTTAAGGCCATGAGTCCTGTCGACAATCCAGCTGTGCCAGTCGGAGGTGGTACCTCCTCCTCTGGCTACAGCCACCACTGTTCATCAGCTCACCTGGCAAACTGGTTTGTGTGAGAGCTCCTGGTCCTGTTCCAGGAAAAACCAACCAGATTAACTCATGGCAACCTCTTATATTTTTATATTAATCCAGGTCATTTTGCTTGAAATGGATTAAGGGGTGCTCTGACTGGGATGTCAGGGCAGAAATCAATTTTTCACCCTTCTGAACGATCTGAAGAAAAGGCTTCTCCTGTATTCAGACATCTGCACTACCAAGAGCCAGGAGCAAGTCACAGGTGTATGCCAGATGGAGAGCCAAGGGGATGTGACAGGAAGGATGTGCTGACAGCTTCAAAATGTAAAGTGCCTATGGCCTGACTTCACCCAGGAGTGTATGCTCCAGCAGCTGCAGCTGTTCCAGATAAGCCGGGGTTCAGGAGGTTCCTCCATTCTTCTGCTGTTATGAAGATTTCCAGCAGTGCTTTTTGTCTCACTGGTTAAATAGCCCCCACTTAAGGCAAGGCTGGGGCCAAACCTGCCCCTTGCTGGCCAGGGTGCAGGGTGCAAAGCCCATGGTGCTGTTATCTCCTATCATCTCAGTATCATTCTTAGCTTGGCTCTGTTCTTTGTTCTGGGTCTGTGTTCCACTGGCTGAGGAAAGTGCACAGAGGAATATTTCTTCCTGTTTTTGTTAAATACTTGAACTTCTTGAGGCAGAGACCCTGAATAGGAGGAGCTCTACCTGTTGGCAAAGCTGTACTTGAAGGAAAATCAGGGCTTTGTTCATGAATCTTTGAGTTGCTTTGATTGTGTAGTAAGGCTTCATATCATAATGGGATCAAATACGCTTTACAGACAGTAAAACCAGAGTCACAGAAGAGAAACAGATGTCTTACTTTTCACAGGAACACATGCCAAGGCAGAGAATATGAATCTCAGTGTAGAAAAGGTCAGACTCCCAAAATAATAAACCAATTTAATTATCTTTTCATTAATTATGTATTTCTGTGCAAACATGGGAACAGTTTTACTCTCCCTTAAATTAACATCTTGGCAAAGGGACGCGTTTCATGGTGCAAGGTGGGTGGCTAGCTCTGATTTGGTGCCTCTGTTTCATCTGCCTAAGAAGCAGCAAGGGAAGAGCACAGCAGCTGTTCGGCTGCCATCAGGAGGCACCACCATTCCAGGACCCTCCTGCCCACCCTTACCCTCTTAGGCAAAATCCTCTGACTTATCCTCTGAAAACTGAAGGAAGGGGAAGGAGGAGACTTTGTATCTTTATTTATCATGCTGGCTTTAAAACACAGTGTTTTTTTAGTCTTTGAATTTATTATATTGTTATTTCCCATAGCAACCCTACATCAAAGCCCAGCACTTAGGCTGATGCCAGGCAGGGACATTAGCATGACTGACCTGTGTCTCCTTTCAAATTACATCATTCTCTTTGCATACTTAGTCTGCAGGACCCCACAGATTTGTAACATGACCTGGAGCTGCACTGACACCATACAGTTTATGCTCTGTCCCCATTGAGTTGATGATGTAGCAATAAAATCTGACAGCAAAGAAAAATGCATCCCAAATTGAATAATCAAGGAAGTGTCAAAGGAAAGGCTCTATTTTATTATGACCTATAAAATAGTAGAAAAAGGCCCCATGCATTTTTCCCAGTTTTTATTATATTCCTTAATGGTTGTGTTGAGGTAAATGTTTGTGTGTATAATGATAGATTAAAAGTTATTGTGTCCATACAAATGGTCCCTCACAATATATTTTAAAAAAAAAGAGTAATAGATTATGTATGAAAATGCAAATATTTCTCTATTTTTCTTGTCAGTTTTTATTTTGCACCTTGTGGAAGCTTCATTTAATCTGTAGGAATACCTAATTTCCCCTGGGTTCTTAGCCTTGTCCTTCATGCCTCTAACACCAGATTGGCAACCCAGTCACAAATAGTTAAAGGCAGTATCATGGGGCGAATATAATCATGGCCAGTAACTGGGCAACTGCCCGCTTAATCTGATTACTGGCCTGTGACGCACTGTAGCCCGTTAACCTTGTTTTGACCAGCTTCCTGACACTTGTGGCACAAATGAAGTGTGACGTGATTAAATGAGACTGATCAGTTTTGCTCGCCATGACAATGCCCGGCAGCTGCTGTGCTGAGGATTTACAAAGCAGTGAAAGCTTTGAAGTCCCATGATTTAGCTGTTATGATTGCTCTCCTCTGGCTGGGGGGATGTCCTCTCCAAACACATGCAGTTCAGTGAGGACACGGAGACTTTTCCATGATGGTTCCCTGTAGATCTCTGCAGGGCCCAGCACATCTGCAGAGCAGGAGTGGGTTTGGTACGTACCTGACACAACAGGCAGGTGATGAATTCAGCAGAGGAGAGAAAAGTGGGACAGTGCAATGGAAGAGAGACAAAAAGCAAACACAGCTCTAGGAATATATTTGGTATTCAAACTATATTTTAACATGTTTTTGGGGTAGTTTTTGGCCAGATAGTTTAAAACTGAAAATATTAGTCACGTATTAATCCAAGTACTTTGTGTTAGGTTGTTTTCTAATGGCTTGAGCTACATTTAGGGGCTAGGCTTTCTGCTCTGAAAGGATTGTTTCCCTTACTTGAAGCCTTGCATATTTTAAGGCCAAAACGACTTACAGTCCTGATCCTCTGCATAATGTTTTGGACTGTCTCCCCTGGGCACTGGAGGGCAGTGCCTTTGCTGAAGAGCACACTGGGTTGCCTGCTGTTGGTGCTGTTGATGCAGCGTTCTGAGCAGCTACAGATGCTACATGTCCAGTAAGTTAATGTGCTGATGTGCCCTTCATATAGTAAAAAATAAAAATCTCAGCTAACCTTGCAAGCTCTCTTCTTTACTGGAAAAGGCTGATAGGGAAAAAGGAAGGAAATACAAAGAGAAGCATTAAGTTGAAAAGAAAATAATTACCATGGATGAGATATGAAATCAAGGAAAGTATTTCACTCCTTGCCATGACTATTTTTGCTAATCCATGTGCATGCAGGCACCGGACATCATGGGAGATGACTAAACACACATGGGAGAGCTTGATGCTGGCAGGCCTGGGGAAGTGCTATCTAGGAAGACAGAAACTCACTCTTCAACTTTGGTAATTTTGTGAAAGATTTCGGGGCTAAACACTCACATGTTCAGGATTACCTAGCAGAAAATTATATGACTGTCAGCAAACTGAATGGTTTTGAGTGAAGATAAACAAGGCATGTAAGCTGAGTAAGAGACTACTGTTAACTTATCACTTGTCTGACCTTAACTGCTCTCTAATTACAGTGTCTAGGTCCTGGGTGCCTTAGATAAATGCCTGTAATAATATAATGCCTGTTAGAGGAGGACTGGCAGTGCTTTGTATGTAGACACATCAGGTGGAAAAGGAGACTAAGGGCATTAAGTCCTCTGAGACAAAGTGCAGGCAGGTCTGGTGCCTGCTGCCAGCTTTTCCTTCCTGCCCACTGCCCGGGATGACACTGCCCTGGGTCACAGCAGGACCTTGGCAGGGGGGGAACCCCAACCCTTGCTTCCCCTCCTTGCACCCTTCCCCTCTCCCAGGGAATGCTGCCTCAGAAGATAAAGCCTCAGATGGCCAGGCATGGACAGGGGCACCTCATTGCTCCCATGACACATTGCTAGTGGGCTCTGGAAGTGCAGGGAGCAGGCAGCAGGCCACCAGGGTGTTTTGCTTGGCAGCAGGCACCCCATATTATGGCACTCTTAATGTATGAGCACAGTACCGCCTGCAGCTGACGTGTGCCAGGGAGCAGTGCACTGCCAGCCGCAGCATGGATGGGGTGGCCTGGGAGACCAGGATGGAGCCTCTAATCTGTGAAATCCAGTCCAATCTGAAGGTCCCCTGGTGGGGCACGAAGCCCTGGCAAGCTAACACCAGGCGCCACTCTAAGCTTCTCTTCTGGACAGGCTGCAGGGGAAGAAACCCTGACAGGTACTTAGCCCAGGCTAGAAAAACTAGAGCCTGAGGGCTTCCCAGAGCCTGCGTCCTGCGGTCCCTTTCATTCCCTCGGGAAGGACTGGTCTCTGCCACGCTGGTAGGCTTTGGCCACCTGACACCTCACGCTGAACACTGCCTGAGTGCAGCAGGAAGGCGGATGTCTGCCTCCCCAAAAACAGGGAGGTTGTCTCATCACCTAAGGCAAGAAGCCAGATGCTGTACCACACTTGCAAGAACATTTTGATGACAGCCTTGGACAGGTCACAGTCACTGGTGGTGTCTTCCTTGTGCTGAGTACAGGGGCAGCGCCTTGGGAAACTCATCCAAACAAGTAAAGAGTAGCAGAGAAACAACTGCAATGAAATGCTGTTGGCTCCCAAATGGGAACATGGAAGGAAAAGGATATCCTCTTGGTCAGCTCATACAACTCATACTGGAAATGGATGCCAGCATACCAGTACTCTGCCAAGGCAAAAACTTTCTGGGCTAGGTTAACAGTGTGAAATTAATTTTTCCATTTCTGGTGTAAGTCCCCATTCTGTCTTCTGAATGCAGGTTAAATTCAAAAATTTATTGTCTGTTTTTAATATCCTTCCCCATTTTTTTTCCCAGGTGCCTGCTCTTGCATTTCTCAGATGTTTCCTGTAGGAATAGTCCCCAGTGGTTCCCTACAATGACACTCATGAAGATACACTGTTAAACAGGAATCACAGAGGCCATGAAGAATTCCCCGATATCACTGCCAAAAAGGAGCTGGAGGAGGCAAGAGTTAAGGGCAAAACATTTGTTTCCATCCTACATGCTGCAAGAAAGAAATTTTTAAATGTCATTTTGCAATCTTTTGAGAGTATCTCTTTCCTGAAAGGATTTCTTGGAAGCTCTTAAGTGCCTTTGCTAAGTCTTTGGTTTGCATTTAGGCCATACATCTCTGACATGGATGATCTGTGAACTCTATCTCCTGCTTCAGAGCAATAGAGCAGACTCTAAACACTGGTTTAACTCTTTATCTTTTATTTGGGACAGGATTGATGCAAGATCTGCAATATATGCCAGACAGAAGTTGTCTTGACCTAAAGATGTTAGATTGCCTGATGTTAATAGCTGTTTCTTAGCATTCCCTTTGCTTGGCTTCCTGTTTACTTAGCATTTGCTTTAAAGCATCTTAATAGACCTGATTGGTATCAATTCTTTAACTCCTTCTTCCTCTGTACAGAACAGAAAAAAATTGCGTCCTCCAGCCTTAGTGATGAAGACAGGAAATTTGCCATGAGAGGCTCATGCCATCGCTATGATCCGTCTCAGTCTTGAAGAAATATTTATGCTACTTGTGTTACTCTTTTAGAGACTCCAACTCTACTTGCCATAGGATTCTCCTGATCATTTTTTCTTTATTTATCCATTTTCTATGCTTTACAATCTTCACCTACTGGATAGAACAAAAACATATACTTACGTGTTTCCAAGCTGCAGCTTCCTTTTTTTCCCCATGGAGAAATTAGAGTATGGACAGCTAGCTTTTAAATGGCATCTCTCAGCTTGTTTCAGTCCACCTTAATCTCTCTTGCTAAATCTCAGTGTGAGTCACAATCTAGGCATTAAGAAGGTCAAACCTGGAAGTAATTGATTGGCTAAAAATAAAGTTTTGAAAAGAGGGTTAATAAAGACAAATCCCACTTTCATGCCATCCCGGTTAATTCAGACACCAGCACTTAAAACAGCTCTGCTCTGGCCTGACTTCTGCTAAGGTTTGCAAGCTCAGGTAAGCACCCCCTGTATATAATCACTAAATTTTTACAAGCTAACCCAAAGGAATGCCTATACATTGTTCTAGTCAACCTTAAAGGGTTTCTAACAATACATTGAATAAATCAACACTCAGCTGCTACCAAATAAATGAATCACCCCACTGGCCATCTAAGTGCAGGACAAGGCCATGCTACAAATTTGTGCAACATCTCATTCAAAACTGTAAGTGTAACACAAAGATTGATACAGATATTTCATGAGCATTAGCACCAGCTTCTGAGAAAGGAACTTATTTGACTTTGGCTCATTTTGTTTTCAGATCCAGATTTGTACTAGTTTCATCCAAAATTTCAAGCCAGTGAAAAATTTATTTTGTTTTCAGTTTAAATCTGATGCACACCTATGAGACACTTGGGTCAGCAGAGATGATTCAGATTCACCTGGGGTCCAGGCAAGGATGTTCTCAGATATCTGAGTATGTGCTGCTGTGTGGGGGAACCCAAAGCTTCTCCCCTAAAATTTCTTCCCTTTCTGCACACCCTCTCTTGTTATGCAGCCGCATGAGGAGAAACAGGGATCACTCCTGTATTCTGCTCTACCCTCTCCTACAGTTCCTGTTAGACTGGTACCTTTCTTCCAGACTTTTGTGCTGAGGTTTGATGGTAAGCCTACATGATAGAAACAGCTTCCCTGACAGTGATTCTGTGGTATTTCCCTGTATCCATGAAGTCTGTCCTTGTCTCTTGACAGTCCTTTACCAGATATCTTGCCATTCCCCTGTGTAACGTGAGCTTCATGTTACCATGTGTGGATGCATGGCTTTGCACAGTGCTCTCTTAATTCTGGCTGGAGTATCAGAAAAGATGGCTTCTCTCCTCATCTGTGAGGCTGGAAAGCATATTTCATAAATGTAACTATCCTTTACTGTATCTCAAACCTGCTCTTTTTGTTGGGCAGAGAAAGAGAGGAGAGGGATTTTTGCTGGGGGAGTCCTGTTGGCCAATGCTGTGCCGCTGGAAATTTCTGGCTGGAGAGATTCAGATGAGACCGGAGTTGCTGGGGCTCAAATTCCTGTTCTGATTTGTGGCAAAGTCATTCATTTTGGTCTTGGCTCTACTGATGTTGCAAGCAGCTTTTTGGACCTGAAAAGTCTTTTGTGTTTCTGGCAGGTGAAACAAATACCAGTGGATGCATAAGAGAGGTCACTTTGGATTTCCATACAGACAGGTTTTCTTTTTTTTTTTTTTGTTTTTCTTTCTTTAATGAGATTTTAGGAGAGGGTGAGGGAAGGTGAGCGATAGAGCATTATGATAGAGCTTGTAATTGCTTTTACAGCTTTCTACCCCACCTGTACTAACAAGAGTGTGATGGAAGAGAGGCAAGGGGCTGACCGCTCTCCACAGAGTTGTGAGGAAGGGCAGGGATGCATGCAGGGGTAGAGATGGGCCCTTCTGACATTGCATGCATAATCTAATCTAGGCCATAATAATTTCCTACTGGCTCAGCATCAGTCACATCGTTAGCCTAATGCTGAAATTAGATCTTGTCTGTCGCTGACATTTGTTTTCCTATCTGGACCATCTCTGTACTGCAGTACTTCCTGGCTCAATTCATGTGGGACCAACAATCCCAGTTATGCCGATCCAGACGTAGCAGAAAGCTTTTACTGAGCACTCCCTGCAGACAAGGGAAACCATCAAAGTGAGTGTTTCAATATGCCATTGCTCTCTTGTGTAAAATAAGAGCAACTCCCCATTACAACTTGGGGTCTTATTCCCATCCAACACCCTGCACTGATTGCAAACAAACATTCAATACTAAAAATATAATAGAATCATTCCCCTTATTGTCCTGGGTCTGGCTGGGATAGAGTTAATTTTCTTCAGAGTAGCTGGCATGGGGCTATGTTTGGATTTGTGGTGGAAACAGTGTTGACAACAGGGGGATGTTTTCCTTGCTGCTGAGCAGTGTTTCCAGGGAGCCCAGGCCTTTTCTGCTCCTCACGCACCCCACCAGTGAGGAGTCTGGGGGTGCACGAGAAGCCTTGAGGGGACACATCCGCAACAGCCGACCCCAGCTGACCACAGGGATAGTCCAGACCACAGGACCTCACGCTCAGCACACAAAACTGGGAAGTAGAAGGAAGGGTTCCTTGTTTCGCTTTGCTTGTGCGCTTGGCTTTTGCCTTACGTACAGAGCTTTATCTCAACCCACAAATTTTCTCACTTTTACCGCGGGAGATTGAGTGAGTGAGTGGCTGCATGAGGTTGAGTTGCTGGCTGAGGTTAAACTACAGCACATCTGAATCCATACCATACCTGTGTCTATACTCTGTCCAGTCAAGATGGAGATGGCTGAGCTGGTGGGACACGTTTGCACAGCTGTTGGTCCTCTTCTTCTAAAGGTACCTCTCTGGAAAGAGTGGAAAGAGAGATGCAGTATTTCTGGCCTCTGCATCAGACCTTGTGCTGTGATCTTAAAAACGATTTTGCCATTACATTTCTCAGTTAGGAAGCATCCAAGTGTTCAGAAGCTGCGGCAAGGAAATGGAAGAAGCGCCTTCCTCAAATCAGGACTGCTAGAACCACCCCACTGAGAATGCTGCAGGTACTGACGTTTTTCTTTTTCCCAAAAAGAGAATGCACCCCAAATTATATTTCATTAAGAGGTTCTTGCAATAACCAGTGAGATTTTTATCCTTCAGAAAATTAGAGAAACCCAGACAATTTGCTGTGTGGATCATAAATTTCTCCTGAGCCTCCTGTGCTTCCCATGGTGCAAACTTCTTGCTGTACTCACTACTGATGGTAGTACCTCAGGGGTGGGAGAAGGGATCTGAGACACAGTTTAAGCCCCCCTTCTCTCCCCAGGAGGCCTGCAGTTCACAGGGTGTTGGCTCTGCATTGTATAAGCTCCAGACATTTCCAGTGCACTTGTTTCCACTGGAGCCAGACACTGTGGGCTTCTTCCACATTTAATTGAGAGAACTAGGCATTTCTGGGGATTTAGCTCATCCTGAAGCAGACATTTAAAAAGCCAGAAGAACCCTAGAAGCGCTTAAGATGACTTTATCCATGAACAGCTTGAGGAACGTTAGCCATTGAAAAGACTGGATTTTGGACAAACTCCAAATTCCAGATTATCATTTAAAAATAAAATGTTTTAAACACACATTTTAACGTAAAAACCCATTAAATTTGCCCTTGTTAGCAAACACAAAATTACTTAATTCACCAGCCAGGTTCTCAGTTAGGATCTGCAAACACCATGTAGGTTATCTTCTTTTGACATCTTGTTGCCTTGTATTTCAGGAGAGCTTCCAAGAGATAAGATGCGCTCCTTCCTTCACCTCTTACCTAATCACAAAGTAATTTTGTGGTCAAGACTGTTTTAAAGGAGTCTGATTTAGAACCTCAGGGTTCAATTTGAAAAGAATTACTTTAAGATCTGGCACTCAGAAATTTCAGTTTTAGCTTAGGGCTTATTTTCCTATGAAGTATTTAGGATCCTCGCTACTCCACTGCCTCCCACCTTGTGTTTTTAATTACTTGCCTGCTTCTGGTTACATTTCCTCTACCCTGTATACAAAGGCATCAGTGTGAGATAGCACCAAATATTTTGTGAAAATATTTAGAAGAAGATTCCCCCATATGCACTTAAAAGGCGGCTTTCATGATGTGATTTTTTTATGACCTGGAGCAAAAGAGAGGCACTCTGCTTCTAAATTAGGCATTAAACCAGAGGCAGGAGTTAAACTTTCAGACCTTCAGGTGACATAGACACCATGGGAGGTGTAACATTTTATGTTAGCAGGGGATTTACATGCATAATGTAGTTTTAGGTCATTTTGCTGCAAATTACAGCAAATTTTCGTTATGTAGACAAATCGATTTGACTTTCAATATTTATTTGTTAAATTCTCTTTAAGGCACAGCTGGAGCTAAAATGCTGTGGTCCTGCTAGGGGATACATATTGATCCAGGCATTCATTTAGTGATTAGCTACTTTACTGCCAAATAATCCCCTCTGTTTCCTTGTCTTCATCTACTTTAGATTCTGAAAGGAGCCTGGAAATTTCTCACACTGCCCATTACCTCAGTGGAAAGTATTGATATGCTGATTGTCCAAGAGGTGATTGGAAGACTTGGGAACAGCATTGCTGTTCTACATGCTGTCTATGATCACTTCTTTCAAAATCATTGGCTGAAAGTATTGACGTTAGGTAATGAATAAAACTCACATTTTGAATTAAACCCACCCATTTCCCCCTCAAATGCGATGGATTTTTAATGAGTCCCTCCAGAAAACACAAGTACTCAGAAGATCAAGTATAATAAAACTGTGACCTGAGTGGGTGAGAGGTGAGGGGTGAGGAGCTTGTAAACAAGAATGCTGTCTGGCTTTGTAGGTAAAGAACTGTAACCATAGAACTTCCTAATTGATCTCCACATTTATAGAATAGGTGTCTTGGTTTGACCACAGACAACAGCCAAGCTCCACACAGCCACTCACTCCCTTCCCTCCAGGGGGAAGGGAGAAAGAAGAGTAAAAGTGGGAAAACTCATGGGTTGAGACAAAGACGGTTCAAAAGGGAAAGCAAAAGCTGCAGGCACAAGCAAAGCAAAACAAGGATTTTATCCATCACTTCCCAAGAACAGGCAGGAGTTCAGCCATCCCCATGAGAGCAGGGCCCCCTCACATCTAACGGTGACTTGAGAAGACAAATGCCATCACCCTGAATGTCCCCTTTCCATCGTCCCCAGCTTTTTATGCTCAGCATGATGTCATATGGGCTGGGCTACCCTGTGTCAGCTGTTCCAGCTGAGCCACCTCAGCCTACTTGCTGGTGGGGCGATACACTAAGCAGAAAAGGGCTTGACACTGTGCAAACACTGCTCAGCAATAACAAAAACATCTATTATCAATGTTTCCATAGCCCCATGCTAGCACTGTGAAGAAAATCACCTCCACCTCATCCAAAACCAGCACAACAGGTAAAATAGAAAGGATGCAATATTTTGGAAAGTGTTCTTATTTTGCAATTGATTCTGCTAGTGTAGCCCCCTGTGACTCTACAGGATAGAAATAAAAGATAAAACAGGTATCAGAACCTTCCACCAGCATTTCTGATTTTAAATGCCGTCCTTTATATCAGAGTAGTTGGAACTAGGAATTCACTTGGCTTGAGCAAGCAATGTGGAATAGCATAGACAGACTGGTGCTGGCAAGTATGGGGGGGGGCGGGGGGGGTGTGTGTGTGCATGTGTGTGGGTGGCTGAAAGAGGGAAAAGTGCTCTGAAAATGACACAGTTGAAATTAACATAGCTCTGAGTAAAACAAGGATGAGGAAAAACAGCTGTGTGCCACCTGAGTGATAAACATTAGGGGTGGGATCCTGCACCTTCTGTGATATCAGGGAACACAGAGACATCACCCAGTAACACTCCCAAGCTGCCACCACAGTAGGCAGAGCCATGAGCTAAGCCCCTTGCCCTGCTGTCAGGAAATGCTGCTACTGCCAAGGCATTCCAGCCTCCTACCATGGCTTGGGCAGTATGGAACAGCTCAAGACCAAAAGCATTGCACTATCAGTCCTACATTGCCCAGGCTATGGACAAATTGACCTCACTAGATTTTTGTCTCTGGTTTCTGTTCTCCAAACAGGGAGAGTTGTTAGAGCTGCAGCTCAGGCCAAAAGGCAGCTGTGCATCAGAGGGCCCTTTGCAGACTGGGTAGAGAAAGAAATGAAAATGGATGGGCCAAAGCTTTGGGACCTCCCCTTTTCATAGCATGAGAGCAGAAAAGCCAGTGCTGTTAAAAGCTATGAATCTCTAACTTGCTGAGCCCAGAGCCTGGCAGGAGAGAGGATGAAGGGTTCCACACTTAAGATAACCTCATTCA